>NW_028128280.1:0-324079 GCF_965231255.1 Vanellus vanellus
ACTGCCTCCTGGAACCCCTTCAAATGCCCCAGACAATTTGGCCCTCTCTGCTTTCCTGCATACTCTATCCTCAAAAGCACCTTTTTCAATTTCGGCGATGTTTGGAGCAAAAAGGACAAACGTCCAGCTTTTGCTGCCACAGCAAAGGTGCCAACGGGGAAAAGTGATGCTGGTCCTCACTGCCTCCTGGAACCCCTTCAAATGCCCCAGACAATTTGGCCCTCTCTTCTTTCCTGCGGACTCTATCGTCAAAAGAACCTTTTCTCACTCTCAGCAGCCTCCGGAGCAAAAAAGACAAACGTCCAGCTTTTGCTGCCACAGCAAAGGTGCCAGCGGGAAAAGTGATGCTGGTCCTCACTGTCTCCTGGAACCCCATCAAATGCCCCAGACAATTGGGCCCTCTCTGCTTTCCTGCGGACGCTATCCTCAAAAGCACCTTTTTTCACTTTCGGCGGTGTTTGGAGCTAAAAAGACAAACGTCCAGCTTTTGCTGCCACAGCAAAGGTGCCAGCGGGGAAAAATGATGCTGATCCTCACTGCCTCCTGGAACCCCTTCAAATGCCCCAGACAATTTGGCCCTCTCTGCTTTCATGCAGACTCTATCCTCAAAAGCACCTTTTTACAGTCTCGTCAGCCTCCGTAGCAAAAAGACAAACGTCCAGCTTTTGCTGCCACAGCAAAGGTGCCAGCGGGGAAAAGTGATGCTGGTCCTCACTGCCTCCTGGAACCCCTTCAAATGCCCCATACAATTTCACCCTTTCTTCTTTCCTGCAGTCTCTATCCACAAAAGCACCTTTTTTCACTTTCGGCGGTGTTTGGAGCAAAAAAGACAAACGTCCATCTTTTGCTGCCACAGCAAAGGTGCCAGCGGGGAAAAGTGATGCTGGTCCTCACTGCCTCCTGCAACCCCTTCAAATGCCCCAGACAATTTGGCCCTCTCTGCTTTCCTGCGGACGCTATCGTCAAAAGGAACTTTTTTCACTTTCGGCGGTGTTTGGAGCAAAAAAGACAAACGTCCAGCTTTTGCTGCCACAGCAAAGGTGCCAGCGGGGAAAAGTGATGCTGGTCCTCACTGCCTCCTGGAACCCCTTCAAATGCCCCAGACAATTTGGCCCTCTCTGCTTTCCTGCAGACTCTATCCTCAAAAGCACCTTTTCACAGTCTCGGCAGTGTTTGGAGCAAAAAAGACAAACGTCCAGCTTTTGCTGCCACAGCAAAGTGCCAGCGGGGAAAAGTGATGCTGGTCCTCACTGCCTCCTGGAAACCCTTCCAATGCCCCAGACAATTTGGCCCTCTCTGCTTTCCTGCAGAGTCTATCCTCAAAAGCACCTTTTCTCACTCTCAGCAGCCTCCGGAGCAAAAAAGACAAACGTCCAGCTATGGCTGCCACAGCAAAGGTGCCAGCGGGGAAAAGTGATGCTGGTCCTCACTGCCTCCTGGAACCCCTTCAAATGCCCCAGACAATTTAGCCCTCTCTGCTTTCCTGCAGAATCTATCCTCAAAAGCACCTTTTTTCACTTTCGGCGGTGTTTGGAGCAAAAAAGACAAACGTCCAGCTTTTGCTGCCACAGCAAAGGTGCCAGCGGGGAAAAGTGATGCTGGTCCTCACTGCCTCCTGGAACCCCTTCAAATGCCCCAGACAATTTGGCCCTCTCTGCTTTCCTGCAGACTCTATCCTCAAAAGCACCTTTTTTCAATTTCGGCGGTGTTTGGAGCAAAAAAGACAAACGTCCAGCTTTTGCTGCCACAGCAAAGGTGCCAGCGGGGAAAAGTGATGCTGGTCCTCACTGCCTCCTGGAACCCCTTCAAATGCCCCAGACAATTTGGCCCTCTCTGCTTTCCTGCAGACTCTATCCTCAAAAGCACCTTTTCTCACTCTCAGCAGCCTCCGGAGCAAAAAAGACAAACATCCAGCTTTTGCTGCTACAGCAAAGGTGCCAGCGGGGAAAAGTGATGCTGGTCCTCACTGCCTCCTGGAACCCCTTCAAATGCCCCAGACAATTTGGCCCTCTCTTCTTTCCTGCGGACTCTATCGTCAAAAGCACCTTTTCTCACTCTCAGCAGCCTCCGGAGCAAAAAAGACAAACGTCCAGCTTTTGCTGCCACAGCGAAGGTGCCAGCGGGGAAAAGTGATGCTGGTCCTCACTGTCTCCTGGAACCCCATCAAATGCCCCAGTCAATTGGGCCCTCTCTGCTTTCCTGCAGACTCTATCCTCAAAAGCACCTTTTTACAGTCTCGTCAGCCTCCGTAGCAAAAAAGACAAACGTCCAGCTTTTGCTGCCACAGCAAAGGTGCCAGCGGGGAAAAGTGATGCTGGTCCTCACTGCCTCCTGGAACCCCTTCAAATGCCCCATACAATTTCACCCTTTCTTCTTTCCTGCAGTCTCTATCCACAAAAGCACCTTTTTTCACTTTCGGCGGTGTTTGGAGCAAAAAAGACAAACGTCCAGCTTTTGCTGCCACAGCAAAGGTGCCAGCGGGGAAAAGTGATGCTGGTCCTCACTGCCTCCTGCAACCCCTTCAAATGCCCCAGACAATTTGGCCCTCTCTGCTTTCCTGCGGACGCTATCGTCAAAAGGACCTTTTTTCACTTTCGGCGGTGTTTGGAGCAAAAAAGACAAACGTCCAGCTTTTGCTGCCACAGCAAAGGTGCCAGCGGGGAAAAGTGATGATGGTCCTCACTGCCTCCTGGAACCCCTTCAAATGCCCCAGACAATTTGGCCCTCTCTGCTTTCCTGCAGACTCTATCCTCAAAAGCACCTTTTTTCACTTTCGGCAGTGTTTGGAGCAAAAAAGACAAACGTCAAGCTTTTGCTGCCACAGCAAAGTGCCAGCGGGGAAAAGTGATGCTGGTCCTCACTGCCTCCTGGAAACCCTTCCAATGCCCCAGACAATTTGGCCCTCTCTGCTTTCCTGCAGAATCTATCCTCAAAAGCACCTTTTCTCACTCTCAGCAGCCTCCGGAGCAAAAAAGACAAACGTCCAGCTATGGCTGCCACAGCAAAGGTGCCAGCGGGGAAAAGTGATGCTGGTCCTCACTGTCTCCTGGAACCCCTTCAAATGCCCCAGAAAATTTAGCCCTCTCTGCTTTCCTGCAGACTCTATCCTCAAAAGCACCTTTTCACAGTCTCGGCAGCCTCCGGAGAAAAAAAGACAAACATCCAGCTTTTGCTGCCACAGCAAAAGTGCCAGCGGGGAAAAGTGATGCTGGTCCTCACTGCCTCCTGGAACCCCTTCAAATGCCCCAGACAATTGGGCCCTCTCTGCTTTCCTGCAGACTCTATCCTCAAAAGCACCTTTTCTCACTCTCAGCAGCCTCCGGAGCAAAAAAGACAAACATCCAGCTTTTGCTGCCACAGCAAAGGTGCCAGCGGGGAAAAGTGATGCTGGTCCTCACTGCCTCCTGGAACCCCTTCAAATGCCCCAGACAATTTAGCCCTCTCTGCTTTCCTGCAGAATCTATCCTCAAAAGCACCTTTTTTCACTTTCGGCGGTGTTTGGAGCAAAAAAGACAAACGTCCAGCTTTTGCTGCCACAGCAAAGGTGCCAGCGGGGAAAAGTGATGCTGGTCCTCACTGCCTCCTGGAACCCCTTCAAATGCCCCAGACAATTTGGCCCTCTCTGCTTTCCTGCAGACTCTATCCTCAAAAGCACCTTTTTTCAATTTCGGCGGTGTTTGGAGCAAAAAAGACAAACGTCCAGCTTTTGCTGCCACAGCAAAGGTGCCAGCGGGGAAAAGTGATGCTGGTCCTCACTGCCTCCTGGAACCCCTTCAAATGCCCCAGACAATTTGGCCCTCTCTGCTTTCATGCAGACTCTATCCTCAAAAGCACCTTTTCTCACTCTCAGCAGCCTCCGGAGCAAAAAAGACAAACATCCACCTTTTGCTGCTACAGCAAAGGTGCCAGCGGGGAAAAGTGATGCTGGTCCTCACTGCCTCCTGGAACCCCTTCAAATGCCCCAGACAATTTAGCCCTCTCTGCTTTCCTGCAGAATCTATCCTCAAAAGCACCTTTTTTCACTTTCGGCGGTGTTTGGAGCAAAAAAGACAAACGTCCAGCTTTTGCTGCCACAGCAAAGGTGCCAGCGGGGAAAAGTGATGCTGGTCCTCACTGTCTCCTGGAACCCCTTCAAATGCCCCAGACAATTTGGCCCTCTCTGCTTTCATGCAGACTCTATCCTCAAAAGCACCTTTTCACAGTCTCGTCAGCCTCCGTAGCAAAAAAGACAAACGTCCAGCTTTTGCTGCCACAGCAAAGGTGCCAGCGGGGAAAAGTGATGCTGGTCCTCACTGTCTCCTGGAACCCCTTCAAATGCCCCAGACAATTGGGCCCTCTCTGCTTTCCTGCAGACTCTATCCTCAAAAGCACCTTTTTTCACTTTCGGCGGTGTTTGGAGCAAAAAAGACAAACGTCCAGCTTTTGCTGCCACAGCAAAGGTGCCAGCGGGGAAAAGTGATGCTGGTCCTCACTGCCTCCTGGAACCCCTTCAAATGCCCCAGACAATTTAGCCCTCTCTGCTTTCCTGCAGAATCTATCCTCAAAAGCACCTTTTTTCACTTTCGGCGGTGTTTGGAGCAAAAAAGACAAACGTCCAGCTTTTGCTGCCACAGCAAAGGTGCCAGCGGGGAAAAGTGATGCTGGTCCTCACTGCCTCCTGCAACCCCTTCAAATGCCCCAGACAATTTGGCCCTCTCTGCTTTCCTGCAGACTCTATCCTCAAAAGCACCTTTTTTCAATTTCGGCGGTGTTTGGAGCAAAAAAGACAAACGTCCAGCTTTTGCTGCCACAGCAAAGGTGCCAGCGGGGAAAAGTGATGCTGGTCCTCACTGCCTCCTGGAACCCCTTCAAATGCCCCAGACAATTTGGCCCTCTCTGCTTTCCTGCAGACTCTATCCTCAAAAGCACCTTTTCTCACTCTCAGCAGCCTCCGGAGCAAAAAAGACAAACATCCAGCTTTTGCTGCTACAGCAAAGGTGCCAGCGGGGAAAAGTGATGCTGGTCCTCACTGCCTCCTGGAACCCCTTCAAATGCCCCAGACAATTTGGCCCTCTCTTCTTTCCTGCGGACTCTATCGTCAAAAGCACCTTTTCTCACTCTCAGCAGCCTCCGGAGCAAAAAAGACAAACGTCCAGCTTTTGCTGCCACAGCGAAGGTGCCAGCGGGGAAAAGTGATGCTGGTCCTCACTGTCTCCTGGAACCCCATCAAATGCCCCAGTCAATTGGGCCCTCTCTGCTTTCCTGCAGACTCTATCCTCAAAAGCACCTTTTTACAGTCTCGTCAGCCTCCGTAGCAAAAAAGACAAACGTCCAGCTTTTGCTGCCACAGCAAAGGTGCCAGCGGGGAAAAGTGATGCTGGTCCTCACTGCCTCCTGGAACCCCTTCAAATGCCCCATACAATTTCACCCTTTCTTCTTTCCTGCAGTCTCTATCCACAAAAGCACCTTTTTTCACTTTCGGCGGTGTTTGGAGCAAAAAAGACAAACGTCCAGCTTTTGCTGCCACAGCAAAGGTGCCAGCGGGGAAAAGTGATGCTGGTCCTCACTGCCTCCTGCAACCCCTTCAAATGCCCCAGACAATTTGGCCCTCTCTGCTTTCCTGCGGACGCTATCGTCAAAAGGACCTTTTTTCACTTTCGGCGGTGTTTGGAGCAAAAAAGACAAACGTCCAGCTTTTGCTGCCACAGCAAAGGTGCCAGCGGGGAAAAGTGATGATGGTCCTCACTGCCTCCTGGAACCCCTTCAAATGCCCCAGACAATTTGGCCCTCTCTGCTTTCCTGCAGACTCTATCCTCAAAAGCACCTTTTTTCACTTTCGGCAGTGTTTGGAGCAAAAAAGACAAACGTCAAGCTTTTGCTGCCACAGCAAAGTGCCAGCGGGGAAAAGTGATGCTGGTCCTCACTGCCTCCTGGAAACCCTTCCAATGCCCCAGACAATTTGGCCCTCTCTGCTTTCCTGCAGAATCTATCCTCAAAAGCACCTTTTCTCACTCTCAGCAGCCTCCGGAGCAAAAAAGACAAACGTGCAGCTATGGCTGCCACAGCAAAGGTGCCAGCGGGGAAAAGTGATGCTGGTCCTCACTGTCTCCTGGAACCCCTTCAAATGCCCCAGAAAATTTAGCCCTCTCTGCTTTCCTGCAGACTCTATCCTCAAAAGCACCTTTTCACAGTCTCGGCAGCCTCCGGAGAAAAAAAGACAAACATCCAGCTTTTGCTGCCACAGCAAAAGTGCCAGCGGGGAAAAGTGATGCTGGTCCTCACTGCCTCCTGGAACCCCTTCAAATGCCCCAGACAATTGGGCCCTCTCTGCTTTCCTGCAGACTCTATCCTCAAAAGCACCTTTTCTCACTCTCAGCAGCCTCCGGAGCAAAAAAGACAAACATCCAGCTTTTGCTGCCACAGCAAAGGTGCCAGCGGGGAAAAGTGATGCTGGTCCTCACTGCCTCCTGGAACCCCTTCAAATGCCCCAGACAATTTAGCCCTCTCTGCTTTCCTGCAGAATCTATCCTCAAAAGCACCTTTTTTCACTTTCGGCGGTGTTTGGAGCAAAAAAGACAAACGTCCAGCTTTTGCTGCCACAGCAAAGGTGCCAGCGGGGAAAAGTGATGCTGGTCCTCACTGCCTCCTGGAACCCCTTCAAATGCCCCAGACAATTTGGCCCTCTCTGCTTTCCTGCAGACTCTATCCTCAAAAGCACCTTTTTTCAATTTCGGCGGTGTTTGGAGCAAAAAAGACAAACGTCCAGCTTTTGCTGCCACAGCAAAGGTGCCAGCGGGGAAAAGTGATGCTGGTCCTCACTGCCTCCTGGAACCCCTTCAAATGCCCCAGACAATTTGGCCCTCTCTGCTTTCATGCAGACTCTATCCTCAAAAGCACCTTTTCTCACTCTCAGCAGCCTCCGGAGCAAAAAAGACAAACATCCACCTTTTGCTGCTACAGCAAAGGTGCCAGCGGGGAAAAGTGATGCTGGTCCTCACTGCCTCCTGGAACCCCTTCAAATGCCCCAGACAATTTAGCCCTCTCTGCTTTCCTGCAGAATCTATCCTCAAAAGCACCTTTTTTCACTTTCGGCGGTGTTTGGAGCAAAAAAGACAAACGTCCAGCTTTTGCTGCCACAGCAAAGGTGCCAGCGGGGAAAAGTGATGCTGGTCCTCACTGTCTCCTGGAACCCCTTCAAATGCCCCAGACAATTTGGCCCTCTCTGCTTTCATGCAGACTCTATCCTCAAAAGCACCTTTTCACAGTCTCGTCAGCCTCCGTAGCAAAAAAGACAAACGTCCAGCTTTTGCTGCCACAGCAAAGGTGCCAGCGGGGAAAAGTGATGCTGGTCCTCACTGTCTCCTGGAACCCCTTCAAATGCCCCAGACAATTGGGCCCTCTCTGCTTTCCTGCAGACTCTATCCTCAAAAGCACCTTTTTTCACTTTCGGCGGTGTTTGGAGCAAAAAAGACAAACGTCCAGCTTTTGCTGCCACAGCAAAGGTGCCAGCAGGGAAAAGTGATGCTGGTCCTCACTGCCTCCTGCAACCCCTTCAAATGCCCCAGACAATTTGGCCCTCTCTGCTTTCCTGCAGACTCTATCCTCAAAAGCACCTTTTTTCAATTTCGGCGGTGTTTGGAGCAAAAAAGACAAACGTCCAGCTTTTGCTGCCACAGCAAAGGTGCCAGCGGGGAAAAGTGATGCTGGTCCTCACTGCCTCCTGGAACCCCTTCAAATGCCCCAGACAATTTGGCCCTCTCTGCTTTCCTGCAGACTCTATCCTCAAAAGCACCTTTTCTCACTCTCAGCAGCCTCCGGAGCAAAAAAGACAAACATCCAGCTTTTGCTGCTACAGCAAAGGTGCCAGCGGGGAAAAGTGATGCTGGTCCTCACTGCCTCCTGGAACCCCTTCAAATGCCCCAGACAATTTGGCCCTCTCTGCTTTCCTGCAGACTCTATCCTCAAAAGCACCTTTTTTCACTTTCGGCAGTGTTTGGAGCAAAAAAGACAAACGTCAAGCTTTTGCTGCCACAGCAAAGTGCCAGCGGGGAAAAGTGATGCTGGTCCTCACTGCCTCCTGGAAACCCTTCCAATGCCCCAGACAATTTGGCCCTCTCTGCTTTCCTGCAGAATCTATCCTCAAAAGCACCTTTTCTCACTCTCAGCAGCCTCCGGAGCAAAAAAGACAAACGTGCAGCTATGGCTGCCACAGCAAAGGTGCCAGCGGGGAAAAGTGATGCTGGTCCTCACTGTCTCCTGGAACCCCTTCAAATGCCCCAGAAAATTTAGCCCTCTCTGCTTTCCTGCAGACTCTATCCTCAAAAGCACCTTTTCTCACTCTCAGCAGCCTCCGGAGCAAAAAAGACAAACATCCAGCTTTTGCTGCCACAGCAAAGGTGCCAGCGGGGAAAAGTGATGCTGGTCCTCACTGCCTCCTGGAACCCCTTCAAATGCCCCAGACAATTTAGCCCTCTCTGCTTTCCTGCAGAATCTATCCTCAAAAGCACCTTTTTTCACTTTCGGCGGTGTTTGGAGCAAAAAAGACAAACGTCCAGCTTTTGCTGCCACAGCAAAGGTGCCAGCGGGGAAAAGTGATGCTGGTCCTCACTGCCTCCTGGAACCCCTTCAAATGCCCCAGACAATTTGGCCCTCTCTGCTTTCCTGCAGACTCTATCCTCAAAAGCACCTTTTTTCAATTTCGGCGGTGTTTGGAGCAAAAAAGACAAACGTCCAGCTTTTGCTGCCACAGCAAAGGTGCCAGCGGGGAAAAGTGATGCTGGTCCTCACTGCCTCCTGGAACCCCTTCAAATGCCCCAGACAATTTGGCCCTCTCTGCTTTCATGCAGACTCTATCCTCAAAAGCACCTTTTCTCACTCTCAGCAGCCTCCGGAGCAAAAAAGACAAACATCCACCTTTTGCTGCTACAGCAAAGGTGCCAGCGGGGAAAAGTGATGCTGGTCCTCACTGCCTCCTGGAACCCCTTCAAATGCCCCAGACAATTTAGCCCTCTCTGCTTTCCTGCAGAATCTATCCTCAAAAGCACCTTTTTTCACTTTCGGCGGTGTTTGGAGCAAAAAAGACAAACGTCCAGCTTTTGCTGCCACAGCAAAGGTGCCAGCGGGGAAAAGTGATGCTGGTCCTCACTGTCTCCTGGAACCCCTTCAAATGCCCCAGACAATTTGGCCCTCTCTGCTTTCATGCAGACTCTATCCTCAAAAGCACCTTTTCACAGTCTCGTCAGCCTCCGTAGCAAAAAAGACAAACGTCCAGCTTTTGCTGCCACAGCAAAGGTGCCAGCGGGGAAAAGTGATGCTGGTCCTCACTGTCTCCTGGAACCCCTTC
Organism: Vanellus vanellus; assembly: GCF_965231255.1. Lineage (NCBI taxonomy): Eukaryota > Metazoa > Chordata > Aves > Charadriiformes > Charadriidae > Vanellus > Vanellus vanellus. Next base: position 9,323 of record NW_028128280.1, read on the forward strand.
AAATGCCCCAGACAATTGGGCCCTCTCTGCTTTCCTGCAGACTCTATCCTCAAAAGCACCTTTTTTCACTTTCGGCGGTGTTTGGAGCAAAAAAGACAAACGTCCAGCTTTTGCTGCCACAGCAAAGGTGCCAGCAGGGAAAAGTGATGCTGGTCCTCACTGCCTCCTGCAACCCCTTCAAATGCCCCAGACAATTTGGCCCTCTCTGCTTTCCTGCAGACTCTATCCTCAAAAGCACCTTTTTTCAATTTCGGCGGTGTTTGGAGCAAAAAAGACAAACGTCCAGCTTTTGCTGCCACAGCAAAGGTGCCAGCGGGGAAAAGTGATGCTGGTCCTCACTGCCTCCTGGAACCCCTTCAAATGCCCCAGACAATTTGGCCCTCTCTGCTTTCCTGCAGACTCTATCCTCAAAAGCACCTTTTCTCACTCTCAGCAGCCTCCGGAGCAAAAAAGACAAACATCCAGCTTTTGCTGCTACAGCAAAGGTGCCAGCGGGGAAAAGTGATGCTGGTCCTCACTGTCTCCTGGAACCCCTTCAAATGCCCCAGACAATTGGGCCCTCTCTGCTTTCCTGCAGACTCTATCCTCAAAAGCACCTTTTTTCACTTTCGGCGGTGTTTGGAGCAAAAAAGACAAACGTCCAGCTTTTGCTGCCACAGCAAAGGTGCCAGCAGGGAAAAGTGATGCTGGTCCTCACTGCCTCCTGCAACCCCTTCAAATGCCCCAGACAATTTGGCCCTCTCTGCTTTCCTGCGGACGCTATCGTCAAAAGGAACTTTTTTCACTTTCGGCGGTGTTTGGAGCAAAAAAGACAAACGTCCAGCTTTTGCTGCCACAGCAAAGGTGCCAGCGGGGAAAAGTGATGCTGGTCCTCACTGCCTCCTGGAACCCCTTCAAATGCCCCAGACAATTTGGCCCTCTCTGCTTTCCTGCAGACTCTATCCTCAAAAGCACCTTTTTTCACTTTCGGCAGTGTTTGGAGCAAAAAAGACAAACGTCCAGCTTTTTCTGCCACAGCAAAGTGCCAGCGGGGAAAAGTGATGCTGGTCCTCACTGCCTCCTGGAAACCCTTCCAATGCCCCAGACAATTTGGCCCTCTCTGCTTTCCTGCAGAATCTATCCTCAAAAGCACCTTTTCTCACTCTCAGCAGGCTCCGGAGCAAAAAAGACAAACGTCCAGCTTTTGCTGCCACAGCAAAGGTGCCAGCGGGGAAAAGTGATGCTGGTCCTCACTGCCTCCTGGAACCCCTTCAAATGCCCCATACAATTTCACCCTTTCTTCTTTCCTGCAGTCTCTATCCACAAAAGCACCTTTTTTCACTTTCGGCGGTGTTTGGAGCAAAAAAGACAAACGTCCAGCTTTTGCTGCCACAGCAAAGGTGCCAGCGGGGAAAAGTGATGCTGGTCCTCACTGCCTCCTGCAACCCCTTCAAATGCCCCAGACAATTTGGCCTTCTCTGCTTTCCTGCGGACGCTATCGTCAAAAGGACCTTTTTTCACTTTCGGCGGTGTTTGGAGCAAAAAAGACAAACGTCCAGCTTTTGCTGCCACAGCAAAGGTGCCAGCGGGGAAAAGTGATGCTGGTCCTCACTTCCTCCTGGAACCCCTTCAAATGCCCCAGACAATTTGGCCCTCTCTGCTTTCCTGCAGACTCTATCCTCAAAAGCACCTTTTTTCACTTTCGGCAGTGTTTGGAGCAAAAAAGACAAACGTCCAGCTTTTGCTGCCACAGCAAAGTGCCAGCGGGGAAAAGTGATGCTGGTCCTCACTGCCTCCTGGAAACCCTTCCAATGCCCCAGACAATTTGGCCCTCTCTGCTTTCCTGCAGAATCTATCCTCAAAAGCACCTTTTCTCACTCTCAGCAGCCTCCGGAGCAAAAAAGACAAACGTCCAGCTATGGCTGCCACAGCAAAGGTGCCAGCGGGGAAAAGTGATGCTGGTCCTCACTGTCTCCTGGAACCCCTTCAAATGCCCCAGACAATTTAGCCCTCTCTGCTTTCCTGCAGACTCTATCCTCAAAAGCACCTTTTCACAGTCTCGGCAGCCTCCGGAGAAAAAAAGGACAAACATCCAGCTTTTGCTGCCACAGCTAAAGTGCCAGCGGGGAAAAGTGATGCTGGTCCTCACTGCCTCCTGGAACCCCTTCAAATGCCCCAGACAATTTGGCCCTCTCTGCTTTCCTGCAGACTCTATCCTCAAAAGCACCTTTTCTCACTCTCAGCAGCCTCCGGAGCAAAAAGGACAAACATCCAGCTTTTGCTGCCACAGCAAAGGTGCCAGCAGGGAAAAGTGATGCTGGTCCTCACTGCCTCCTGGAACCCCTTCAAATGCCCCAGACAATTTAGCCCTCTCTGCTTTCCTGCAGAATCTATCCTCAAAAGCACCTTTTTTCACTTTCGGCGGTGTTTGGAGCAAAAAAGACAAACGTCCAGCTTTTGCTGCCACAGCAAAGGTGCCAGCGGGGAAAAGTGATGCTGGTCCTCACTGCCTCCTGGAACCCCTTCAAATGCCCCAGACAATTTGGCCCTCTCTGCTTTCCTGCAGAATCTATCCTCAAAAGCACCTTTTTTCAATTTCGGCGGTGTTTGGAGCAAAAAAGACAAACGTCCAGCTTTTGCTGCCACAGCAAAGGTGCCAGCGGGGAAAAGTGATGCTGGTCCTCACTGCCTCCTGGAACCCCTTCAAATGCCCCAGACAATTTGGCCCTCTCTGCTTTCCTGCAGACTCTATCCTCAAAAGCACCTTTTCTCACTCTCAGCAGCCTCCGGAGCAAAAAAGACAAACATCCAGCTTTTGCTGCTACAGCAAAGGTGCCAGCGGGGAAAAGTGATGCTGGTCCTCACTGCCTCCTGGAACCCCTTCAAATGCCCCAGACAATTTGGCCCTCTCTTCTTTCCTGCGGACTCTATCGTCAAAAGCACCTTTTCTCACTCTCAGCAGCCTCCGGAGCAAAAAAGACAAACGTCCAGCTTTTGCTGCCACAGCGAAGGTGCCAGCGGGGAAAAGTGATGCTGGTCCTCACTGTCTCCTGGAACCCCATCAAATGCCCCAGTCAATTGGGCCCTCTCTGCTTTCCTGCAGACTCTATCCTCAAAAGCACCTTTTTACAGTCTCGTCAGCCTCCGTAGCAAAAAAGACAAACGTCCAGCTTTTGCTGCCACAGCAAAGGTGCCAGCGGGGAAAAGTGATGCTGGTCCTCACTGCCTCCTGGAACCCCTTCAAATGCCCCATACAATTTCACCCTTTCTTCTTTCCTGCAGTCTCTATCCACAAAAGCACCTTTTTTCACTTTCGGCGGTGTTTGGAGCAAAAAAGACAAACGTCCAGCTTTTGCTGCCACAGCAAAGGTGCCAGCGGGGAAAAGTGATGCTGGTCCTCACTGCCTCCTGCAACCCCTTCAAATGCCCCAGACAATTTGGCCCTCTCTGCTTTCCTGCGGACGCTATCGTCAAAAGGACCTTTTTTCACTTTCGGCGGTGTTTGGAGCAAAAAAGACAAACGTCCAGCTTTTGCTGCCACAGCAAAGGTGCCAGCGGGGAAAAGTGATGCTGGTCCTCACTGCCTCCTGGAAACCCTTCCAATGCCCCAGACAATTTGGCCCTCTCTGCTTTCCTGCAGAATCTATCCTCAAAAGCACCTTTTCTCACTCTCAGCAGCCTCCGGAGCAAAAAAGACAAACATCCAGCTTTTGCTGCCACAGCAAAGGTGCCAGCGGGGAAAAGTGATGCTGGTCCTCACTGCCTCCTGGAACCCCTTCAAATGCCCCAGACAATTTAGCCCTCTCTGCTTTCCTGCAGAATCTATCCTCAAAAGCACCTTTTTTCACTTTCGGCGGTGTTTGGAGCAAAAAAGACAAACGTCCAGCTTTTGCTGCCACAGCAAAGGTGCCAGCGGGGAAAAGTGATGCTGGTCCTCACTGTCTCCTGGAACCCCTTCAAATGCCCCAGACAATTTGGCCCTCTCTGCTTTCCTGCAGACTCTATCCTCAAAAGCACCTTTTTTCACTTTCGGCAGTGTTTGGAGCAAAAAAGACAAACGTCAAGCTTTTGCTGCCACAGCAAAGTGCCAGCGGGGAAAAGTGATGCTGGTCCTCACTGCCTCCTGGAAACCCTTCCAATGCCCCAGACAATTTGGCCCTCTCTGCTTTCCTGCAGAATCTATCCTCAAAAGCACCTTTTCTCACTCTCAGCAGCCTCCGGAGCAAAAAAGACAAACGTGCAGCTATGGCTGCCACAGCAAAGGTGCCAGCGGGGAAAAGTGATGCTGGTCCTCACTGTCTCCTGGAACCCCTTCAAATGCCCCAGAAAATTTAGCCCTCTCTGCTTTCCTGCAGACTCTATCCTCAAAAGCACCTTTTCACAGTCTCGGCAGCCTCCGGAGAAAAAAAGACAAACATCCAGCTTTTGCTGCCACAGCAAAAGTGCCAGCGGGGAAAAGTGATGCTGGTCCTCACTGCCTCCTGGAACCCCTTCAAATGCCCCAGACAATTGGGCCCTCTCTGCTTTCCTGCAGACTCTATCCTCAAAAGCACCTTTTCTCACTCTCAGCAGCCTCCGGAGCAAAAAAGACAAACATCCAGCTTTTGCTGCCACAGCAAAGGTGCCAGCGGGGAAAAGTGATGCTGGTCCTCACTGCCTCCTGGAACCCCTTCAAATGCCCCAGACAATTTAGCCCTCTCTGCTTTCCTGCAGAATCTATCCTCAAAAGCACCTTTTTTCACTTTCGGCGGTGTTTGGAGCAAAAAAGACAAACGTCCAGCTTTTGCTGCCACAGCAAAGGTGCCAGCGGGGAAAAGTGATGCTGGTCCTCACTGCCTCCTGGAACCCCTTCAAATGCCCCAGACAATTTGGCCCTCTCTGCTTTCCTGCAGACTCTATCCTCAAAAGCACCTTTTTTCAATTTCGGCGGTGTTTGGAGCAAAAAAGACAAACGTCCAGCTTTTGCTGCCACAGCAAAGGTGCCAGCGGGGAAAAGTGATGCTGGTCCTCACTGCCTCCTGGAACCCCTTCAAATGCCCCAGACAATTTGGCCCTCTCTGCTTTCATGCAGACTCTATCCTCAAAAGCACCTTTTCTCACTCTCAGCAGCCTCCGGAGCAAAAAAGACAAACATCCACCTTTTGCTGCTACAGCAAAGGTGCCAGCGGGGAAAAGTGATGCTGGTCCTCACTGCCTCCTGGAACCCCTTCAAATGCCCCAGACAATTTAGCCCTCTCTGCTTTCCTGCAGAATCTATCCTCAAAAGCACCTTTTTTCACTTTCGGCGGTGTTTGGAGCAAAAAAGACAAACGTCCAGCTTTTGCTGCCACAGCAAAGGTGCCAGCGGGGAAAAGTGATGCTGGTCCTCACTGTCTCCTGGAACCCCTTCAAATGCCCCAGACAATTTGGCCCTCTCTGCTTTCATGCAGACTCTATCCTCAAAAGCACCTTTTCACAGTCTCGTCAGCCTCCGTAGCAAAAAAGACAAACGTCCAGCTTTTGCTGCCACAGCAAAGGTGCCAGCGGGGAAAAGTGATGCTGGTCCTCACTGTCTCCTGGAACCCCTTCAAATGCCCCAGACAATTGGGCCCTCTCTGCTTTCCTGCAGACTCTATCCTCAAAAGCACCTTTTTTCACTTTCGGCGGTGTTTGGAGCAAAAAAGACAAACGTCCAGCTTTTGCTGCCACAGCAAAGGTGCCAGCAGGGAAAAGTGATGCTGGTCCTCACTGCCTCCTGCAACCCCTTCAAATGCCCCAGACAATTTGGCCCTCTCTGCTTTCCTGCAGACTCTATCCTCAAAAGCACCTTTTTTCAATTTCGGCGGTGTTTGGAGCAAAAAAGACAAACGTCCAGCTTTTGCTGCCACAGCAAAGGTGCCAGCGGGGAAAAGTGATGCTGGTCCTCACTGCCTCCTGGAACCCCTTCAAATGCCCCAGACAATTTGGCCCTCTCTGCTTTCCTGCAGACTCTATCCTCAAAAGCACCTTTTCTCACTCTCAGCAGCCTCCGGAGCAAAAAAGACAAACATCCAGCTTTTGCTGCTACAGCAAAGGTGCCAGCGGGGAAAAGTGATGCTGGTCCTCACTGCCTCCTGGAACCCCTTCAAATGCCCCAGACAATTTGGCCCTCTCTGCTTTCCTGCAGACTCTATCCTCAAAAGCACCTTTTTTCACTTTCGGCAGTGTTTGGAGCAAAAAAGACAAACGTCAAGCTTTTGCTGCCACAGCAAAGTGCCAGCGGGGAAAAGTGATGCTGGTCCTCACTGCCTCCTGGAAACCCTTCCAATGCCCCAGACAATTTGGCCCTCTCTGCTTTCCTGCAGAATCTATCCTCAAAAGCACCTTTTCTCACTCTCAGCAGCCTCCGGAGCAAAAAAGACAAACGTGCAGCTATGGCTGCCACAGCAAAGGTGCCAGCGGGGAAAAGTGATGCTGGTCCTCACTGTCTCCTGGAACCCCTTCAAATGCCCCAGAAAATTTAGCCCTCTCTGCTTTCCTGCAGACTCTATCCTCAAAAGCACCTTTTCACAGTCTCGGCAGCCTCCGGAGAAAAAAAGACAAACATCCAGCTTTTGCTGCCACAGCAAAAGTGCCAGCGGGGAAAAGTGATGCTGGTCCTCACTGCCTCCTGGAACCCCTTCAAATGCCCCAGACAATTGGGCCCTCTCTGCTTTCCTGCAGACTCTATCCTCAAAAGCACCTTTTCTCACTCTCAGCAGCCTCCGGAGCAAAAAAGACAAACATCCAGCTTTTGCTGCCACAGCAAAGGTGCCAGCGGGGAAAAGTGATGCTGGTCCTCACTGCCTCCTGGAACCCCTTCAAATGCCCCAGACAATTTAGCCCTCTCTGCTTTCCTGCAGAATCTATCCTCAAAAGCACCTTTTTTCACTTTCGGCGGTGTTTGGAGCAAAAAAGACAAACGTCCAGCTTTTGCTGCCACAGCAAAGGTGCCAGCGGGGAAAAGTGATGCTGGTCCTCACTGCCTCCTGGAACCCCTTCAAATGCCCCAGACAATTTGGCCCTCTCTGCTTTCCTGCAGACTCTATCCTCAAAAGCACCTTTTTTCAATTTCGGCGGTGTTTGGAGCAAAAAAGACAAACGTCCAGCTTTTGCTGCCACAGCAAAGGTGCCAGCGGGGAAAAGTGATGCTGGTCCTCACTGCCTCCTGGAACCCCTTCAAATGCCCCAGACAATTTGGCCCTCTCTGCTTTCATGCAGACTCTATCCTCAAAAGCACCTTTTCTCACTCTCAGCAGCCTCCGGAGCAAAAAAGACAAACATCCACCTTTTGCTGCTACAGCAAAGGTGCCAGCGGGGAAAAGTGATGCTGGTCCTCACTGCCTCCTGGAACCCCTTCAAATGCCCCAGACAATTTAGCCCTCTCTGCTTTCCTGCAGAATCTATCCTCAAAAGCACCTTTTTTCACTTTCGGCGGTGTTTGGAGCAAAAAAGACAAACGTCCAGCTTTTGCTGCCACAGCAAAGGTGCCAGCGGGGAAAAGTGATGCTGGTCCTCACTGTCTCCTGGAACCCCTTCAAATGCCCCAGACAATTTGGCCCTCTCTGCTTTCATGCAGACTCTATCCTCAAAAGCACCTTTTCACAGTCTCGTCAGCCTCCGTAGCAAAAAAGACAAACGTCCAGCTTTTGCTGCCACAGCAAAGGTGCCAGCGGGGAAAAGTGATGCTGGTCCTCACTGTCTCCTGGAACCCCTTCAAATGCCCCAGACAATTGGGCCCTCTCTGCTTTCCTGCGGACTCTATCGTCAAAAGCACCTTTTTTCACTTTCGGCGGTGTTTGGAGCAAAAAAGACAAACGTCCAGCTTTTGCTGCCACAGCAAAGGTGCCAGCAGGGAAAAGTGATGCTGGTCCTCACTGCCTCCTGCAACCCCTTCAAATGCCCCAGACAATTTGGCCCTCTCTGCTTTCCTGCAGACTCTATCCTCAAAAGCACCTTTTTTCAATTTCGGCGGTGTTTGGAGCAAAAAAGACAAACGTCCAGCTTTTGCTGCCACAGCAAAGGTGCCAGCGGGGAAAAGTGATGCTGGTCCTCACTGCCTCCTGGAACCCCTTCAAATGCCCCAGACAATTTGGCCCTCTCTGCTTTCCTGCAGACTCTATCCTCAAAAGCACCTTTTCTCACTCTCAGCAGCCTCCGGAGCAAAAAAGACAAACATCCAGCTTTTGCTGCTACAGCAAAGGTGCCAGCGGGGAAAAGTGATGCTGGTCCTCACTGTCTCCTGGAACCCCTTCAAATGCCCCAGACAATTGGGCCCTCTCTGCTTTCCTGCAGACTCTATCCTCAAAAGCACCTTTTTTCACTTTCGGCGGTGTTTGGAGCAAAAAAGACAAACGTCCAGCTTTTGCTGCCACAGCAAAGGTGCCAGCAGGGAAAAGTGATGCTGGTCCTCACTGCCTCCTGCAACCCCTTCAAATGCCCCAGACAATTTGGCCCTCTCTGCTTTCCTGCGGACGCTATCGTCAAAAGGAACTTTTTTCACTTTCGGCGGTGTTTGGAGCAAAAAAGACAAACGTCCAGCTTTTGCTGCCACAGCAAAGGTGCCAGCGGGGAAAAGTGATGCTGGTCCTCACTGCCTCCTGGAACCCCTTCAAATGCCCCAGACAATTTGGCCCTCTCTGCTTTCCTGCAGACTCTATCCTCAAAAGCACCTTTTTTCACTTTCGGCAGTGTTTGGAGCAAAAAAGACAAACGTCCAGCTTTTTCTGCCACAGCAAAGTGCCAGCGGGGAAAAGTGATGCTGGTCCTCACTGCCTCCTGGAAACCCTTCCAATGCCCCAGACAATTTGGCCCTCTCTGCTTTCCTGCAGAATCTATCCTCAAAAGCACCTTTTCTCACTCTCAGCAGGCTCCGGAGCAAAAAAGACAAACGTCCAGCTTTTGCTGCCACAGCAAAGGTGCCAGCGGGGAAAAGTGATGCTGGTCCTCACTGCCTCCTGGAACCCCTTCAAATGCCCCATACAATTTCACCCTTTCTTCTTTCCTGCAGTCTCTATCCACAAAAGCACCTTTTTTCACTTTCGGCGGTGTTTGGAGCAAAAAAGACAAACGTCCAGCTTTTGCTGCCACAGCAAAGGTGCCAGCGGGGAAAAGTGATGCTGGTCCTCACTGCCTCCTGCAACCCCTTCAAATGCCCCAGACAATTTGGCCTTCTCTGCTTTCCTGCGGACGCTATCGTCAAAAGGACCTTTTTTCACTTTCGGCGGTGTTTGGAGCAAAAAAGACAAACGTCCAGCTTTTGCTGCCACAGCAAAGGTGCCAGCGGGGAAAAGTGATGCTGGTCCTCACTTCCTCCTGGAACCCCTTCAAATGCCCCAGACAATTTGGCCCTCTCTGCTTTCCTGCAGACTCTATCCTCAAAAGCACCTTTTTTCACTTTCGGCAGTGTTTGGAGCAAAAAAGACAAACGTCCAGCTTTTGCTGCCACAGCAAAGTGCCAGCGGGGAAAAGTGATGCTGGTCCTCACTGCCTCCTGGAAACCCTTCCAATGCCCCAGACAATTTGGCCCTCTCTGCTTTCCTGCAGAATCTATCCTCAAAAGCACCTTTTCTCACTCTCAGCAGCCTCCGGAGCAAAAAAGACAAACGTCCAGCTATGGCTGCCACAGCAAAGGTGCCAGCGGGGAAAAGTGATGCTGGTCCTCACTGTCTCCTGGAACCCCTTCAAATGCCCCAGACAATTTAGCCCTCTCTGCTTTCCTGCAGACTCTATCCTCAAAAGCACCTTTTCACAGTCTCGGCAGCCTCCGGAGAAAAAAAGGACAAACATCCAGCTTTTGCTGCCACAGCTAAAGTGCCAGCGGGGAAAAGTGATGCTGGTCCTCACTGCCTCCTGGAACCCCTTCAAATGCCCCAGACAATTTGGCCCTCTCTGCTTTCCTGCAGACTCTATCCTCAAAAGCACCTTTTCTCACTCTCAGCAGCCTCCGGAGCAAAAAGGACAAACATCCAGCTTTTGCTGCCACAGCAAAGGTGCCAGCAGGGAAAAGTGATGCTGGTCCTCACTGCCTCCTGGAACCCCTTCAAATGCCCCAGACAATTTAGCCCTCTCTGCTTTCCTGCAGAATCTATCCTCAAAAGCACCTTTTTTCACTTTCGGCGGTGTTTGGAGCAAAAAAGACAAACGTCCAGCTTTTGCTGCCACAGCAAAGGTGCCAGCGGGGAAAAGTGATGCTGGTCCTCACTGCCTCCTGGAACCCCTTCAAATGCCCCAGACAATTTGGCCCTCTCTGCTTTCCTGCAGAATCTATCCTCAAAAGCACCTTTTTTCAATTTCGGCGGTGTTTGGAGCAAAAAAGACAAACGTCCAGCTTTTGCTGCCACAGCAAAGGTGCCAGCGGGGAAAAGTGATGCTGGTCCTCACTGCCTCCTGGAACCCCTTCAAATGCCCCAGACAATTTGGCCCTCTCTGCTTTCCTGCAGACTCTATCCTCAAAAGCACCTTTTCTCACTCTCAGCAGCCTCCGGAGCAAAAAAGACAAACATCCAGCTTTTGCTGCTACAGCAAAGGTGCCAGCGGGGAAAAGTGATGCTGGTCCTCACTGCCTCCTGGAACCCCTTCAAATGCCCCAGACAATTTGGCCCTCTCTTCTTTCCTGCGGACTCTATCGTCAAAAGCACCTTTTCTCACTCTCAGCAGCCTCCGGAGCAAAAAAGACAAACGTCCAGCTTTTGCTGCCACAGCGAAGGTGCCAGCGGGGAAAAGTGATGCTGGTCCTCACTGTCTCCTGGAACCCCATCAAATGCCCCAGTCAATTGGGCCCTCTCTGCTTTCCTGCAGACTCTATCCTCAAAAGCACCTTTTTACAGTCTCGTCAGCCTCCGTAGCAAAAAAGACAAACGTCCAGCTTTTGCTGCCACAGCAAAGGTGCCAGCGGGGAAAAGTGATGCTGGTCCTCACTGCCTCCTGGAACCCCTTCAAATGCCCCATACAATTTCACCCTTTCTTCTTTCCTGCAGTCTCTATCCACAAAAGCACCTTTTTTCACTTTCGGCGGTGTTTGGAGCAAAAAAGACAAACGTCCAGCTTTTGCTGCCACAGCAAAGGTGCCAGCGGGGAAAAGTGATGCTGGTCCTCACTGCCTCCTGCAACCCCTTCAAATGCCCCAGACAATTTGGCCCTCTCTGCTTTCCTGCGGACGCTATCGTCAAAAGGACCTTTTTTCACTTTCGGCGGTGTTTGGAGCAAAAAAGACAAACGTCCAGCTTTTGCTGCCACAGCAAAGGTGCCAGCGGGGAAAAGTGATGCTGGTCCTCACTGCCTCCTGGAAACCCTTCCAATGCCCCAGACAATTTGGCCCTCTCTGCTTTCCTGCAGAATCTATCCTCAAAAGCACCTTTTCTCACTCTCAGCAGCCTCCGGAGCAAAAAAGACAAACATCCAGCTTTTGCTGCCACAGCAAAGGTGCCAGCGGGGAAAAGTGATGCTGGTCCTCACTGCCTCCTGGAACCCCTTCAAATGCCCCAGACAATTTAGCCCTCTCTGCTTTCCTGCAGAATCTATCCTCAAAAGCACCTTTTTTCACTTTCGGCGGTGTTTGGAGCAAAAAAGACAAACGTCCAGCTTTTGCTGCCACAGCAAAGGTGCCAGCGGGGAAAAGTGATGCTGGTCCTCACTGCCTCCTGCAACCCCTTCAAATGCCCCAGACAATTTGGCCCTCTCTGCTTTCCTGCAGACTCTATCCTCAAAAGCACCTTTTTTCAATTTCGGCGGTGTTTGGAGCAAAAAAGACAAACGTCCAGCTTTTGCTGCTACAGCAAAGGTGCCAGCGGGGAAAAGTGATGCTGGTCCTCACTGCCTCCTGGAACCCCTTCAAATGCCCCAGACAATTTAGCCCTCTCTGCTTTCCTGCAGAATCTATCCTCAAAAGCACCTTTTTTCACTTTCGGCGGTGTTTGGAGCAAAAAAGACAAACGTCCAGCTTTTGCTGCCACAGCAAAGGTGCCAGCGGGGAAAAGTGATGCTGGTCCTCACTGTCTCCTGGAACCCCTTCAAATGCCCCAGACAATTTGGCCCTCTCTGCTTTCCTGCAGAATCTATCCTCAAAAGCACCTTTTCTCACTCTCAGCAGCCTCCGGAGCAAAAAAGACAAACATCCAGCTTTTGCTGCCACAGCAAAGGTGCCAGCGGGGAAAAGTGATGCTGGTCCTCACTGCCTCCTGGAACCCCTTCAAATGCCCCAGACAATTTAGCCCTCTCTGCTTTCCTGCAGAATCTATCCTCAAAAGCACCTTTTTTCACTTTCGGCGGTGTTTGGAGCAAAAAAGACAAACGTCCAGCTTTTGCTGCCACAGCAAAGGTGCCAGCGGGGAAAAGTGATGCTGGTCCTCACTGCCTCCTGCAACCCCTTCAAATGCCCCAGACAATTTGGCCCTCTCTGCTTTCCTGCAGACTCTATCCTCAAAAGCACCTTTTTTCAATTTCGGCGGTGTTTGGAGCAAAAAAGACAAACGTCCAGCTTTTGCTGCTACAGCAAAGGTGCCAGCGGGGAAAAGTGATGCTGGTCCTCACTGCCTCCTGGAACCCCTTCAAATGCCCCAGACAATTTAGCCCTCTCTGCTTTCCTGCAGACTCTATCCTCAAAAGCACCTTTTTTCACTTTCGGCGGTGTTTGGAGCAAAAAAGACAAACGTCCAGCTTTTGCTGCCACACCAAAGGTGCCAGCAGGGAAAAGTGATGCTGGTCCTCACTGCCTCCTGCAACCCCTTCAAATGCCCCAGACAATTTGGCCCTCTCTGCTTTCCTGCGGACGCTATCGTCAAAAGGACCTTTTTTCACTTTCGGCGGTGTTTGGAGCAAAAAAGACAAACGTCCAGCTTTTGCTGCCACAGCAAAGGTGCCAGCGGGGAAAAGTGATGCTGGTCCTCACTGCCTCCTGGAACCCCTTCAAATGCCCCAGACAATTTGGCCCTCTCTGCTTTCCTGCGGACGCTATCGTCAAAAGGACCTTTTTTCACTTTCGGCGGTGTTTGGAGCAAAAAAGACAAACGTCCAGCTTTTGCTGCCACAGCAAAGGTGCCAGCGGGGAAAAGTGATGCTGGTCCTCACTGCCTCCTGGAACCCCTTCAAATGCCCCAGACAATTTGGCCCTCTCTGCTTTCCTGCAGACTCTATCCTCAAAAGCACCTTTTCTCACTCTCAGCAGCCTCCGGAGCAAAAAAGACAAACATCCAGCTTTTGCTGCTACAGCAAAGGTGCCAGCGGGGAAAAGTGATGCTGGTCCTCACTGCCTCCTGGAACCCCTTCAAATGCCCCAGACAATTTAGCCCTCTCTGCTTTCCTGCAGAATCTATCCTCAAAAGCACCTTTTTTCACTTTCGGCGGTGTTTGGAGCAAAAAAGACAAACGTCCAGCTTTTGCTGCCACAGCAAAGGTGCCAGCGGGGAAAAGTGATGCTGGTCCTCACTGTCTCCTGGAACCCCATCAAATGCCCCAGACAATTTGGCCCTCTCTGCTTTCATGCAGACTCTATCCTCAAAAGCACCTTTTCACAGTCTCGTCAGCCTCCGTAGCAAAAAAGACAAACGTCCAGCTTTTGCTGCCACAGCAAAGGTGCCAGCGGGGAAAAGTGATGCTGGTCCTCACTGTCTCCTGGAACCCCTTCAAATGCCCCAGACAATTGGGCCCTCTCTGCTTTCCTGCAGACTCTATCCTCAAAAGCACCTTTTTTCACTTTCGGCGGTGTTTGGAGTAAAAAAGACAAACGTCCAGCTTTTGCTGCCACAGCAAAGGTGCCAGCAGGGAAAAGTGATGCTGGTCCTCACTGCCTCCTGCAACCCCTTCAAATGCCCCAGACAATTTGGCCCTCTCTGCTTTCCTGCGGACGCTATCGTCAAAAGGAACTTTTTTCACTTTCGGCGGTGTTTGGAGCAAAAAAGACAAACGTCCAGCTTTTGCTGCCACAGCAAAGGTGCCAGCGGGGAAAAGTGATGCTGGTCCTCACTGCCTCCTGGAACCCCTTCAAATGCCCCAGACAATTTGGCCCTCTCTGCTTTCCTGCAGACTCTATCCTCAAAAGCACCTTTTTTCACTTTCGGCAGTGTTTGGAGCAAAAAAGACAAACGTCCAGCTTTTGCTGCCACAGCAAAGTGCCAGCGGGGAAAAGTGATGCTGGTCCTCACTGCCTCCTGGAAACCCTTCCAATGCCCCAGACAATTTGGCCCTCTCTGCTTTCCTGCAGAATCTATCCTCAAAAGCACCTTTTCTCACTCTCAGCAGGCTCCTGAGCAAAAAAGACAAACGTCCAGCTTTTGCTGCCACAGCAAAGGTGCCAGCGGGGAAAAGTGATGCTGGTCCTCACTGTCTCCTGGAACCCCTTCAAATGCCCCAGACAATTGGGCCCTCTCTGCTTTCCTGCAGACTCTATCCTCAAAAGCACCTTTTCTCACTCTCAGCAGCCTCCGGAGAAAAAAAGACAAACATCCAGCTTTTCCTGCCAGAGCAAAATTGCTAGCAGGGAAAAGTGATGCTGGTCCTCACTGCCTCCTGGAACCCCTTCAAATGCCCCAGACAATTGGGCCCTCTCTGCTTTCCTGCAGACTCTATCCTCAAAAGCACCTTTTCTCACTCTCAGCAGCCTCCGGAGCAAAAAAGACAAACATCCAGCTTTTGCTGCCACAGCAAAGGTGCCAGCGGGGAAAAGTGATGCTGGTCCTCACTGCCTCCTGGAACCCCTTCAAATGCCCCAGACAATTTAGCCCTCTCTGCTTTCCTGCAGAATCTATCCTCAAAAGCACCTTTTTTCACTTTCGGCGGTGTTTGGAGCAAAAAAGACAAACGTCCAGCTTTTGCTGCCACAGCAAAGGTGCCAGCAGGGAAAAGTGATGCTGGTCCTCACTGCCTCCTGGAACCCCTTCAAATGCCCCAGACAATTTGGCCCTCTCTGCTTTCCTGCATACTCTATCCTCAAAAGCACCTTTTTTCAATTTCGGCGATGTTTGGAGCAAAAAGGACAAACGTCCAGCTTTTGCTGCCACAGCAAAGGTGCCAACGGGGAAAAGTGATGCTGGTCCTCACTGCCTCCTGGAACCCCTTCAAATGCCCCAGACAATTTGGCCCTCTCTTCTTTCCTGCGGACTCTATCGTCAAAAGCACCTTTTCTCACTCTCAGCAGCCTCCGGAGCAAAAAAGACAAACGTCCAGCTTTTGCTGCCACAGCGAAGGTGCCAGCGGGGAAAAGTGATGCTGGTCCTCACTGTCTCCTGGAACCCCATCAAATGCCCCAGACAATTGGGCCCTCTCTGCTTTCCTGCAGACTCTATCCTCAAAAGCAACTTTTTTCACTTTCGGCGGTGTTTGGAGCTAAAAAGACAAACGTCCAGCTTTTGCTGCCACAGCAAAGGTGCCAGCGGGGAAAAATGATGCTGGTCCTCACTGCCTCCTGGAACCCCTTCAAATGCCCCAGACAATTTGGCCCTCTCTGCTTTCATGCAGACTCTATCCTCAAAAGCACCTTTTTACAGTCTCGTCAGCCTCCGTAGGAAAAAAGACAAACGTCCAGCTTTTGCTGCCACAGCAAAGGTGCCAGCGGGGAAAAGTGATGCTGGTCCTCACTGCCTCCTGGAACCCCTTCAAATGCCCCATACAATTTCACCCTTTCTTCTTTCCTGCAGTCTCTATCCACAAAAGCACCTTTTTTCACTTTCGGCGGTGTTTTGAGCAAAAAAGACAAACGTCCAGCTTTTGCTGCCACAGCAAAGGTGCCAGCGGGGAAAAGTGATGCTGGTCCTCACTGCCTCCTGCAACCCCTTCAAATGCCCCAGACAATTTGGCCCTCTCTGCTTTCCTGCGGACGCTATCGTCAAAAGGAACTTTTTTCACTTTCGGCGGTGTTTGGAGCAAAAAAGACAAACGTCCAGCTTTTGCTGCCACAGCAAAGGTGCCAGCGGGGAAAAGTGATGCTGGTCCTCACTGCCTCCTGGAACCCCTTCAAATGCCCCAGACAATTTGGCCCTCTCTGCTTTCCTGCAGACTCTATCCTCAAAAGCACCTTTTTTCACTTTCGGCAGTGTTTGGAGCAAAAAAGACAAACATCCAGCTTTTGCTGCTACAGCAAAGGTGCCAGCGGGGAAAAGTGATGCTGGTCCTCACTGCCTCCTGGAACCCCTTCAAATGCCCCAGACAATTTGGCCCTCTCTTCTTTCCTGCGGACTCTATCGTCAAAAGCACCTTTTCTCACTCTCAGCAGCCTCCGGAGCAAAAAAGACAAACGTCCAGCTTTTGCTGCCACAGCGAAGGTGCCAGCGGGGAAAAGTGATGCTGGTCCTCACTGTCTCCTGGAACCCCATCAAATGCCCCAGTCAATTGGGCCCTCTCTGCTTTCCTGCAGACTCTATCCTCAAAAGCACCTTTTTACAGTCTCGTCAGCCTCCGTAGCAAAAAAGACAAACGTCCAGCTTTTGCTGCCACAGCAAAGGTGCCAGCGGGGAAAAGTGATGCTGGTCCTCACTGCCTCCTGGAACCCCTTCAAATGCCCCATACAATTTCACCCTTTCTTCTTTCCTGCAGTCTCTATCCACAAAAGCACCTTTTTTCACTTTCGGCGGTGTTTGGAGCAAAAAAGACAAACGTCCAGCTTTTGCTGCCACAGCAAAGGTGCCAGCGGGGAAAAGTGATGCTGGTCCTCACTGCCTCCTGCAACCCCTTCAAATGCCCCAGACAATTTGGCCCTCTCTGCTTTCCTGCGGACGCTATCGTCAAAAGGACCTTTTTTCACTTTCGGCGGTGTTTGGAGCAAAAAAGACAAACGTCCAGCTTTTGCTGCCACAGCAAAGGTGCCAGCGGGGAAAAGTGATGCTGGTCCTCACTGCCTCCTGGAAACCCTTCCAATGCCCCAGACAATTTGGCCCTCTCTGCTTTCCTGCAGAATCTATCCTCAAAAGCACCTTTTCTCACTCTCAGCAGCCTCCGGAGCAAAAAAGACAAACATCCAGCTTTTGCTGCCACAGCAAAGGTGCCAGCGGGGAAAAGTGATGCTGGTCCTCACTGCCTCCTGGAACCCCTTCAAATGCCCCAGACAATTTAGCCCTCTCTGCTTTCCTGCAGAATCTATCCTCAAAAGCACCTTTTTTCACTTTCGGCGGTGTTTGGAGCAAAAAAGACAAACGTCCAGCTTTTGCTGCCACAGCAAAGGTGCCAGCGGGGAAAAGTGATGCTGGTCCTCACTGCCTCCTGCAACCCCTTCAAATGCCCCAGACAATTTGGCCCTCTCTGCTTTCCTGCAGACTCTATCCTCAAAAGCACCTTTTTTCAATTTCGGCGGTGTTTGGAGCAAAAAAGACAAACGTCCAGCTTTTGCTGCTACAGCAAAGGTGCCAGCGGGGAAAAGTGATGCTGGTCCTCACTGCCTCCTGGAACCCCTTCAAATGCCCCAGACAATTTAGCCCTCTCTGCTTTCCTGCAGAATCTATCCTCAAAAGCACCTTTTTTCACTTTCGGCGGTGTTTGGAGCAAAAAAGACAAACGTCCAGCTTTTGCTGCCACAGCAAAGGTGCCAGCGGGGAAAAGTGATGCTGGTCCTCACTGTCTCCTGGAACCCCTTCAAATGCCCCAGACAATTTGGCCCTCTCTGCTTTCATGCAGAATCTATCCTCAAAAGCACCTTTTCACAGTCTCGTCAGCCTCCGTAGCAAAAAAGACAAACGTCCAGCTTTTGCTGCCACAGCAAAGGTGCCAGCGGGGAAAAGTGATGCTGGTCCTCACTGTCTCCTGGAACCCCTTCAAATGCCCCAGACAATTGGGCCCTCTCTGCTTTCCTGCAGACTCTATCCTCAAAAGCACCTTTTTTCACTTTCGGCGGTGTTTGGAGCAAAAAAGACAAACGTCCAGCTTTTGCTGCCACACCAAAGGTGCCAGCAGGGAAAAGTGATGCTGGTCCTCACTGCCTCCTGCAACCCCTTCAAATGCCCCAGACAATTTGGCCCTCTCTGCTTTCCTGCGGACGCTATCGTCAAAAGGACCTTTTTTCACTTTCGGCGGTGTTTGGAGCAAAAAAGACAAACGTCCAGCTTTTGCTGCCACAGCAAAGGTGCCAGCGGGGAAAAGTGATGCTGGTCCTCACTGCCTCCTGGAACCCCTTCAAATGCCCCAGACAATTTGGCCCTCTCTGCTTTCCTGCACAGTCTATCCTCAAAAGCACCTTTTTTCACTTTCGGCGGTGTTTGGAGCAAAAAAGACAAACGTCCAGCTTTTGCTGCCACAGCAAAGGTGCCAGCGGGGAAAAGTGATGCTGGTCCTCACTGCCTCCTGGAACCCCTTCAAATGCCCCAGACAATTTGGCCCTCTCTGCTTTCCTGCAGACTCTATCCTCAAAAGCACCTTTTCTCACTCTCAGCAGCCTCCGGAGCAAAAAAGACAAACATCCAGCTTTTGCTGCTACAGCAAAGGTGCCAGCGGGGAAAAGTGATGCTGGTCCTCACTGCCTCCTGGAACCCCTTCAAATGCCCCAGACAATTTAGCCCTCTCTGCTTTCCTGCAGAATCTATCCTCAAAAGCACCTTTTTTCACTTTCGGCGGTGTTTGGAGCAAAAAAGACAAACGTCCAGCTTTTGCTGCCACAGCAAAGGTGCCAGCGGGGAAAAGTGATGCTGGTCCTCACTGTCTCCTGGAACCCCATCAAATGCCCCAGACAATTTGGCCCTCTCTGCTTTCATGCAGACTCTATCCTCAAAAGCACCTTTTCACAGTCTCGTCAGCCTCCGTAGCAAAAAAGACAAACGTCCAGCTTTTGCTGCCACAGCAAAGGTGCCAGCGGGGAAAAGTGATGCTGGTCCTCACTGTCTCCTGGAACCCCTTCAAATGCCCCAGACAATTGGGCCCTCTCTGCTTTCCTGCAGACTCTATCCTCAAAAGCACCTTTTTTCACTTTCGGCGGTGTTTGGAGTAAAAAAGACAAACGTCCAGCTTTTGCTGCCACAGCAAAGGTGCCAGCAGGGAAAAGTGATGCTGGTCCTCACTGCCTCCTGCAACCCCTTCAAATGCCCCAGACAATTTGGCCCTCTCTGCTTTCCTGCGGACGCTATCGTCAAAAGGAACTTTTTTCACTTTCGGCGGTGTTTGGAGCAAAAAAGACAAACGTCCAGCTTTTGCTGCCACAGCAAAGGTGCCAGCGGGGAAAAGTGATGCTGGTCCTCACTGCCTCCTGGAACCCCTTCAAATGCCCCAGACAATTTGGCCCTCTCTGCTTTCCTGCAGACTCTATCCTCAAAAGCACCTTTTTTCACTTTCGGCAGTGTTTGGAGCAAAAAAGACAAACGTCCAGCTTTTGCTGCCACAGCAAAGTGCCAGCGGGGAAAAGTGATGCTGGTCCTCACTGCCTCCTGGAAACCCTTCCAATGCCCCAGACAATTTGGCCCTCTCTGCTTTCCTGCAGAATCTATCCTCAAAAGCACCTTTTCTCACTCTCAGCAGGCTCCTGAGCAAAAAAGACAAACGTCCAGCTTTTGCTGCCACAGCAAAGGTGCCAGCGGGGAAAAGTGATGCTGGTCCTCACTGTCTCCTGGAACCCCTTCAAATGCCCCAGACAATTGGGCCCTCTCTGCTTTCCTGCAGACTCTATCCTCAAAAGCACCTTTTCTCACTCTCAGCAGCCTCCGGAGAAAAAAAGACAAACATCCAGCTTTTCCTGCCAGAGCAAAATTGCTAGCAGGGAAAAGTGATGCTGGTCCTCACTGCCTCCTGGAACCCCTTCAAATGCCCCAGACAATTGGGCCCTCTCTGCTTTCCTGCAGACTCTATCCTCAAAAGCACCTTTTCTCACTCTCAGCAGCCTCCGGAGCAAAAAAGACAAACATCCAGCTTTTGCTGCCACAGCAAAGGTGCCAGCGGGGAAAAGTGATGCTGGTCCTCACTGCCTCCTGGAACCCCTTCAAATGCCCCAGACAATTTAGCCCTCTCTGCTTTCCTGCAGAATCTATCCTCAAAAGCACCTTTTTTCACTTTCGGCGGTGTTTGGAGCAAAAAAGACAAACGTCCAGCTTTTGCTGCCACAGCAAAGGTGCCAGCAGGGAAAAGTGATGCTGGTCCTCACTGCCTCCTGGAACCCCTTCAAATGCCCCAGACAATTTGGCCCTCTCTGCTTTCCTGCATACTCTATCCTCAAAAGCACCTTTTTTCAATTTCGGCGATGTTTGGAGCAAAAAGGACAAACGTCCAGCTTTTGCTGCCACAGCAAAGGTGCCAACGGGGAAAAGTGATGCTGGTCCTCACTGCCTCCTGGAACCCCTTCAAATGCCCCCGACAATTTGGCCCTCTCTTCTTTCCTGCGGACTCTATCGTCAAAAGCACCTTTTCTCACTCTCAGCAGCCTCCGGAGCAAAAAAGACAAACGTCCAGCTTTTGCTGCCACAGCGAAGGTGCCAGCGGGGAAAAGTGATGCTGGTCCTCACTGTCTCCTGGAACCCCATCAAATGCCCCAGACAATTGGGCCCTCTCTGCTTTCCTGCAGACTCTATCCTCAAAAGCACCTTTTTTCACTTTCGGCGGTGTTTGGAGCTAAAAAGACAAACGTCCAGCTTTTGCTGCCACAGCAAAGGTGCCAGCGGGGAAAAATGATGCTGGTCCTCACTGCCTCCTGGAACCCCTTCAAATGCCCCAGACAATTTGGCCCTCTCTGCTTTCATGCAGACTCTATCCTCAAAAGCACCTTTTTACAGTCTCGTCAGCCTCCGTAGCAAAAAAGACAAACGTCCAGCTTTTGCTGCCACAGCAAAGGTGCCAGCGGGGAAAAGTGATGCTGGTCCTCACTGCCTCCTGGAACCCCTTCAAATGCCCCATACAATTTCACCCTTTCTTCTTTCCTGCAGTCTCTATCCACAAAAGCACCTTTTTTCACTTTCGGCGGTGTTTTGAGCAAAAAAGACAAACGTCCAGCTTTTGCTGCCACAGCAAAGGTGCCAGCGGGGAAAAGTGATGCTGGTCCTCACTGCCTCCTGCAACCCCTTCAAATGCCCCAGACAATTTGGCCCTCTCTGCTTTCCTGCGGACACTATCGTCAAAAGGAACTTTTTTCACTTTCGGCGGTGTTTGGAGCAAAAAAGACAAACGTCCAGCTTTTGCTGCCACAGCAAAGGTGCCAGCGGGGAAAAGTGATGCTGGTCCTCACTGCCTCCTGGAACCCCTTCAAATGCCCCAGACAATTTGGCCCTCTCTGCTTTCCTGCAGACTCTATCCTCAAAAGCACCTTTTTTCACTTTCGGCAGTGTTTGGAGCAAAAAAGACAAACGTCCAGCTTTTGCTGCCACAGCAAAGTGCCAGCGGGGAAAAGTGATGCTGGTCCTCACTGCCTCCTGGAAACCCTTCCAATGCCCCAGACAATTTGGCCCTCTCTGCTTTCCTGCAGAATCTATCCTCAAAAGCACCTTTTCTCACTCTCAGCAGCCTCCGGAGCAAAAAAGACAAACGTCCAGCTATGGCTGCCACAGCAAAGGTGCCAGCGGGGAAAAGTGATGCTGGTCCTCACTGTCTCCTGGAACCCCTTCAAATGCCCCAGACAATTTAGCCCTCTCTGCTTTCCTGCAGACTCTATCCTCAAAAGCACCTTTTCACAGTCTCGGCAGCCTCCGGAGAAAAAAAGACAAACATCCAGCTTTTGCTGCCACAGCAAAAGTGCCAGCGGGGAAAAGTGATGCTGGTCCTCACTGCCTCCTGGAACCCCTTCAAATGCCCCAGACAATTTGGCCCTCTCTGCTTTCCTGCAGACTCTATCCTCAAAAGCACCTTTTCTCACTCTCAGCAGCCTCCGGAGCAAAAAACACAAACATCCAGCTTTTGCTGCCACAGCAAAGGTGCCAGCGGGGAAAAGTGATGCTGGTCCTCACTGCCTCCTGGAACCCCTTCAAATGCCCCAGACAATTTAGCCCTCTCTGCTTTCCTGCAGAATCTATCGTCAAAAGCACCTTTTTTCACTTTCGGCGGTGTTTGGAGCAAAAAAGACAAACGTCCAGCTTTTGCTGCCACAGCAAAGGTGCCAGCGGGGAAAAGTGATGCTGGTCCTCACTGCCTCCTGGAACCCCTTCAAATGCCCCAGACAATTTGGCCCTCTCTGCTTTCCTGCAGACTCTATCCTCAAAAGCACCTTTTTTCAATTTCGGCGGTGTTTGGAGCAAAAAAGACAAACGTCCAGCTTTTGCTGCCACAGCAAAGGTGCCAGCGGGGAAAAGTGATGCTGGTCCTCACTGCCTCCTGGAACCCCTTCAAATGCCCCAGACAATTTGGCCCTCTCTGCTTTCCTGCAGACTCTATCCTCAAAAGCACCTTTTCTCACTCTCAGCAGCCTCCGGAGCAAAAAAGACAAACATCCAGCTTTTGCTGCTACAGCAAAGGTGCCAGCGGGGAAAAGTGATGCTGGTCCTCACTGCCTCCTGGAACCCCTTCAAATGCCCCAGACAATTTGGCCCTCTCTTCTTTCCTGCGGACTCTATCGTCAAAAGCACCTTTTCTCACTCTCAGCAGCCTCCGGAGCAAAAAAGACAAACGTCCAGCTTTTGCTGCCACAGCGAAGGTGCCAGCGGGGAAAAGTGATGCTGGTCCTCACTGTCTCCTGGAACCCCATCAAATGCCCCAGACAATTGGGCCCTCTCTGCTTTCCTGCAGACTCTATCCTCAAAAGCACCTTTTTTCACTTTCGGCGGTGTTTGGAGCTAAAAAGACAAACGTCCAGCTTTTGCTGCCACAGCAAAGGTGCCAGCGGGGAAAAATGATGCTGGTCCTCACTGCCTCCTGGAACCCCTTCAAATGCCCCAGACAATTTGGCCCTCTCTGCTTTCATGCAGACTCTATCCTCAAAAGCACCTTTTCACAGTCTCGTCAACCTCCGTAGCAAAAAAGACAAACGTCCAGCTTTTGCTGCCACAGCAAAGGTGCCAGCGGGGAAAAGTGATGCTGGTCCTCACTGCCTCCTGGAACCCCTTCAAATGCCCCATACAGTTTCACCCTTTCTTCTTTCCTGAAGTCTCTATCCACAAAAGCACCTTTTTTCACTTTCGGCGGTGTTTGGATCAAAAAAGACAAACGTCCAGCTTTTGCTGCCACAGCAAAGGTGCCAGCGGGGAAAAGTGATGCTGGTCCTCACTGCCTCCTGCAACCCCTTCAAATGCCCCAGACAATTTGGCCCTCTCTGCTTTCCTGCGGACGCTATCGTCAAAAGGAACTTTTTTCACTTTCGGCGCTGTTTGGAGCAAAAAAGACAAACGTCCAGCTTTTGCTGCCACAGCAAAGGTGCCAGCGGGGAAAAGTGATGCTGGTCCTCACTGCCTCCTGGAACCCCTTCAAATGCCCCAGACAATTGGGCCCTCTCTGCTTTCCTGCAGACTCTATCCTCAAAAGCACCTTTTTTCACTTTCGGCAGTGTTTGGAGCAAAAAAGACAAACGTCCAGCTTTTGCTGCCACAGCAAAGTGCCAGCGGGGAAAAGTGATGCTGGTCCTCACTGCCTCCTGGAAACCCTTCCAATGCCCCATACACTTTGGCCCTCTCTGCTTTCCTGCAGAATCTATCCTCAAAAGCACCTTTTCTCACTCTCAGCAGCCTCCGGAGCAAAAAAGACAAACGTCCAGCTATGGCTGCCACAGCAAAGGTGCCAGCGGGGAAAAGTGATGCTGGTCCTCACTGTCTCCTGGAACCCCTTCAAATGCCCCAGACAATTTAGCCCTCTCTGCTTTCCTGCAGACTCTATCCTCAAAAGCACCTTTTCACAGTCTCGGCAGCCTCCGGAGAAAAAAAGACAAACATCCAGCTTTTGCTGCCACAGCAAAAGTGCCAGCGGGGAAAAGTGATGCTGGTCCTCACTGCCTCCTGGAACCCCTTCAAATGCCCCAGACAATTGGGCCCTCTCTGCTTTCCTGCAGACTCTATCCTCAAAAGCACCTTTTCTCACTCTCAGCAGCCTCCGGAGAAAAAAAGACAAACATCCAGCTTTTCCTGCCACAGCAAAATTGCTAGCAGGGAAAAGTGATGCTGGTCCTCACTTCCTCCTGGAACCCCTTCAAATGCCCCAGACAATTGGGCCCTCTCTGCTTTCCTGCAGACTCTATCCTCAAAAGCACCTTTTCTCACTCTCAGCAGACTCCGGAGCAAAAAAGACAAACATCCATCTTTTGCTGCCACAGCAAAGGTGCCAGCGGGGAAAAGTGATGCTGGTCCTCACTGCCTCCTGGAACCCCTTCAAATGCCCCAGACAATTTAGCCCTCTCTGCTTTCCTGCAGAATCTATCCTCAAAAGCACCTTTTTTTCACTTTCGGCGGTGTTTGGAGCAAAAAAGACAAACGTCCAGCTTTTGCTGCCACAGCAAAGGTGCCAGCGGGGAAAAGTGATGCTGGTCCTCACTGCCTCCTGGAACCCCTTCAAATGCCCCAGACAATTTGGCCCTCTCTGCTTTCATGCAGAATCTATCCTCAAATCACTTTTTTTCACTTTCGGCGATATTTGGAGCAAAAAGGACAAACGTCCAGCTTTTGCTGCCACAGCAAAGGTGCCAGAGGGGAAAAGTGATGCTGGTCCTCACTGCCTCCTGGAACCCCTTCAAATGCCGCAGACAATTTGGCCCTCTCTTCTTTCCTGCGGACTCTATCCTCAAAAGCACCGTTTCACAGTCTCGTCAGCCTCCGTAGCAAAGAATACAAACGTCCAGCTTTTGCTGCCACAGCAAATGTGCCAGCGGGGAAAAGTGATGCTGGTCCTCACTGCCTCCTGGAACCCCTTCAAATGCCCCATACACTTTGGCCCTCTCTGCTTTCCTGCAGACTCTATCCTCAAAAGCATTTTTTTAACTTTCGGCGGTGTTTGGAGCAAAAATGACAAACGTCCAGCTTTTGCTGCCACAGCAAAGTGCCAGCGGGGAAAAGTGATGCTGGTCCTCACTGCCTCCTGGAACCCCTTCTAATGCCCCAGACAATTGGGCCCTCTCTGCTTTCCTGCAGACTCTATCCTCAAAAGCACCTTTTTTCAATTTCGGCGGTGTTTGGAGCAAAAAAGACAAACGTCCATCTTTTGCTGCCACAGCAAAGGTGCCAGCGGGGAAAAGTGATGCTGGTCCTCACTGCCTCCTGGAACCCCTTCAAATGCCCCAGACAATTTGGCCCTCTCTGCTTTCCTGCAGACTCTATCCTCAAAAGCACCTTTTCTCACTCTCAGCAGCCTCCGGAGCAAAAAACACAAACATCCAGCTTTTGCTGCCACAGCAAAGGTGCCAGCGGGGAAAAGTGATGCTGGTCCTCACTGCCTCCTGGAACCCCTTCAAATGCCCCAGACAATTTAGCCCTCTCTGCTTTCCTGCAGAATCTATCCTCAAAAGCACCTTTTTTCACTTTCGGCGGTGTTTGGAGCAAAAAAGACAAACGTCCAGCTTTTGCTGCCACAGCAAAGGTGCCAGCGGGGAAAAGTGATGCTGGTCCTCACTGTCTCCTGGAACCCCTTCAAATGCCCCAGACAATTTGGCCCTCTCTGCTTTCCTGCAGAATCTATCCTCAAAAGCACTTTTTTTCACTTTCGGCGATGTTTGGAGCAAAAAGGACAAACGTCCAGCTTTTGCTGCCACAGCAAAGGTGCCAACGGGGAAAAGTGATGCTGGTCCTCACTGCCTCCTGGAACCCCTTCAAATGCCCCAGACAATTTGGCCCTCTCTTCTTTCCTGCGGACTCTATCGTCAAAAGAACCTTTTCTCACTCTCAGCAGCCTCCGGAGCAAAAAAGACAAACGTCCAGCTTTTGCTGCCACAGCAAAAGTGCCAGCGGGGAAAAGTGATGCTGGTCCTCACTGCCTCCTGGAACCCCTTCAAATGCCCCAGACAATTGGGCCCTCTCTGCTTTCCTGCAGACTCTATCCTCAAAAGCACCTTTTCTCACTCTCAGCAGCCTCCGGAGAAAAAAAGACAAACATCCAGCTTTTCCTGCCAGAGCAAAATTGCTAGCAGGGAAAAGTGATGCTGGTCCTCACTGCCTCCTGGAACCCCTTCAAATGCCCCAGACAATTGGGCCCTCTCTGCTTTCCTGCAGACTCTATCCTCAAAAGCACCTTTTCTCACTCTCAGCAGACTCCGGAGCAAAAAAGACAAACATCCAGCTTTTGCTGCCACAGCAAAGGTGCCAGCGGGGAAAAGTGATGCATGTCCTCACTGCCTCCTGGAACCCCTTCAAATGCCCCAGACAATTTAGCCCTCTCTGCTTTCATGCAGAATCTATCCTCAAATCACTTTTTTTCACTTTCGGCGATATTTGGAGCAAAAAGGACAAACGTCCAGCTTTTGCTGCCACAGCAAAGGTGCCAGAGGGGAAAAGTGATGCTGGTCCTCACTGCCTCCTGGAACCCCTTCAACTGCCGCAGACAATTTGGCCCTCTCTTCTTTCCTGCGGACTCTATCCTCAAAAGCACCGTTTCACAGTCTCGTCAGCCTCCGTAGCAAAGAATACAAACGTCCAGCTTTTGCTGCCACAGCAAATGTGCCAGCGGGGAAAAGTGATGCTGGTCCTCACTGCCTCCTGGAACCCCTTCAAATGCCCCATACACTTTGGCCCTCCCTGTTTCCAGCAGACTCTATCCTCAAAAGCATTTTTTTAACTTTCGGCGGTGATTGGAGCAAAAATGACAAACGTCCAGCTTTTGCTGCCACAGAAAAGTGCCAGCGGGGAAAAGTGATGCTGGTCCTCACTGCCTCCTGGAACCCCTTCAAATGCCCCAGACAATTTGGCCCTCTCTGCTTTCCTGCAGACTCTATCCTCAAAAGCACCTTTTTTCAATTTCGGCGGTGTTTGGAGCAAAAAAGACAAACGTCCATCTTTTGCTGCCACAGCAAAGGTGCCAGCGGGGAAAAGTGATGCTGGTCCTCACTGCCTCCTGGAACCCCTTCAAATGCCCCAGACAATTTGGCCCTCTCTGCTTTCCTGCAGACTCTATCCTCAAAAGCACCTTTTCTCACTCTCAACAGCCTCCGGAGCAAAAAACACAAACATCCAGCTTTTCCTGCCACAGCAAAGGTGCCAGCGGGGAAAAGTGATGCTGGTCCTCACTGTCTCCTGGAACCCCTTCAAATGCCCCAGACAATTTGGCCCTCTCTGCTTTCCTGCAGAATCTATCCTCAAAAGCATTTTTTTTCACTTTCGGCGATGTTTGGAGCAAAAAGGACAAACGTCCAGCTTTTGCTGCCACAGCAAAGGTGCCAACGGGGAAAAGTGATGCTGGTCCTCACTGCCTCCTGCAACCCCTTCAAATGCCCCAGACAATTTGGCCCTCTCTTCTTTCCTGCGGACTCTATCGTCAAAAGCACCTTTTCTCACTCTCAGCAGCCTCCGGAGAAAAAAAGACAAACGTCCAGCTTTTGCTGCCACAGCAAAGGTGCCAGCGGGGAAAAGTGATGCTGGTCCTCACTGCCTCCTGGAACCCCTTCAAATGCCCCAGACAATTTAGCCCTCTCTGCTTTCCTGCAGAATCTATCCTCAAAAGCACCTTTTTTCACTTTCGGCGGTGTTTGGAGCAAAAAAGACAAACGTCCAGCTTTTGCTGCCACAGCAAAGGTGCCAGCGGGGAAAAGTGATGCTGGTCCTCACTGTCTCCTGGAACCCCTTCAAATGCCCCAGACAATTTGGCCCTCTCTGCTTTCCTGCAGAATCTATCCTCAAAAGCACTTTTTTTCACTTTCGGCGATGTTTGGAGCAAAAAGGAAAAACGTCCAGCTTTTGCTGCCACAGCAAGAGTGCCAACGGGGAAAAGTGATGCTGGTCCTCACTGCCTCCTGGAACCCCTTCAAATGCCCCAGACAATTTGGCCCTCTCTTCTTTCCTGCGGAATCTATCGTCAAAAGCACCTTTTCTCACTCTCAGCAGCCTCCGGAGCAAAAAAGACAAACGTCCAGCTTTTGCTGCCACAGCGAAGGTGCCAGCGGGGAAAAGTGATGCTGGTCCTCACTGTCTCCTGGAACCCCATCAAATGCCCCAGACAATTGGGCCCTCTCTGCTTTCCTGCAGACTCTATCCTCAAAAGCACCTTTTTTCACTTTCGGCGGTGTTTGGAGCTAAAAAGACAAACGTCCAGCTTTTGCTGCCACAGCAAAGGTGCCAGCGGGGAAAAGTGATGCTGGTCCTCACTGTCTCCTGGAACCCCTTCAAATGCCCCAGACAATTTGGCCCTCTCTGCTTTCATGCAGACTCTATCCTCAAAAGCACCTTTTTACAGTCTCGTCAGCCTCCGTAGCAAAAAAGACAAACGTCCAGCTTTTGCTGCCACAGCAAAGGTGCCAGCGGGGAAAAGTGATGCTGGTCCTCACTGCCTCCTGGAACCCCTTCAAATGCCCCAGACAATTTCACCCTTTCTTCTTTCCTGCAGTCTCTATCCACAAAAGCACCTTTTTTCACTTTCGGCGGTGTTTGGAGCAAAAAAGACAAACGTCCAGCTTTTGCTGCCACAGCAAAGGTGCCAGCGGGGAAAAGTGATGCTGGTCCTCACTGTCTCCTGGAACCCCTTCAAATGCCCCAGACAATTTGGCCCTCCCTGCTTTCCTGCAGAATCTATCCTCAAAAGCACTTTTTTTCACTTTCGGCGATCTTTGGAGCAAAAAGGACAAACGTCCAGCTTTTGCTGCCACAGCAAAGGTGCCAGCGGGGAAAAGTGATGCTGGTCCTCACTGCCTCCTGGAACCCCTTCAAATGCCCCAGACAATTTGGCCCTCTCTGCTTTCCTGCAGAATCTATCCTCAAAAGCACCTTTTTTCACTTTCGGCGGTGTTTGGAGCAAAAAAGACAAACGTCCAGCTTTTGCTGCCACAGCAAAGGTGCCAGCGGGGAAAAGTGATGCTGGTCCTCACTGCCTCCTGGAACCCCTTCAAATGCCCCAGACAATTTGGCCCTCTCTGCTTTCCTGCAGACTCTATCCTCAAAAGCACCTTTTTTCACTTTCGGCAGTGTTTGGAGCAAAAAAGACAAACGTCCAGCTTTTGCTGCCACAGCAAAGTGCCAGCGGGGAAAAGTGATGCTGGTCCTCACTGCCTCCTGGAAACCCTTCCAATGCCCCAGACAATTTGGCCCTCTCTGCTTTCCTGCAGAATCTATCCTCAAAAGCACCTTTTGTCACTCTCAGCAGGCTCCGGAGCAAAAAAGACAAACGTCCAGCTTTTGCTGCCACAGCAAAGGTGCCAGCGGGGAAAAGTGATGCTGGTCCTCACTGTCTCCTGGAACCCCTTCAAATGCCCCAGACAATTTAGCCCTCTCTGCTTTCCTGCAGACTCTATCCTCAAAAGCACCTTTTCACAGTCTCGGCAGCCTCCGGAGAAAAAAAGACAAACATCCAGCTTTTGCTGCCACAGCAAAAGTGCCAGCGGGGAAAAGTGATGCTGGTCCTCACTGCCTCCTGGAACCCCTTCAAATGCCCCAGACAATTGGGCCCTCTCTGCTTTCCTGCAGACTCTATCCTCAAAAGCACCTTTTCTCACTCTCAGCAGTCTCCGGAGAAAAAAAGACAAACATCCAGCCTTTTCTTGCCAGAGCAAAATTGCTAGCAGGGAAAAGTGATGCTGGTCCTCCCTGCCTCCTGGAACCCCTTCAAATGCCCCAGACAATTTGGCCCTCTCTGCTTTCCTGCAGACTCTATCCTCAAAAGCACCTTTTCTCACTCTCAGCAGACTCCGGAGCAAAAAAGACAAACATCCAGCTTTTGCTGCGTCAGCAAAGGTGCCAGCGGGGAAAAGTGATGCTGGTCCTCACTGCCTCCTGGAACCCCTTCAAATGCCCCAGACAATTTAGCCCTCTCTGCTTTCCTGCAGAATCTATCCTCAAAAGCACCTTTTTTCACTTTCGGCGGTGTTTGGAGCAAAAAAGACAAACGTCCAGCTTTTGCTGCCACAGCAAAGGTGCCAGCGGGGAAAAGTGATGCTGGTCCTCACTGTCTCCTGGAACCCCTTCAAATGCCCCAGACAATTTGGCCCTCTCTGCTTTCATGCAGAATCTATCCTCAAATCACTTTTTTTCAATTTCGGCGATATTTGGAGCAAAAAGGACAAACGTCCAGCTTTTGCTGCCACAGCAAAGGTGCCAGAGGGGAAAAGTGATGCTGGTCCTCACTGCCTCCTGGAACCCCTTCAAATGCCCCAGACAATTTGGCCCTCTCTTCTTTCCTGCGGACTCTATCCTCAAAAGCACCGTTTCACAGTCTCGTCAGCCTCCGTAGCAAAGAATACAAACGTCCAGCTTTTGCTGCCACAGCAAATGTGCCAGCGGGGAAAATTGATGCTGGTCCTCACTGCCTCCTGGAACCCCTTCAAATGCCCCATACACTTTGGCCCTCCCTGTTTCCAGCAGACTCTATCCTCAAAAGCATTTTTTTAACTTTCGGCAGTGTTTGGAGCAAAAAAGACAAACGTCCAGCTTTTGCTGCCACAGCAAAGTGCCAGCGGGGAAAAGTGATGCTGGTCCTCACTGCCTCCTGGAACCCCTTCTAATGCCCCAGACAATTTGGCCCTCTCTGCTTTCCTGCAGAATCTATCCTCAAAAGCACCTTTTTTCAATTTCGGCGGTGTTTGGAGCAAAAAAGACAAACGTCCATCTTTTGCTGCCACAGCAAAGGTGCCAGCGGGGAAAAGTGATGCTGGTCCTCACTGCCTCCTGGAACCCCTTCAAATGCCCCAGACAATTTGGCCCTCTCTGCTTTCCTGCAGACTCTATCCTCAAAAGCACCTTTTCTCACTCTCAGCAGCCTCCGGAGCAAAAAACACAAACATCCAGCTTTTGCTGCCACAGCAAAGGTGCCAGCGGGGAAAAGTGATGCTGGTCCTCACTGCCTCCTGGAACCCCTTCAAATGCCCCAGACAATTTAGCCCTCTCTGCTTTCCTGCAGAATCTATCCTCAAAAGCACCTTTTTTCACTTTCGGCGGTGTTTGGAGCAAAAAAGACAAACGTCCAGCTTTTGCTGCCACAGCAAAGGTGCCAGCGGGGAAAAGTGATGCTGGTCCTCACTGTCTCCTGGAACCCCTTCAAATGCCCCAGACAATTTGGCCCTCTCTGCTTTCCTGCAGAATCTATCCTCAAAAGAACTTTTTTTCACTTTCGGCGATCTTTGGAGCAAAAAGGACAAACGTCCAGCTTTTGCTGCCACAGCAAAGGTGCCAACGGGGAAAAGTGATGCTGGTCCTCACTGCCTCCTGGAACCCCTTCAAATGCCCCAGACAATTTGGCCCTCTCTGCTTTCCTGCAGAATCTATCCTCAAAAGCACTTTTTTTCACTTTCGGCGATGTTTGGAGCAAAAAGGAAAAACGTCCAGCTTTTGCTGCCACAGCAAGAGTGCCAACGGGGAAAAGTGATGCTGGTCCTCACTGCCTCCTGGAACCCCTTCAAATGCCCCAGACAATTTGGCCCTCTCTTCTTTCCTGCGGACTCTATCGTCAAAAGCACCTTTTCTCACTCTCAGCAGCCTCCGGAGCAAAAAAGACAAACGTCCAGCTTTTGCTGCCACAGCGAAGGTGCCAGCGGGGAAAAGTGATGCTGGTCCTCACTGTCTCCTGGAACCCCATCAAATGCCCCAGACAATTTGGCCCTCTCTGCTTTCCTGCAGAATCTAGCCTCAAAAGCACTATTTTTCACTTTCGGCGATCTTTGGAGCAAAAAGGACAAACGTCCAGCTTTTGCTGCCACAGCAAAGGTGCCAGCGGGGAAAAGTGATGCTGGTCCTCACTGCCTCCTGGAACCCCTTCAAATGCCCCAGACAATTTGGCCCTCTCTGCTTTCCTGCAGAATCTATCCTCAAAAGCACCTTTTTTCACTTTCGGCGGTGTTTGGAGCAAAAAAGACAAACGTCCAGCTTTTGCTGCCACAGCAAATTGCCAGCGGGGAAAAGTGATGCTGGTCCTCACTGCCTCCTGGAAACCCTTCCAATGCCCCAGACAATTTGGCCCTCTCTGCTTTCCTGCAGAATCTATCCTCAAAAGCACCTTTTCTCACTCTCAGCAGGCTCCGGAGCAAAAAAGACAAACGTCCAGCTTTTGCTGCCACAGCAAAGGTGCCAGCGGGGAAAAGTGATGCTGGTCCTCACTGTCTCCTGGAACCCCTTCAAATGCCCCAGACAATTTAGCCCTCTCTGCTTTCCTGCAGACTCTATCCTCAAAAGCACCTTTTCACAGTCTCGGCAGCCTCCGGAGAAAAAAAGACAAACATCCAGCTTTTGCTGCCACAGCAAAAGTGCCAGCGGGGAAAAGTGATGCTGGTCCTCACTGCCTCCTGGAACCCCTTCAAATGCCCCAGACAATTGGGCCCTCTCTGCTTTCCTGCAGACTCTATCCTCAAAAGCACCTTTTCTCACTCTCAGCAGCCTCCGGAGAAAAAAAGACAAACATCCAGCCTTTTCTTGCCAGAGCAAAATTGCTAGCAGGGAAAAGTGATGCTGGTCCTCACTGCCTCCTGCAACCCCTTCAAATGCCCCAGACAATTGGGCCCTCTCTGCTTTCCTGCAGACTCTATCCTCAAAAGCACCTTTTCTCACTCTCAGCAGACTCCGGAGCAAAAAAGACAAACATCCAGCTTTTGCTGCCACAGCAAAGGTGCCAGCGGGGAAAAGTGATGCTGGTCCTCACTGCCTCCTGGAACCCCTTCAAATGCCCCAGACAATTTAGCCCTCTCTGCTTTCCTGCAGAATCTATCCTCAAAAGCACCTTTTTTCACTTTCGGCGGTGTTTGGAGCAAAAAAGACAAACGTCCAGCTTTTGCTGCCACAGCAAAGGTGCCAGCGGGGAAAAGTGATGCTGGTCCTCACTGTCTCCTGGAACCCCTTCAAATGCCCCAGACAATTTGGCCCTCTCTGCTTTCATGCAGAATCTATCCTCAAATCACTTTTTTTCACTTTCGGCGATATTTGGAGCAAAAAGGACAAACGTCCAGCTTTTGATGCCACAGCAAAGGTGCCAGAGGGGAAAAGTGATGCTGGTCCTCACTGCCTCCTGGAACCCCTTCAAATGCCCCAGACAATTTGGCCCTCTCTTCTTTCCTGCGGACTCTATCCTCAAAAGCACCGTTTCACAGTCTCGTCAGCCTCCGTAGCAAAGAATACAAACGTCCAGCTTTTGCTGCCACAGCAAATGTGCCAGCGGGGAAAAGTGATGCTGGTCCTCACTGCCTCCTGGAACCCCTTCAAATGCCCCAGACAATTTGGCCCTCCCTGTTTCCAGCAGACTCTATCCTCAAAAGCATTTTTTTAACTTTCGGCGGTGTTTGGAGGAAAAATGACAAACGTCCAGCTTTTGCTGCCACAGCAAAGTGCCAGCGGGGAAAAGTGATGCTGGTCCTCACTGCCTCCTGGAACCCCTTCTAATGCCCCAGACAATTTGGCCCTCTCTGCTTTCCTGCAGAATCTATCCTCAAAAGAACTTTTTTTCACTTTCGGCGATCTTTGGAGCAAAAAGGACAAACGTCCAGCTTTTGCTGGCACAGCAAAGGTGCCAACGGGGAAAAGTGATGCTGGTCCTCACTGCCTCCTGGAACCCCTTCAAATGCCCCAGACAATTTGGCCCTCTCTTCTTTCCTGCGGACTCTATCATCAAAAGCACCTTTTCTCACTCTCAGCAGCCTCCGGAGCAAAAAAGACAAACGTCCAGCTTTTGCTGCCACAGCAAAGGTGCCAGCAGGGAAAAGTGATGCTGGTCCTCACTGCCTCCTGGAACCCCTTCAAATGCCCCAGAAAATTTAGCCCTCTCTGCTTTCCTGCAGAATCTATCCTCAAAAGCACCTTTTTTCACTTTCGGCGGTGTTTGGAGCAAAAAAGACAAACGTCCAGCTTTTGCTGCCACAGCAAAGGTGCCAGCGGGGAAAAGTGATGCTGGTCCTCACTGTCTCCTGGAACCCCTTCAAATGCCCCAGACAATTTGGCCCTCTCTGCTTTCCTGCAGAATCTATCCTCAAAAGCACTTTTTTTCACTTTCGGCGATGTTTGGAGCAAAAAGGAAAAACGTCCAGCTTTTGCTGCCACAGCAAGAGTGCCAGCGGGGAAAAGTGATGCTGGTCCTCACTGCCTCCTGGAACCCCTTCAAATGCCCCAGACAATTGGGCCCTCTCTGCTTTCCTGCAGACTCAATCCTCAAAAGCACCTTTTTTCACTTTCGGCGGTGTTTGGAGCTAAAAAGACAAACGTCCAGCTTTTGCTGCCACAGCAAAGGTGCCAGCGGGGAAAAGTGATGCTGGTCCTCACTGCCTCCTGGAACCCCTTCAAATGCCCCAGACAATTTAGCCCTCTCTGCTTTCCTGCAGAATCTATCCTCAAAAGCACCTTTTTTCAATTTCGGCTGTGTTTGGAGCAAAAAAGACAAACGTCCAGCTTTTGCTGCCACAGCAAAGGTGCCAGCGGGGAAAAGTGATGCTGGTCCTCACTGTCTCCTGGAACCCCTTCAAATGCCCCAGACAATTTGGCCCTCTCTGCTTTCCTGCGGACGCTATCGTCAAAAGGACCTTTTTTCACTTTCGGCGGTGTTTGGAGCAAAAAAGACAAACGTCCAGCTTTTGCTGCCACAGCAAAGGTGCCAGCGGGGAAAAGTGATGCTGGTCCTCACTGCCTCCTGGAACCCCTTCAAATGCCCCAGACAATTTGGCCCTCTCTGCTTTCCTGCAGACTCTATCCTCAAAAGCACCTTTTTTCACTTTCGGCAGTGTTTGGAGCAAAAAAGACAAACGTCCAGCTTTTGCTGCCACAGCAAAGGTGCCAGCGGGGAAAAGTGATGCTGGTCCTCACTGCCTCCTGGAAACCCTTCCAATGCCCCAGACAATTTGGCCCTCTCTGCTTTCCTGCAGAATCTATCCTCAAAAGCACCTTTTCTCACTCTCAGCAGCCTCCGGAGCAAAAAAGAAAAACGTCCAGCTTTTGCTGCCACAGCAAAGGTGCCAGCGGGGAAAAGTGATGCTGGTCCTCACTGCCTCCTGGAACCCCTTCAAATGCCCCAGACAATTTGGCCCTCTCTGCTTTCCTGCAGACTCTATCCTCAAAAGCACCTTTTTTCAATTTCGGCGGTGTTTGGAGCAAAAAAGACAAACGTCCAGCTTTTGCTGCCACAGCAAAGGTGCCAGCGGGGAAAAGTGATGCTGGTCCTCACTGCCTCCTGGAACCCCTTCAAATGCCCCAGACAATTTGGCCCTCTCTGCTTTCCTGCAGACTCTATCCTCAAAAGCACCTTTTCTCACTCTCAGCAGCCTCCGGAGCAAAAAAGACAATCATCCAGCTTTTGCTGCTACAGCAAAGGTGCCAGCGGGGAAAAGTGATGCTGGTCCTCACTGCCTCCTGGAACCCCTTCAAATGCCCCAGACAATTTAGCCCTCTCTGCTTTCCTGCAGAATCTATCCTCAAAAGCACCTTTTTTCACTTTCGGCGGTGTTTGGAGCAAAAAAGACAAACGTCCAGCTTTTGCTGCCACAGCAAAGGTGCCAGCTGGGAAAAGTGATGCTGGTCCTCACTGTCTCCTGGAACCCCTTCAAATGCCCCAGACAATTTGGCCCTCTCTGCTTTCCTGCAGAATCTATCCTCAAAATCACTTTTTTTCACTTTCGGTGATCTTTGGAGCAAAAAGGACAAACGTCCAGCTTTTGCTGCCACAGCAAAGGTGCCAGCGGGGAAAAGTGATGCTGGTCCTCACTGCCTCCTGGAACCCCTTCAAATGCCCCAGACAATTTGGCCCTCTCTTCTTTCCTGCAGAATCTATCCTCAAAAGCACCTTTTTTCACTTTCGGCGGTGTTTGGAGCAAAAAAGACAAACGTCCAGCTTTTGCTGCCACAGCAAAGGTGCCAGCGGGGAAAAGTGATGCTGGTCCTCACTGTCTCCTGGAACCCCTTCAAATGCCCCAGACAATTTGGCCCTCTCTGCTTTCCTGCAGAATCTATCCTGAAAAGCACTTTTTTTCACTTTCGGCGGTGTTTGGAACTACAAAGACAAACGTCCAGCTTTTGCTGCCACAGCAAAGGTGCCAACGGGGAAAAGTGATGCTGGTCCTCACTTCCTCCTGGAACCCCTTCAAATGCCCCAGACAATTTGGCCCTCTCTTCTTTCCTGCGGACTCTATCGTCAAAAGCACCTTTTCTCACTCTCAGCAGCCTCCGGAGCAAAAAAGACAAACGTCCAGCTTTTGCTGCCACAGCGAAGGTGCCAGCGGGGAAAAGTGATGCTGGTCCTCACGGTCTCCTGGAACCCCATCAAATGCCCCAGACAATTGGGCCCTCTCTGCTTTTCTGCAGACTCTATCCTCAAAAGCACCTTTTTTCACTTTCGGCGGTGTTTGGAGCTAAAAAGACAAACGTCCAGCTTTTGCTGCCACAGCAAAGGTGCCAGCAGGGAAAAGTGATGCTGGTCCTCACTGCCTCCTGGAACCCCTACAAATGCCCCAGACAATTTCACCCTCTCTGCTTTCATGCAGACTCTATCCTCAAAAGCACCTTTTCACAGTCTCGTCAGCCTCCGTAGCAAAAAAGACAAACGTCCA
Source organism: Vanellus vanellus (assembly GCF_965231255.1). Lineage (NCBI taxonomy): Eukaryota > Metazoa > Chordata > Aves > Charadriiformes > Charadriidae > Vanellus > Vanellus vanellus. The sequence goes on from NW_028128280.1 coordinate 45,744, forward strand.
GCTTTTGCTGCCACAGCAAAGGTGCCAGCGGGGAAAAGTGATGCTGGTCCTCACTGCCTCCTGGAACCCCTTCAAATGCCCCATACAATTTCACCCTTTCTTCTTTCCTTCGGACGCTATCGTCAAAAGGACCTTTTTTCACTTTCGGCGGTGTTTGGAGCAAAAAAGACAAACGTCCAGCTTTTGCTGCCACAGCAAAGGTGCCAGCGGGGAAAAGTGATGCTGGTCCTCACTGCCTCCTGGAACCCCTTCAAATGCCCCAGACAATTTGGCCCTCTCTGCTTTCCTGCAGACTCTATCCTCAAAAGCACCTTTTTTCACTTTCGGCAGTGTTTGGAGCAAAAAAGACAAACGTCCAGCTTTTGCTGCCACAGCAAAGTGCCAGCGGGGAAAAGTGATGCTGGTCCTCACTGCCTCCTGGAAACCCTTCAAATGCCCCAGACAATTTGGCCCTCTCTGCTTTCCTGCAGAATCTATCCTCAAAAGCACCTTTTCTCACTCTCAGCGGCCTCCGGAGCAAAAAAGACAAACGTCCAGCTTTTGCTGCCACAGCAAAGGTGCCAGCGGGGAAAAGTGATGCTGGTCCTCACTGTCTCCTGGAACCCCTTCAAATGCCCCAGACAATTTAGCCCTCTCTGCTTTCCTGCAGACTCTATCCTCAAAAGCACCTTTTCACAGTCTCGGCAGCCTCCGGAGAAAAAAAGACAAACATCCAGCTTTTGCTGCCACAGCAAAAGTGCCAGCGGGGAAAAGTGATGCTGGTCCTCACTGCCTCCTGGAACCCCTTCAAATGCCCCAGACAATTGGGCCCTCTCTGCTTTCCTGCAGACTCTATCCTCAAAAGCAACTTTTCTCACTCTCAGCAGCCTCTGGAGAAAAAAAGACAAACATCCAGCTTTTCCTGCCAGAGCAAAATTGCTAGCAGGGAAAAGTGATGCTGGTCCTCACTGCCTCCTGGAACCCCTTCAAATGCCCCAGACAATTGGGCCCTCTCTGCTTTCCTGCAGACTCTATCCTCAAAAGCACCTTTTCTCACTCTCAGCAGCCTCCGGAGCAAAAAAGACAAACATCCAGCTTTTGCTGCCACAGCAAAGGTGCCAGCGGGGAAAAGTGATGCTGGTCCTCACTGCCTCCTGGAACCCCTTCAAATGCCCCAGACAATTTGGCCCTCTCTGCTTTCCTGCAGACTCTATCCTCAAAAGCACCTTTTTTCAATTTCGGCGGTGTTTGGAGCAAAAAAGACAAACGTCCAGCTTTTGCTGCCACAGCAAAGGTGCCACAAGGGAAAAGTGATGCTAGTCCTCACTGCCTCCTGGAACCCCTTCAAATGCCCCAGACAATTGGGCCCTCTCTGCTTTCCTGCGGACGCTATCGTCAAAAGGACCTTTTTTCACTTTCGGCGGTGTTTGGAGCAAAAAATACAAACGTCCAGCTTTTGCTGCCACAGCAAAGGTGCCAGCGGGGAAAAGTGATGCTGGCCCTCACTGCCTCCTGGAACCCCTTCAAATGCCCCAGACAATTTGGCCCTCTCTGCTTTCCTGCAGACTCTATCCTCAAAAGCACCTTTTTTCACTTTCGGCAGTGTTTGGAGCAAAAAAGACAAACGTCCAGCTTTTGCTGCCACAGCAAAGGTGCCAGCGGGGAAAAGTGATGCTGGTCCTCACTGCCTCCTGGAAACCCTTCCAATGCCCCAGACAATTTGGCCCTCTCTGCTTTCCTGCAGAATCTATCCTCAAAAGCACCTTTTCTCACTCTCAGCAGGCTCCGGAGCAAAAAAGACAAACGTCCAGCTTTTGCTGCCACAGCAAAGGTGCCAGCGGGGAAAAGTGATGCTGGTCCTCACTGCCTCCTGGAACCCCTTCAAATGCCCCAGACAATTTAGCCCTCTCTGCTTTCCTGCAGACTCTATCCTCAAAAGCACATTTTCACAGTCTCGGCAGCCTCCGGAGAAAAAAAGACAAACATCCAGCTTTTGCTGCCACAGCAAATGTGCCAGCGGGGAATAGTGATGCTGGTCCTCACTGCCTCCTGGAACCTCTTCAAATGCCCCAGACAATTGGGCCCTCTCTCCTTTCCTGCAGACTCTATCCTCAAAAGCACCTTTTCTCACTCTCAGCAGCCTCCGGAAAAAAAAAGACAAACATCCAGCTTTTCCTGCCAGAGCAAAATTGCTAGCAGGGAAAAGTGATTCTGGTCCTCACTGCCTCCTGGAACCCCTTCAAATGCCCCAGACAATTGGGCCCTCTCTGCTTTCCTGCAGACTCTATCCTCAAAAGCACCTTTTCTCACTCTCAGCAGACTCCGGAGCAAAAAAGACAAACATCCAGCTTTTGCTGCCACAGCAAAGGTGCCAGCGGGGAAAAGTGATGCTGGTCCTCACTGCCTCCTGGAACCCCTTCAAATGCCCCAGACAATTTAGCCCTCTCTGCTTTCCTGCAGACTCTATCCTCAAAAGCACCTTTTTTCACTTTCGGCGGTGTTTGGATCAAAAAAGACAAACGTCCAGCTTTTGCTGCCACAGCAAAGGTGCCAGCGGGGAAAAGTGATGCTGGTCCTCACTGCCTCCTGGAACCCCTTCAAATGCCCCAGACAATTTGGCCCTCTCTGCTTTCCTGCAGACTCTATCCTCAAAAGCACCTTTTCTCACTCTCAGCAGCCTCCGGAGCAAAAAGGACAAACGTCCAGCTTTTGCTGCCACAGCAAAGGTGCCAGCGGAAAAAGGGATGCTGGTCCTCACTGCCTCCTGGAACCCCTTCAAATGCCCCAGACAATTTAGCCCTCTCTGCTTTCCTGCAGAATCTATCCTCAAAAGCACCTTTTTTCACTTTAGGCGGTGTTTGGAGCAAAAAAGACAAACGTCCAGCTTTTGCTGCCACAGCAAAGGTGCCACAAGGGAAAAGTGATGCTAGTCCTCACTGCCTCCTGGAACCCCTTCAAATGCCCCAGACAATTGGGCCCTCTCTGCTTTCATGCAGACTCTATCCTCAAAAGCACCTTTTCACAATCTCGTCAGCCTCCGTAGCAAAAAAGACAAACGTCCAGCTTTTGCTGCCACAGCAAAGGTGCCAGCGGGGAAAAGTGATGCTGGTCCTCACTGCCTCCTGGAACCCCTTCAAATGCCCCAGACAATTTCACCCTCTCTTCTTTCCTGCAGGCTCTATCGTCAAAAGCACCTTTTTTCACTTTCGGCGGTGTTTGGAGCAAAAAAGTCATACGTCCAGCTTTTGCTGCCACAGCAAAGGTGCCAGCGGGGAAAAGTGATGCTGCTCCTCACTGCCTCCTGGAACCCCTTCAAATGCCCCAGACAATTTAGCCCTCTCTGCTTTCCTGCAGAGTCATTCGTCAAAAGGATCTTTTTTCACTTTCGGCGGTGTTTGGAGCAAAAAAGTCATACGTCCAGCTTTTGGTGCCACAGCAAAGGTGCCAGCGGGGAAAAGTGATGCTGGTCCTCACTGTCTCCTGGAACCCCTTCAAATGCTCCAGACAATTTGGCCCTCTCTGCTTTCCTGCAGACTCTATCCTCAAAAGCACCTTTTCTCACTCTCAGCAGCCTCCGGAGCAAAAAAGACAATCGTCCAGCTTTTGCTGCCACAGCAAAGGTGCCAGCAGGGAAAAGTGATGCTGGTCCTCACTGTCTCCTGGAACCCCTTCAAATGCTCCAGACAATTTGGCCCTCTCTGCTTTCCTGCATACTCTATCCTCAAAAGCACCTTTTTTTCAATTTCGGCGGTGTTTGGAGCAAAAAAGACAAACGTCCAGCTTTTGCTGCCACAGCAAAGGTGCCAGCGGGGAAAAGTGATGCTGGTCCTCACTGCCTCCTGGAACCCCTTCAAATGCCCCAGACAATTTGGCCCTCTCTGCTTTCCTGCAGAGTCATTCGTCAAAAGCATCTTTTTTCACTTTCGGCGGTGTTTTAAGCAAAAAAGTCATACGTCCAGCTTTTGCTGCCACAGCAAAGTGCCAGCGGGGAAAAGTGATGCTGGTCCTCACTGCCTCCTGGAACCCCTTCAAATGCCCCATACAATTTCACCCTCTCTTCTTTCCTGCGGACGCTATCGTCAAAAGGACCTTTTTTCACATTCGTCGGTGTTTGGAGCAAAAAAGACAAACGTCCAGCTTTTGCTGCCACAGCAAAAGTGCCAGCGGGGAAAAGTGATGCTGGTCCTCACTGCCTCCTGGAACCCCTTCAAATGCCCCATACAATTTAGCCCTCTCTGCTTTCCTGCAGACTCTATCCTCAAAAGCACCTTTTCTCACTCTCGGCAGCCTCCGGAGGAAAAAAGACAAACATCCAGCATTTGCTGCCACAGCAAAGGTGCCAGCGGGGAAAAGTGATGCTGGTCCTCACTGCCTCCTGGAACCCCTTCAAATGCCCCAGACAATTTGGCCCTCTCTGCTTTCCTGCAGAATCTATCCTCAAAAGCACCTTTTCACAGTCTCGTCAGCCTCCGTAGCAAAAAAGAAAAACGTCCAGCTTTTGCTGCCACAGCAAAGGTGCCAGCGGGGAAAAGTGATGCTGGTCCTCACTGTCTCCTGGAACCCCTTCAAATGCTCCAGACAATTTGGCCCTCTCTGCTTTCCTGCATACTCTATCCTCAAAAGCACCTTTTTTCAATTTCGGCGGTGTTTGGAGCAAAAAAGGCAAACGTCCAGCTTTTGCTGCCACAGCAATGGTGCCAGCGGGGAAAAGTGATGCTGGTCCTCACTGCCTCCTGGAACCCCTTCAAATGCCCCAGACAATTTGGCCCTCTCTGCTTTCCTGCAGACTCTATCCTCAAAAGCACCTTTTCTCACTGTCAGCAGCCTCCGGAGCAAAAAAGACAAACATCCAGCTTTTGCTCCCACAGCAAAGGTGCCAGCGGTGAAAAGTGATGCTGGTCCTCACTGCCTCCTGGAACCCCTTCAAATGCCCCAGACAATTTGCCCCTCTCTGCTTTCCTGCAGAGTCATTCGTCAAAAGCATCTTTTTTCACTTTCGGCGGTTTTTTAAGCAAAAAAGTCATACGTACACCTTTTGCTGCCAAAGCAAAGGTGCCAGCGGGGAAAAGTGATGCTGGTCCTCACTGCCTCCTGGAACCCCTTCAAATGCCCCAGACAATTTAGCCCTCTCTTCTTTCCTGCGGACGCTATCGTCAAAAGGACCTTTTTTCACATTCGTCGGTGTTTGGAGCAAAAAAGACAAACATCCAGCTTTTGCTGCCACAGCAAAGGTGCCAGCGGGGAAAAGTGATGCTGGTCCTCACTGCCTCCTGGAACCCCTTCAAATGCCCCATACAATTTAGCCCTCTCTGCTTTCCTGCAGACTCTATCCTCAAAAGCACCTTTTCTCTCTCTAGGCAGCCTCCGGAGCAAAAAAGACAAACGTCCAGCTTTTGCTGCCACAGCAAAGGTGCCAGAGAGGAAAAGTGATGCTGGTCCTCACTGCCTCCTGGAACCCCTTCAAATGCCCCAGACAATTTAGCCCTCTCTGCTTTCCTGCAGAATCTATCCTCAAAAGCACCTTTTTTCAATTTCGGCGGTGTTTGGAGCAAAAAAGACAAACGTCCAGCTTTTGCTGCCACAGCAAAGGTGCCAGAGGGGAAAAGTGATGCTGGTCCTCACTGCCTCCTGGAACCCCTTCAAATGCCCCAGACAATTTGGCCCTCTCTGCTTTCCTGCAGACTCTATCCTCAAAAGCACCTTTTCTCACTCTCGGCAGCCTCCGGAGGAAAAAAGACAAACATCCAGCTTTTGCTGCCACAGCAAAGGTGCCAGCGGGGAAAAGTGATGCTGGTCCTCACTGCCTCCTGGAACCCCTTCAAATGCCCCAGACAATTTGGCCCTCTGTGCTTTCCTGCAGACTCTATCCTCAAAATCACCTTTTTTCACTTTCGGCGGTGTTTGGAGCTAAAAAGACAAACGTCCAGCTTTTGCTGCCACAGCAAAGGTGCCAGCGGGGAAAAGTGATGCTGGTCCTCACTGCCTCCTGGAACCCCTACAAATGCCCCAGACAATTTGGCCCTCTGTGCTTTCTTGCAGACTCTATCCTCAAAAGCACCTTTTTTCACTTTCGGCGGTGTTTGGAGCTAAAAAGACAAACGTCCAGCTTTTGCTGCCACAGCAAAGGTGCCAGCAGGGAAAAGTGATGCTGGTCCTCACTGCCTCCTGGAACCCCTTCAAATGCCCCAGACAATTTGGCCCTCTCTGCTTTCCTGCAGACTCTATCCTCAAAAGCACCTTTTCACAGTCTCGTCAGCCTCTGTAGCAAAAAAGACAAACGTCTAGCTTTTGCTGCCACAGCAAAGGTGCCAGAGGGGAAAAGTGATGCTGGTCCTCACTGCCTCCTGGAACCCCTTCAAATGCCCCATACAATTTCACCCTCTCTTCTTTCCTGCAGGCTCTATCGTCAAAAGCACCTTTTTTCACTTTCAGCGGTGTTTGGAGCAAAAAAGACAAACGTCCAGCTTTTGCTGCCACAGCAAAGGTGCCATCAGGGAAAAGTGATGCTGGTCCTCACTGCCTCCTGGAACTCCTTCTAATGCCCCAGACAATTTGGCCCTCTCTGCTTTCCTGCAGACTCTATCCTCAAAAGCACCTTTTCTCACTCTCAGCAGCCTCCGGAGAAAAAAAGAAAAACATCCAGCTTTTGCTGCCACAGCAAAAGTGCTAGCAGGGAAAAGTGATGCTGGTCCTCACTGCCTCCTGGAACCCCTTCAAATGCCCCAGACAATTTGGCCCTCTCTGCTTTCCTGCAGACTCTATCCTCAAAAGCACCTTTTTTTGAATTTCGGCGGTGTTTGGAGCAAAAAAGACAAACGTCCAGCTTTTGCTGCCACAGCAAAGGTGCCAGCGGGGAAAAGTGATGCTGGTCCTCACTGCCTCCTGGAACCCCTTCAAATGCCCCAGACAATTTAGCCCTCTCTGCTTTCCTGCAGAGTCATTCGTCAAAAGGATCTTTTTTCACTTTCGGCGGTGTTTGGAGCAAAAAAGTCATACGTCCAGCTTTTGGTGCCACAGCAAAGGTGCCAGCGGGGAAAAGTGATGCTGGTCCTCACTGTCTCCTGGAACCCCTTCAAATGCTCCAGACAATTTGGCCCTCTCTGCTTTCCTGCAGACTCTATCCTCAAAAGCACCTTTTCTCACTCTCAGCAGCCTCCGGAGCAAAAAAGACAATCGTCCAGCTTTTGCTGCCACAGCAAAGGTGCCAGCAGGGAAAAGTGATGCTGGTCCTCACTGTCTCCTGGAACCCCTTCAAATGCTCCAGACAATTTGGCCCTCTCTGCTTTCCTGCATACTCTATCCTCAAAAGCACCTTTTTTTGAATTTCGGCGGTGTTTGGAGCAAAAAAGACAAACGTCCAGCTTTTGCTGCCACAGCAAAGGTGCCAGCGGGGAAAAGTGATGCTGGTCCTCACTGCCTCCTGGAACCCCTTCAAATGCCCCAGACAATTTGGCCCTCTCTGCTTTCCTGCAGAGTCATTCGTCAAAAGCATCTTTTTTCACTTTCGGCGGTGTTTTAAGCAAAAAAGTCATACGTCCAGCTTTTGCTGCCACAGCAAAGTGCCAGCGGGGAAAAGTGATGCTGGTCCTCACTGCCTCCTGGAACCCCTTCAAATGCCCCATACAATTTCACCCTCTCTTCTTTCCTGCGGACGCTATCGTCAAAAGGACCTTTTTTCACATTCGTCGGTGTTTGGAGCAAAAAAGACAAACGTCCAGCTTTTGCTGCCACAGCAAAAGTGCCAGCGGGGAAAAGTGATGCTGGTCCTCACTGCCTCCTGGAACCCCTTCAAATGCCCCATACAATTTAGCCCTCTCTGCTTTCCTGCAGACTCTATCCTCAAAAGCACCTTTTCTCACTCTCGGCAGCCTCCGGAGGAAAAAAGACAAACATCCAGCATTTGCTGCCACAGCAAAGGTGCCAGCGGGGAAAAGTGATGCTGGTCCTCACTGCCTCCTGGAACCCCTTCAAATGCCCCAGACAATTTGGCCCTCTCTGCTTTCCTGCAGAATCTATCCTCAAAAGCACCTTTTCACAGTCTCGTCAGCCTCCGTAGCAAAAAAGAAAAACGTCCAGCTTTTGCTGCCACAGCAAAGGTGCCAGCGGGGAAAAGTGATGCTGGTCCTCACTGTCTCCTGGAACCCCTTCAAATGCTCCAGACAATTTGGCCCTCTCTGCTTTCCTGCATACTCTATCCTCAAAAGCACCTTTTTTCAATTTCGGCGGTGTTTGGAGCAAAAAAGGCAAACGTCCAGCTTTTGCTGCCACAGCAAAGGTGCCAGCGGGGAAAAGTGATGCTGGTCCTCACTGCCTCCTGGAACCCCTTCAAATGCCCCAGACAATTTGGCCCTCTCTGCTTTCCTGCAGACTCTATCCTCAAAAGCACCTTTTCTCACTGTCAGCAGCCTCCGGAGCAAAAAAGACAAACATCCAGCTTTTGCTCCCACAGCAAAGGTGCCAGCGGTGAAAAGTGATGCTGGTCCTCACTGCCTCCTGGAACCCCTTCAAATGCCCCAGACAATTTGCCCCTCTCTGCTTTCCTGCAGAGTCATTCGTCAAAAGCATCTTTTTTCACTTTCGGCGGTTTTTTAAGCAAAAAAGTCATACGTACACCTTTTGCTGCCAAAGCAAAGGTGCCAGCGGGGAAAAGTGATGCTGGTCCTCACTGCCTCCTGGAACCCCTTCAAATGCCCCAGACAATTTAGCCCTCTCTTCTTTCCTGCGGACGCTATCGTCAAAAGGACCTTTTTTCACATTCGTCGGTGTTTGGAGCAAAAAAGACAAACATCCAGCTTTTGCTGCCACAGCAAAGGTGCCAGCGGGGAAAAGTGATGCTGGTCCTCACTGCCTCCTGGAACCCCTTCAAATGCCCCATACAATTTAGCCCTCTCTGCTTTCCTGCAGACTCTATCCTCAAAAGCACCTTTTCTCACTCTAGGCAGCCTCCGGAGCAAAAAAGACAAACGTCCAGCTTTTGCTGCCACAGCAAAGGTGCCAGAGAGGAAAAGTGATGCTGGTCCTCACTGCCTCCTGGAACCCCTTCAAATGCCCCAGACAATTTAGCCCTCTCTGCTTTCCTGCAGAATCTATCCTCAAAAGCACCTTTTTTCAATTTCGGCGGTGTTTGGAGCAAAAAAGACAAACGTCCAGCTTTTGCTGCCACAGCAAAGGTGCCAGCGGGGAAAAGTGATGCTGGTCCTCACTGCCTCCTGGAACCCCTTCAAATGCCCCAGACAATTTGGCCCTCTCTGCTTTCCTGCAGACTCTATCCTCAAAAGCACCTTTTCTCACTCTCGGCAGCCTCCGGAGGAAAAAAGACAAACATCCAGCTTTTGCTGCCACAGCAAAGGTGCCAGCGGGGAAAAGTGATGCTGGTCCTCACTGCCTCCTGGAACCCCTTCAAATGCCCCAGACAATTTGGCCCTCTGTGCTTTCCTGCAGACTCTATCCTCAAAATCACCTTTTTTCACTTTCGGCGGTGTTTGGAGCTAAAAAGACAAACGTCCAGCTTTTGCTGCCACAGCAAAGGTGCCAGCGGGGAAAAGTGATGCTGGTCCTCACTGCCTCCTGGAACCCCTTCAAATGCCCCAGACAATTTGGCCCTCTGTGCTTTCTTGCAGACTCTATCCTCAAAAGCACCTTTTTTCACTTTCGGCGGTGTTTGGAGCTAAAAAGACAAACGTCCAGCTTTTGCTGCCACAGCAAAGGTGCCAGCAGGGAAAAGTGATGCTGGTCCTCACTGCCTCCTGGAACCCCTTCAAATGCCCCAGACAATTTGGCCCTCTCTGCTTTCCTGCAGACTCTATCCTCAAAAGCACCTTTTCACAGTCTCGTCAGCCTCTGTAGCAAAAAAGACAAACGTCTAGCTTTTGCTGCCACAGCAAAGGTGCCAGAGGGGAAAAGTGATGCTGGTCCTCACTGCCTCCTGGAACCCCTTCAAATGCCCCATACAATTTCACCCTCTCTTCTTTCCTGCAGGCTCTATCGTCAAAAGCACCTTTTTTCACTTTCAGCGGTGTTTGGAGCAAAAAAGACAAACGTCCAGCTTTTGCTGCCACAGCAAAGGTGCCATCAGGGAAAAGTGATGCTGGTCCTCACTGCCTCCTGGAACTCCTTCTAATGCCCCAGACAATTTGGCCCTCTCTGCTTTCCTGCAGACTCTATCCTCAAAAGCACCTTTTCTCACTCTCAGCAGCCTCCGGAGAAAAAAAGAAAAACATCCAGCTTTTGCTGCCACAGCAAAAGTGCTAGCAGGGAAAAGTGATGCTGGTCCTCACTGCCTCCTGGAACCCCTTCAAATGCCCCAGACAATTTGGCCCTCTCTGCTTTCCTGCAGACTCTATCCTCAAAAGCACCTTTTCTCACTCTCAGCAGCCTCCGGAGAAAAAAAGAAAAACATCCAGCTTTTGCTGCCACAGCAAAGGTGCCAGCGGGGAAAAGTGATGCTGCTCCTCACTGCCTCCTGGAACCAGTTCAAATGCCCCAGACAATTTAGCCCTCTCTGCTTTCCTGCAGAGTCATTCGTCAAAATGATCTTTTTTCACTTTCGGCAGTGTTTGGAGCAAAAAAGACAAACGTCCAGCTTTTGCTGCCACAGCAAAGGTGCCAACGGGGAAAAGTGATGCTGGTCCTCACTGCCTCCTGGAACCCCTTCAAATGCCCCAGACAATTTGGCCCTCTCTGCTTTCCTGCAGACTCTATCCTCAAAAGCACCTTTTCTCACTGTCAGCAGCCTCCGGAGCAAAAAAGACAAACATCCAGCTTTTGCTGCCACAGCAAAGGTGCCAGCGGTGAAAAGTGATGCTGGTCCTCACTGCCTCCTGGAACCCCTTCAAATGCCCCAGACAATTTGGCCCTCTCTGCTTTCCTGCAGAGTCATTCGTCAAAAGGAACTTTTTTCACTTTCGGCGGTATTTTAAGCAAAAAAGTCATACGTACACGTTCTGCTGCCACAGCAAAGGTGCCAGCGGGGAAAAGTGATGCTGGTCCTCACTGCCTCCTGGAACCCCTTCAAATGCCCCAGACAATTTGGCCCTCTCTGCTTTCCTGCAGACTCTATCCTCAAAAGCACCTTTTCTCACTCTAGGTAGCCTCCGGAGGAAAAAAGACAAACATCCAGCATTTGCTGCCACAGCAAAATTGCTAGCAGGGAAAAGTGATGCTGGTCCTCACTGCCTCCTGGAACCCCTTCAAATGCCCCAGACAATTTGGCCCTCTCTGCTTTCCTGCAGAATCTATCCTCAAAAGCACTTTTTTTCACGTTCGGCGATATTTGGAGCAAAAAGGACAAACGTCCAGCTTTTGCTGCCACAGCAATGGTGCCAGCGGGGAAAAGTGATGCTGGTCCTCACTGCCTCCTGGAACCCCTTCAAATGCCCCATACAATTTGGCCCTCTCTTCTTTCCTGCAGACTCTATCCTCAAAAGCACCTTTTTTCACTTTCGGCGGTGTTTGGAGCAAAAAAGACAAACGTCCAGCTTTTGCTGCCACAGCAATGGTGCCAGCGGGGAAAAGTGATGCTGGTCCTCACTGCCTCCTGGAACCCCTTCAAATGCCCCAGACAATTTGGCCCTCTCTGCTTTCCTGCAGAGTCATTCGTCAAAAGCATCTTTTTTCACTTTTGGCGGTGTTTTAAGCAAAAAAGTCATACGTACAACTTTTGCTGCCACAGCAAAGGTGCCAGCGGGGAAAAGTGATGCTGGTCCTCACTGCCTCCTGGAACCCCTTCTAAATGCCCCATACAATTTCACCCTCTCTTCTTTCCTGCGGACGCTATCGTCAAAAGGACCTTTTTTCACATTCGTCGGTGTTTGGAGCAAAAAAGACAAACATCCAGCTTTTGCTGCCACAGCAAAGGTGCCAGCGGGGAAAAGTGATGCTGGTCCTCACTGCCTCCTGGAACCCCTTCAAATGCCCCATACAATTTAGCCCTCTCTGCTTTCCTGCAGACTCTATCCTCAAAAGCACCTTTTCTCACTCTAGGCAGCCTCCGGAGCAAAAAAGAAAAAACGTCCAGCTTTTGCTGCCACAGCAAAGGTGCCAGAGAGGAAAAGTGATGCTGGTCCTCACTGCCTCCTGGAACCCCTTCAAATGCCCCATACAATTTAGCCCTCTCTGCTTTCCTGCAGACTCTATCCTCAAAAGCACCTTTTCTCACTCTCGGCAGCCTCCGGAGGAAAAAAGACAAACATCCAGCATTTGCTGCCACAGCAAAGGTGCCAGCGGGGAAAAGTGATGCTGGTCCTCACTGCCTCCTGGAACCCCTTCAAATGCCCCAGACAATTTGGCCCTCTCTGCTTTCCTGCAGAATCTATCCTCAAAAGCACCTTTTCACAGTCTCGTCAGCCTCCGTAGCAAAAAAGAAAAACGTCCAGCTTTTGCTGCCACAGCAAAGGTGCCAGCGGGGAAAAGTGATGCTGGTCCTCACTGCCTCCTGGAACCCCTTCAAATGCCCCAGACAATTTCACCCTCTCTTCTTTCCTGCAGGCTCTATCGTCAAAAGCACCTTTTTTCACTTTCGGCGGTGTTTGGAGCAAAAAGTACAAACGTCCATCTTTTGCTGCCACAGCAAAGGTGCCAGCGGGGAAAAGTGATGCTGGTCCTCACTGCCTCCTGGAACCCCTTCAAATACCCCAGACAATTTAGCCCTCTCTGCTTTCCTGCAGAGTCATTCGTCAAAAGGATCTTTTTTCACTTTCGGCGGTGTTTGGAGCAAAAAAGTCATACGTCCAGCTTTTGCTGCCACAGCAAAGGTGCCAGCGGGGAAAAGTGATGCTGGTCCTCACTGCCTCCTGGAACCCCTTCAAATGCTCCAGACAATTTGGCCCTCTCTGCTTTCCTGCAGACTCTATCCTCAAAAGCATTTTTTCACAGTCTCGGCAGCCTCCGGAGAAAAAAAGACAAACATCCAGCTTTTGCTGCCACAGCAAAGGTGCCAGCGGGGAAAAGTGATGCTGGTCCTCACTGCCTCCTGGAACCCCTTCAAATGCCCCAGACAATTTGGCCCTCTCTGCTTTCCTGCAGACTCTATCCTCAAAAGCATTTTTTCTCACTCTCGGCAGCCTCCGGAGGAAAAAAGACAAACATCCAGCTTTTGCTGCCACAGCAAAGGTGCCAGCGGGGAAAAGTGATGCTGGTCCTCACTGCCTCCTGGAACCCCTTCAAATGCCCCAGACAATTTGGCCCTCTGTGCTTTCCTGCAGACTCTATCCTCAAAATCACCTTTTTTCACTTTCGGCGGTGTTTGGAGCTAAAAAGACAAACGTCCAGCTTTTGCTGCCACAGCAAAGGTGCCAGCGGGGAAAAGTGATGCTGGTCCTCACTGCCTCCTGGAACCCCTTCAAATGCCCCAGACAATTTGGCCCTCTGTGCTTTCTTGCAGACTCTATCCTCAAAAGCACCTTTTTTCACTTTCGGCGGTGTTTGGAGCTAAAAAGACAAACGTCCAGCTTTTGCTGCCACAGCAAAGGTGCCAGCAGGGAAAAGTGATGCTGGTCCTCACTGCCTCCTGGAACCCCTTCAAATGCCCCAGACAATTTGGCCCTCTCTGCTTTCATGCAGAATCTATCCTCAAAAGCACCTTTTCACAGTCTCGTCAGCCTCTGTAGCAAAAAAGACAAACGTCTAGCTTTTGCTGCCACAGCAAAGGTGCCAGAGGGGAAAAGTGATGCTGGTCCTCACTGCCTCCTGGAACCCCTTCAAATGCCCCAGACAATTTCACCCTCTCTTCTTTCCTGCAGGCTCTATCGTCAAAAGCACCTTTTTTCACTTTCAGCGGTGTTTGGAGCAAAAAAGACAAACGTCCAGCTTTTGCTGCCACAGCAAAGGTGCCATCAGGGAAAAGTGATGCTGGTCCTCACTGCCTCCTGGAACTCCTTCTAATGCCCCAGACAATTTGGCCCTCTCTGCTTTCCTGCAGACTCTATCCTCAAAAGCACCTTTTCTCACTCTCAGCAGCCTCCGGAGAAAAAAAGAAAAACATCCAGCTTTTGCTGCCACAGCAAAAGTGCTAGCAGGGAAAAGTGATGCTGGTCCTCACTGCCTCCTGGAACCCCTTCAAATGCCCCAGACAATTTGGCCCTCTCTGCTTTCCTGCAGACTCTATCCTCAAAAGCACCTTTTCTCACTCTCAGCAGCCTCCGGAGAAAAAAAGAAAAACATCCAGCTTTTGCTGCCACAGCAAAGGTGCCAGCGGTGAAAAGTGATGCTGGTCCTCACTGCCTCCTGGAACCCCTTCAAATGCCCCAGACAATTTGGCCCTCTCTGCTTTCCTGCAGAGTCATTCGTCAAAAGCATCTTTTTTCACTTTCGGCGGTATTTTAAGCAAAAAAGTCATACGTACACGTTCTGCTGCCACAGCAAAGGTGCCAGCGGGGAAAAGTGATGCTGGTCCTCACTGCCTCCTGGAACCCCTTCAAATGCCCCAGACAATTTGGCCCTCTCTGCTTTCCTGCAGACTCTATCCTCAAAAGCACCTTTTCTCACTCTAGGTAGCCTCCGGAGGAAAAAAGACAAACATCCAGCATTTGCTGCCACAGCAAAATTGCTAGCAGGGAAAAGTGATGCTGGTCCTCACTGCCTCCTGGAACCCCTTCAAATGCCCCAGACAATTTGGCCCTCTCTGCTTTCCTGCAGAATCTATCCTCAAAAGCACTTTTTTTCACGTTCGGCGATATTTGGAGCAAAAAGGACAAACGTCCAGCTTTTGCTGCCACAGCAATGGTGCCAGCGGGGAAAAGTGATGCTGGTCCTCACTGCCTCCTGGAACCCCTTCAAATGCCCCATACAATTTGGCCCTCTCTTCTTTCCTGCAGACTCTATCCTCAAAGCACCTTTTTTCACTTTCGGCGGTGTTTGGAGCAAAAAAGACAAACGTCCAGCTTTTGCTGCCACAGCAATGGTGCCAGCGGGGAAAAGTGATGCTGGTCCTCACTGCCTCCTGGAACCCCTTCAAATGCCCCAGACAATTTGGCCCTCTCTGCTTTCCTGCAGAGTCATTCGTCAAAAGCATCTTTTTTCACTTTTGGCGGTGTTTTAAGCAAAAAAGTCATACGTACAACTTTTGCTGCCACAGCAAAGGTGCCAGCGGGGAAAAGTGATGCTGGTCCTCACTGCCTCCTGGAACCCCTTCTAAATGCCCCATACAATTTCACCCTCTCTTCTTTCCTGCGGACGCTATCGTCAAAAGGACCTTTTTTCACATTCGTCGGTGTTTGGAGCAAAAAAGACAAACGTCTAGCTTTTGCTGCCACAGCAAAGGTGCCAGCGGGGAAAAGTGATGCTGGTCCTCACTGCCTCCTGGAACCCCTTCAAATGCCCCATACAATTTAGCCCTCTCTGCTTTCCTGCAGACTCTATCCTCAAAAGCACCTTTTCTCACTCTAGGCAGCCTCCGGAGCAAAAAAGAAAAAACGTCCAGCTTTTGCTGCCACAGCAAAGGTGCCAGAGAGGAAAAGTGATGCTGGTCCTCACTGCCTCCTGGAACCCCTTCAAATGCCCCATACAATTTAGCCCTCTCTGCTTTCCTGCAGACTCTATCCTCAAAAGCACCTTTTCTCACTCTCGGCAGCCTCCGGAGGAAAAAAGACAAACATCCAGCATTTGCTGCCACAGCAAAGGTGCCAGCGGGGAAAAGTGATGCTGGTCCTCACTGCCTCCTGGAACCCCTTCAAATGCCCCAGACAATTTGGCCCTCTCTGCTTTCCTGCAGAATCTATCCTCAAAAGCACCTTTTCACAGTCTCGTCAGCCTCCGTAGCAAAAAAGAAAAACGTCCAGCTTTTGCTGCCACAGCAAAGGTGCCAGCGGGGAAAAGTGATGCTGGTCCTCACTGCCTCCTGGAACCCCTTCAAATGCCCCAGACAATTTCACCCTCTCTTCTTTCCTGCAGGCTCTATCGTCAAAAGCACCTTTTTTCACTTTCGGCGGTGTTTGGAGCAAAAAGTACAAACGTCCATCTTTTGCTGCCACAGCAAAGGTGCCAGCGGGGAAAAGTGATGCTGGTCCTCACTGCCTCCTGGAACCCCTTCAAATACCCCAGACAATTTAGCCCTCTCTGCTTTCCTGCAGAGTCATTCGTCAAAAGGATCTTTTTTCACTTTCGGCGGTGTTTGGAGCAAAAAAGTCATACGTCCAGCTTTTGCTGCCACAGCAAAGGTGCCAGCGGGGAAAAGTGATGCTGGTCCTCACTGCCTCCTGGAACCCCTTCAAATGCTCCAGACAATTTGGCCCTCTCTGCTTTCCTGCAGACTCTATCCTCAAAAGCATTTTTTCACAGTCTCGGCAGCCTCCGGAGAAAAAAAGACAAACATCCAGCTTTTGCTGCCACAGCAAAGGTGCCAGCGGGGAAAAGTGATGCTGGTCCTCACTGCCTCCTGGAACCCCTTCAAATGCCCCAGACAATTTGGCCCTCTGTGCTTTCCTGCAGACTCTATCCTCAAAAGCATTTTTTCTCACTCTCGGCAGCCTCCGGAGGAAAAAAGACAAACATCCAGCTTTTGCTGCCACAGCAAAGGTGCCAGCGGGGAAAAGTGATGCTGGTCCTCACTGCCTCCTGGAACCCCTTCAAATGCCCCAGACAATTTGGCCCTCTGTGCTTTCCTGCAGACTCTATCCTCAAAATCACCTTTTTTCACTTTCGGCGGTGTTTGGAGCTAAAAAGACAAACGTCCAGCTTTTGCTGCCACAGCAAAGGTGCCAGCGGGGAAAAGTGATGCTGGTCCTCACTGCCTCCTGGAACCCCTTCAAATGCCCCAGACAATTTGGCCCTCTGTGCTTTCTTGCAGACTCTATCCTCAAAAGCACCTTTTTTCACTTTCGGCGGTGTTTGGAGCTAAAAAGACAAACGTCCAGCTTTTGCTGCCACAGCAAAGGTGCCAGCAGGGAAAAGTGATGCTGGTCCTCACTGCCTCCTGGAACCCCTTCAAATGCCCCAGACAATTTGGCCCTCTCTGCTTTCATGCAGACTCTATCCTCAAAAGCACCTTTTCACAGTCTCGTCAGCCTCTGTAGCAAAAAAGACAAACGTCTAGCTTTTGCTGCCACAGCAAAGGTGCCAGAGGGGAAAAGTGATGCTGGTCCTCACTGCCTCCTGGAACCCCTTCAAATGCCCCATACAATTTCACCCTCTCTTCTTTCCTGCAGGCTCTATCGTCAAAAGCACCTTTTTTCACTTTCAGCTGTGTTTGGAGCAAAAAAGACAAACGTCCAGCTTTTGCTGCCACAGCAAAGGTGCCAGCAGGGAAAAGTGATGCTGGTCCTCACTGCCTCCTGGAACTCCTTCTAATGCCCCAGACAATTTGGCCCTCTCTGCTTTCCTGCAGACTCTATCCTCAAAAGCACCTTTTCTCACTCTCAGCAGCCTCCGGAGAAAAAAAGAAAAACATCCAGCTTTTGCTGCCACAGCAAAGGTGCCAGCGGGGAAAAGTGATGCTGCTCCTCACTGCCTCCTGGAACCCCTTCAAATGCCCCAGACAATTTAGCCCTCTCTGCTTTCCTGCAGAATCTATCCTCAAAAGCACCTTTTTTCACTTTCGGCGGTGTTTGGAGCAAAATAGACAAACGTCCAGCTTTTGCTGCCACAGCAAAGGTGCCAGCGGGGAAAAGTGATGCTGGTCCTCACTGCCTCCTGGAACCCCTTCAAATGCCCCAGACAATTTGGCCCTCTCTGCTTTCCTGCAGACTCTATCCTCAAAAGCACCTTTTCTCACTGTCAGCAGCCTCCGGAGTAAAAAAGACAAACATCCAGCTTTTGCTGCCACAGCAAAGGTGCCAGCGGGGAAAAGTGATGCTGGTCCTCACTGCCTCCTGGAAACCCTTCAAATGCCCCAGACAATTTGGCCCTCTCTGCTTTCCTGCAGAGTCATTCGTCAAAAGCATCTTTTTTCACTTTCGGCGGTATTTTAAGCAAAAAAGTCATACGTACACGTTCTGCTGCCACAGCCATGGTGCCAGCGGGGAAAAGTGATGCTGGTCCTCACTGCCTCCTGGAACCCCTTCAAATGCCCCATACAATTTGGCCCTCTCTTCTTTCCTGCAGACTCTATCCTCAAAAGCACCTTTTTTCACTTTCGGCGGTGTTTGGAGCAAAAAAGACAAACGTCCAGCTTTTGCTGCCACAGCAATGGTGCCAGCGGGGAAAAGTGATGCTGGTCCTCACTGCCTCCTGGAACCCCTTCAAATGCCCCAGACAATTTGGCCCTCTCTGCTTTCCTGCAGAGTCATTCGTCAAAAGCATCTTTTTTCACTTTTGGCGGTGTTTTAAGCAAAAAAGTCATACGTACACCTTTTGCTGCCACAGCAAAGGTGCCAGCGGGGAAAAGTGATGCTGGTCCTCACTGCCTCCTAGAACCCCTTCAAATGCCCCATACAATTTCACCCTCTCTTCTTTCCTGCGGACGCTATCGTCAAAAGGACCTTTTTTCACATTCGTCGGTGTTTGGAGCAAAAAAGACAAACATCCAGCTTTTGCTGCCACAGCAAAGGTGCCAGCGGGGAAAAGTGATGCTGGTCCTCACTGCCTCCTGGAACCCCTTCAAATGCCCCATACAATTTAGCCCTCTCTGCTTTCCTGCAGACTCTATCCTCAAAAGCACCTTTTCTCACTCTAGGCAGCCTCCGGAGCAAAAAAGAAAAAACGTCCAGCTTTTGCTGCCACAGCAAAGGTGACAGAGAGGAAAAGTGATGCTGGTCCTCACTGCCTCCTGGAACCCCTTCAAATGCCCCAGACAATTTAGCCCTCTCTGCTTTCCTGCAGAATCTATCCTCAAAAGCACGTTTTTTCAATTTCGGCGGTGTTTGGAGCAAAAAAGACAAACGTCCAGCTTTTGCTGCCACAGCAAAGGTGCCAGCGGGGAAAAGTGATGCTGGTCCTCACTGCCTCCTGGAACCCTTTCAAATGCCCCAGACAATTTGGCCCTCTCTGCTTTCCTGCAGACTCTATCCTCAAAAGCACCTTTTCTCAATTTCGGCAGCCTCTGGAGGAAAAAAGACAAACATCCAGCATTTGCTGCCACAGCAAAGGTGCCAGCGGGGAAAAGTGATGCTGGTCCTCACTGCCTCCTGGAACCCCTTCAAATGCCCCATACAAATTCACCCTTTCTTCTTTCCTGCAGACTCTATCCTCAAAAGCACCTTTTTTCACTTTCGTCGGTGTTTGGAGCAAAAAAGACAAACGTCCAGCTTTTGCTGCCACAGCAATGGTGCTAGCGGGGAAAAGTGATGCTGGTCCTCACTGCCTCCTGGAACCCCTTCAAATGCCCCATACAATTTGGCCCTCTCCTCTTTCCTGCTGACTCTATCGTCAAAAGGAACTTTTCTCACTCTCAGCAGCCTCCGGAGCAAAAAAGACAAACGTCCAGCTTTTGCTGCCACAGCAAAGGTGCCAGCGGGGACAAGTGATGCTGGTCCTCACTGCCTCCTGGAACCCCTTCAAATGCCCCAGACAATTTCACCCTCTCTTCTTTCCTGCGGACGCTATCGTCAAAAGGAACTTGTTTCACTTTCGGCGGTGTTTGGAGCAAAAAAGACAAACGTCCAGATTTTGCTGCCACAGCAAAGTGCCAGCGGGGAAAAGTGATGCTGGTCCTCACTGCCTCCTGGAAACCCTTCAAATGCCCCAGACAATTTGGACCACTCTGCTTTCCTGCAGACTCTATCCTCAAAAGCACCTTTTCTCACTCTCGGCAGCCTCCGGAGGAAAAAAGACAAACATCCAGCATTTGCTGCCACAGCAAAGGTGCCAGCGGGGAAAAGTGATGCTGGTCCTCACTGCCTCCTGGAACCCCTTCAAATGCCCCAGACAATTTGGCCCTCTCTGCTTTCCTGCAGAATCTATCCTCAAAAGCACCTTTTCACAGTCTCGTCAGCCTCCGTAGCAAAAAAGAAAAACGTCCAGCTTTTGCTGCCACAGCAAAGGTGCCAGCGGGGAAAAGTGATGCTGGTCCTCACTGCCTCCTGGAACCCCTTCAAATGCCCCAGACAATTTCACCCTCTCTTCTTTCCTGCAGGCTCTATCGTCAAAAGCACCTTTTTTCACTTTCGGCGGTGTTTGGAGCAAAAAGTACAAACGTCCATCTTTTGCTGCCACAGCAAAGGTGCCAGCGGGGAAAAGTGATGCTGGTCCTCACTGCCTCCTGGAACCCCTTCAAATGCCCCAGACAATTTAGCCCTCTCTGCTTTCCTGCAGAGTTATTCGTCAAAAGGATCTTTTTTCACTTTCGGCGGTGTTTGGAGCAAAAAAGTCATACGTCCAGCTTTTGCTGCCACAGCAAAGGTGCCAGCGGGGAAAAGTGATGCTGGTCCTCACTGTCTCCTGGAACCCCTTCAAATGCTCCAGACAATTTGGCCCTCTGTGCTTTCCTGCAGACTCTATCCTCAAAAGCACCTTTTCTCACTCTCAGCAGCCTCCGGAGCAAAAAAGACAAACATCCAGCTTTTGCTGCCACAGCAAAGGTGCCAGCGGGGAAAAGTGATGCTGGTCCTCACTGTCTCCTGGAACCCCTTCAAATGCCCCAGACAATTTGGCCCTCTCTGCTTTCCTGCATACTCTATCCTAAAAAGCAACTTTTTTTCAATTTCGGCGGTGTTTGGAGCAAAAAAGGCAAACGTCCAGCTTTCGCTGCCACAGCAAAGGTGCCAGCGGGGAAAAGTGATGCTGGTCCTCACTGCCTCCTGGAACCCCTTCAAATGCCCCAGACAATTTGGCCCTCTCTGCTTTCCTGCAGACTCTATCCTCAAAAGCACCTTTTCTCACTGTCAGCAGCCTCCGGAGCAAAAAAGACAAACATCCAGCTTTTGCTGCCACAGCAAAGGTGCCAGCGGTGAAAAGTGATGCTGGTCCTCACTGCCTCCTGGAACCCCTTCAAATGCCCCAGACAATTTGGCCCTCTCTGCTTTCCTGCAGAGTCATTCGTCAAAAGCATCTTTTTTCACTTTCGGCGGTGTTTTAAGCAAAAAAGTCATACGTACACCTTTTGCTGCCAAAGCAAAGGTGCCAGCGGGGAAAAGTGATGCTGGTCCTCACTGCCTCCTGGAACCCCTTCAAATGCCCCAGACAATTTGGCCCTCTCTACTTTCCTGCAGAATCTATCCTCAAAAGCACCTTTTTTCAATTTCGGCGGTGTTTGGAGCAAAAAAGACAAACATCCAGCTTTTCCTGCCACAGCAAAGTGCCAGCGGGGAAAAGTGATGCTGGTCCTCACTGCCTCCTGGAACCCCTTCAAATGCCCCATACAATTTCACCCTCTCTTCTTTCCTGCGGACGCTATCGTCAAAAGGACCTTTTTTCACATTCGTCGGTGTTTGGAACAAAAAAGACATACATCCAGCTTTTGCTGCCACAGCAAAGGTGCCAGCGGGGAAAAGTGATGCTGGTCCTCACTGCCTCCTGGAACCCCTTCAAATGCCCCAGACAATTTGGCCCTCTCTGCTTTCCTGCAGAGTCATTCGTCAAAAGCATCTTTTTTCACTTTTGGCAGTGTTTTAAGCAAAAAAGTCATACGTACACCTTTTGCTGCCACAGCAAAGGTGCCAGCGGGGAAAAGTGATGCTGGTCCTCACTGCCTCCTGGAACCCTTTCAAATGCCCCAGACAATTTGGCCCTCTCTGCTTTCCTGCAGACTCTATCCTCAAAAGCACCTTTTCTCACTCTCGGCAGCCTCTGGAGGAAAAAAGACAAACATCCAGCATTTGCTGCCACAGCAAAGGTGCCAGCGGGGAAAAGTGATGCTGGTCCTCACTGCCTCCTGGAACCCCTTCAAATGCCCCAGACAATTTGGCCCTCTCTGCTTTCCTGCAGAATCTATCCTCAAAAGCACTTTTTTTCACGTTCGGCGATATTTGGAGCAAAAAGGACAAACGTCCAGCTTTTGCTGCCACAGCAATGGTGCCAGTGGGGAAAAGTGATGCTGGTCCTCACTGCCTCCTGGAACCCCTTCAAATGCCCCATACAATTTCACCCTTTCTTCTTTCCTGCAGACTCTATCCTCAAAAGCACCTTTTTTCACTTTCGTCGGTGTTTGAAGCAAAAAAGACAAACGTCCAGCTTTTGCTGCCACAGCAATGGTGCCAGCGGGGAAAAGTGATGCTGGTCCTCACTGCCTCCTGGAACCCCTTCAAATGCCCCATACAATTTGGCCCTCTCCTCTTTCCTTCTGACTCTATCGTCAAAAGGAACTTTTCTCACTCTCAGCAGCCTCCGGAGCAAAAAAGACAAACGTCCAGCTTTTGCTGCCACAGCAAAGGTGCCAGCGGGGACAAGTTATGCTGGTCCTCACTGCCTCCTGGAACCCCTTCAAATGCCCCAGACAATTTCACCCTCTCTTCTTTCCTGCGGACGCTATTGTCAAAAGGAACTTGTTTCACTTTCGGCGGTGTTTGGAGCAAAAAAGACAAACGTCCAGATTTTGCTGCCACAGCAAAGTGCCAGCGGGGAAAAGTGATGCTGGTCCTCACTGCCTCCTGGAAACCCTTCAAATGCCCCATACAATTTAGCCCTCTCTGCTTTCCTGCAGACTCTATCCTCAAAAGCACCTTTTCTCACTCTCGGCAGCCTCCGGAGGAAAAAAGACAAACATCCAGCATTTGCTGCCACAGCAAAGGTGCCAGCGGGGAAAAGTGATGCTGGTCCTCACTGCCTCCTGGAACCCCTTCAAATGCCCCAGACAATTTGGCCCTCTCTGCTTTCCTGCAGAATCTATCCTCAAAAGCACCTTTTCACAGTCTCGTCAGCCTCCGTAGCAAAAAAGAAAAACGTCCAGCTTTTGCTGCCACAGCAAAGGTGCCAGCGGGGAAAAGTGATGCTGGTCCTCACTGCCTCCTGGAACCCCTTCAAATGCCCCAGACAATTTAGCCCTCTCTGCTTTCCTGCAGAGTCATTCGTCAAAAGGATCTTTTTTCACTTTCGACGGTGTTTGGAGCAAAAAAGACAAACGTCCAGCTTTTCCTGCCACAGCAAAGGTGCCAGCGGGGAAAAGTGATGCTGGTCCTCACTGCCTCCTGGAAACCCTTCAAATGCTCCAGACAATTTGGCCCTCTCTGCTTTCCTGCAGACTCTATCCTCAAAAGCACCTTTTTTCACTTTCGTCGGTGTTTGGAGCAAAAAAGGCAAACGTCCAGCTTTTGCTGCCACAGCAAAGGTGCCAGCGGGGAAAAGTGATGCTGGTCCTCACTGCCTCCTGGAACCCCTTCAAATGCCCCAGACAATTTGGCCCTCTCTGCTTTCCTGCAGACACTATCCTCAAAAGCACCTTTTCTCAGAGTCAGCAGCCTCCGGAGCAAAAAAGACAAACATCCAGCTTTTGCTGCCACAGCAAAGGTGCCAGCGGTGAAAAGTGATGCTGGTCCTCACTGCCTCCTGGAACCCCTTCAAATGCTCCAGACAATTTGGCCCTCTCTGCTTTCCTGCAGAGTCATTCGTCAAAAGCATCTTTTTTCACTTTCGGCGGTGTTTTAAGCAAAAAAGTCATACGTACAACTTTTGCTGCCAAAGCAAAGGTTCCAGCGGGGAAAAGTGATGCTGGTCCTCACTGCCTCCTGGAACCCCTTCAAATGCCCCAGACAATTTCACCCTCTCTTCTTTCCTGCGGACGCTATCGTCAAAAGGACCTTTTTTCACATTCGTCGGTGTTTGGAGCAAAAAAGAAAAACATCCAGCGTTTGCTGCCACAGCAAAGGTGCCAGCGGGGAAAAGTGATGCTGGTCCTCACTGCCTCCTGGAACCCCTTCAAATGCCCCAGACAATTTAGCCCTCTCTGCTTTCCTGCAGACTCTATCCTCAAAAGCACATTTTCTCACTCTAGGCAGCCTCCGGAGCAAAAAAGACAAACGTCCAGCTTTTGCTGCCACAGCAAAGGTGCCAGAGAGGAAAAGTGATGCTGGTCCTCACTGCCTCCTGGAACCCCTTCAAATGCCCCATACAATTTCACCCTCTCTTCTTTCCTGCAGGCTCTATCGTCAAAAGCACCTTTTTTCACTTTCAGCGGTGTTTGGAGCAAAAAAGACAAACGTCCAGCTTTTGCTGCCACAGCAAAGGTGCCAGCAGGGAAAAGTGATGCTGGTCCTCACTGCCTCCTGGAACTCCTTCTAATGCCCCAGACAATTTGGCCCTCTCTGCTTTCCTGCAGACTCTATCCTCAAAAGCACCTTTTCACACTCTCAGCAGCCTCCGGAGAAAAAAAGAAAAACATCCAGCTTTTGCTGCCAGAGCAAAAGTGCTAGCAGGGAAAAGTGATGCTGGTCCTCACTGCCTCCTGGAACCCCTTCAAATGCCCCAGAAAATTTAGCCCTCTCTGCTTTCCTGCAGAATCTATCCTCAAAAGCACCTTTTTTCACTTTCGGCGGTGTTTGGAGCAAAAAAGACAAACGTCCAGCTTTTGCTGCCACAGCAAAGGTGCCAGCGGGGAAAAGTGATGCTGGTCCTCACTGCCTCCTGGAAACCCTTCAAATGCCCCAGACAATTTGGCCCACTCTGCTTTCCTGCAGACTCTGCACGTTTTTTCACTTTCGGCGGTGTTTGGAGCAAAAAAGACAAACGTCCAGCTTTTGCTGCCACAGCAAAGGTGCCAGAGAGGAAAAGTGATGCTGGTCCTCACTGCCTCCTGGAACCCCTTCAAATGCCCCAGACAATTTAGCCCTCTCTGCTTTCCTGCAGAATCTATCCTCAAAAGCACCTTGTTTCACTTTCGGCGGTGTTTGGAGCAAAAAAGACAAACGTCCAGCTTTTGCTGCCACAGCAAAGGTGCCAGCGGGGAAAAGTGATGCTGGTCCTCACTGCCTCCTGGAACCCCTTCAAATGCCCCAGACAATTTGGCCCTCTCTGCTTTCCTGCAGACTCTATCCTCAAAAGCACCTTTTCTCACTCTCGGCAGCCTCTGGAGGAAAAAAGACAAACATCCAGCTTTTGCTGCCACAGCAAAGGTGCCAGCGGGGAAAAGTGATGCTGGTCCTCACTGCCTCCTGGAACCCCTTCAAATGCCCCATACAATTTCACCCTTTCTTCTTTCCTGCAGACTCTATCCTCAAAAGCACCTTTTCTCACTGTCAGCAGCCTCCGGAGCAAAAAAGACAAACATCCAGCTTTTGCTGCCACAGCAAAGGTGCCAGCGGGGAAAAGTGATGCTGGTCCTCACTGCCTCCTGGAACCCCTTCAAATGCCCCAGACAATTTGGCCCTCTCCTCTTTCCTGCGGACTCTATCGTCAAAAGGAACTTTTCTCACTCTCAGCAGCCTCCGGAGCAAAAAAGACAAACGTCCAGCTTTTGCTGCCACAGCAAAGGTGCCAGCGGGGAAAAGTGATGCTGGTCCTCACTGCCTCCTGGAACCCCTTCAAATGCCCCAGACAATTTCACCCTCTCTTCTTTCCTGCAGGCTCTATCGTCAAAAGCACCTTTTTTCACTTTCGGCGGTGTTTGGAGCAAAAAGTACAAACGTCCATCTTTTGCTGCCACAGCAAAGGTGCCAGCGGGGAAAAGTGATGCTGGTCCTCACTGCCTCCTGGAACCCTTTCAAATGCCCCAGACAATTTAGCCCTCTCTGCTTTCCTGCAGAGTCATTCGTCAAAAGGATCTTTTTTCACTTTCGACGGTGTTTGGAGCAAAAAAGTCATACGTCCAGCTTTTGCTGCCAGAGCAAAAGTGCTAGCAGGGAAAAGTGATGCTGGTCCTCACTGTCTCCTGGAACCCCTTCAAATGCTCCAGACAATTTGGCCCTCTCTGCTTTCCTGCAGACTCTATCCTCAAAAGCACCTTTTCTCACTCTCAGCAGCCTCCGGAGCAAAAAAGACAAACGTCCAGCTTTTCCTGCCACAGCAAAGGTGCCAGCGGGGAAAAGTGATGCTGGTCCTCACTGCCTCCTGGAACCCCTTCAAATGCTCCAGACAATTTGGCCCTCTCTGCTTTCCTGCATACTCTATCCTCAAAAGCACCTTTTTTCAATTTCGAGGGTGTTTGGAGCAAAAAAGGCAAACGTCCAGCTTTTGCTGCCACAGCAAAGGTGCCAGCGGGGAAAAGTGATGCTGGTCCTCACTGCCTCCTGGAACCCCTTCAAATGCCCCAGACAATTTAGCCCTCTCTGCTTTCCTGCAGAGTCATTCGTCAAAAGGATCTTTTTTAACTTTCGGCGGTGTTTGGAGCAAAAAAGACAAACGTCCAGCTTTTGCTGCCACAGCAAAGGTGCCAGCAGGGAAAAGTGATGCTGGTCCTCACTGTCTCCTGGAACCCCTTCAAATGCTCCAGACAATTTGGCCCTCTCTGCTTTCCTGCATACTCTATCCTCAAAAGCACCTTTTTTCAATTTCGGGGGTGTTTGGAGCAAAAAAGGCAAACGTCCAGCTTTTGCTGCCACAGCAAAGGTGCCAGCGGGGAAAAGTGATGCTGGTCCTCACTGCCTCCTGGAACCCCTTCAAATGCCCCAGACAATTTGGCCCTCTCTGCTTTCCTGCAGACTCTATCCTCAAAAGCACCTTTTCTCACTGTCAGCAGCCTCCGGAGCAAAAAAGACAAACATCCAGCTTTTGCTGCCACAGCAAAGGTGCCAGCGGTGAAAAGTGATGCTGGTCCTCACTGCCTCCTGGAACCCCTTCAAATGCCCCAGACAATTTGGCCCTCTCTGCTTTCCTGCAGAGTCATTCGTCAAAAGCATCTTTTTTCACTTTCGGCGGTGTTTTAAGCAAAAAAGTCATACGTACACCTTTTGCTGCCAAAGCAAAGGTTCCAGCGGGGAAAAGTGATGCTGGTCCTCACTGCCTCCTGGAACCCCTTCAAATGCCCCAGACAATTTGGCCCTCTCTGCTTTCCTGCAGAATCTATCCTCAAAAGCACTTTTTTTCACGTTCGGCGATATTTGGAGGAAAAAGGACAAACGTCCAGCTTTTGCTGCCACAGCAATGGTGCCAGCGGGGAAAAGTGATGCTGGTCCTAACTGCCTCCTGGAACCCCTTCAAATGCCCCATATAATTTGGCCCTCTCTTCTTTCCTGCAGACTCTATCCTCAAAAGCACCTTTTTTCAATTTCGGGGGTGTTTGGAGCAAAAAAGGCAAACGTCCAGCTTTTGCTGCCACAGCAAAGGTGCCAGCGGGGAAAAGTGATGCTGGTCCTCACTGCCTCCTGGAACCCCTTCAAATGCCCCAGACAATTTGGCCCTCTCTGCTTTCCTGCAGACTCTATCCTCAAAAGCACCTTTTCTCACTGTCAGCAGCCTCCGGAGCAAAAAAGACAAACATCCAGCTTTTGCTGCCACAGCAAAGGTGCCAGCGGTGAAAAGTGATGCTGGTCCTCACTGCCTCCTGGAACCCCTTCAAATGCCCCAGACAATTTGGCCCTCTCTGCTTTCCTGCAGAGTCATTCGTCAAAAGCATCTTTTTTCACTTTCGGCGGTGTTTTAAGCAAAAAAGTCATACGTACACCTTTTGCTGCCAAAGCAAAGGTTCCAGCGGGGAAAAGTGATGCTGGTCCTCACTGCCTCCTGGAACCCCTTCAAATGCCCCAGACAATTTGGCCCTCTCTGCTTTCCTGCAGAATCTATCCTCAAAAGCACTTTTTTTCACGTTCGGCGATATTTGGAGGAAAAAGGACAAACGTCCAGCTTTTGCTGCCACAGCAATGGTGCCAGCGGGGAAAAGTGATGCTGGTCCTAACTGCCTCCTGGAACCCCTTCAAATGCCCCATATAATTTGGCCCTCTCTTCTTTCCTGCAGACTCTATCCTCAAAAGCACCTTTTTTCACTTTCGGCGGTGTTTGGAGCAAAAAAGACAAACGTCCAGCTTTTGCTGCCACAGCAATGGTGCCAGCGGGGAAAAGTGATGCTGGTCCTCACTGCCTCCTGGAACCCCTTCAAATGCCCCAGACAATTTGGCCCTCTCTTCTTTCCTGCGGACTCTATCGTCAAAAGCACCTTTTCTCACTCTCAGCAGCCTCCGGAGAAAAAAAGACAAACGTCCAGCTTTTGCTGCCATAGCAAAGGTGCCAGCGGGGAAAAGTGATGCTGGTCCTCACTGCCTCCTGGAACCCCTTCAAATGCCCCAGACAATTTGGCCCTCTCTGCTTTCCTGCAGACTCTATCCTCAAAAGCACCTTTTTTCACTTTCGGCGGTGTTTGGAGCTAAAAAGACAAATGTCCAGCTTTTGCTGCCACAGCAAAGGTGCCAGCAGGGAAAAGTGATGCTGGTCCTCACTGCCTCCTGGAACCCCTTGAAATGCCCCAGACAATTTGGCCCTCTCTGCTTTCATGCAGACTCTATCCTCAAAAGCACCTTTTCACAGTCTCGTCAGCCTCTGTAGCAAAAAAGACAAACGTCCAGCTTTTGCTGCCACAGCAAAGGTGCGAGCGGGGAAAAGTGATGCTGGTCCTCACTGCCTCCTGGAACCCCTTCAAATGCCCCATACAATTTCACCCTCTCTTCTTTCCTGCAGGCTCTATCGTCAAAAGCACCTTTTTTCACTTTCAGCGGTGTTTGGAGCAAAAAAGACAAACGTCCAGCTTTTGCTGCCACAGCAAAGGTGCCAGCAGGGAAAAGTGATGCTGGTCCTCACTGCCTCCTGGAACTCCTTCTAATGCCCTAGACAATTTGGCCCTCTCTGCTTTCCTGCAGACTCTATCCTCAAAAGCACCTTTTCTCACTCTCAGCAGCCTCCGGAGAAAAAAAGAAAAACATCCAGCTTTTGCTGCCAGAGCAAAAGTGCTAGCAGGGAAAAGTGATGCTGGTCCTCACTGCCTCCTGGAACCCCTTCAAATGCCCCAGACAATTTGGCCCTCTCTGCTTTCCTGCAGACTCTATCCTCAAAAGCACCTTTTCTCACTCTCAGCAGCCTCCGGAGTAAAAAGACAAACATCCAGCTTTTGCTGCCACAGCAAAGGTGCCAGCGGGGAAAAGTGATGCTGCTCCTCACTGCCTCCTGGAACCCCTTCAAATGCCCCAGACAATTTAGCCCTCTCTGCTTTCCTGCAGAATCTATCCTCAAAAGCAACTTTTTTCACTTTCGGCGGTGTTTGGAGCAAAAAAGACAAACGTCCAGCTTTTGCTGCCACAGCAAAGGTGCCAGCGGGGAAAAGTGATGCTGGTCCTCACTGCCTCCTGGAACCCCTTCAAATGCCCCAGACAATTTGGCCCTCTCTGCTTTCCTGCAGACTCTATCCTCAAAAGCACCTTTTCTCACAGTCAGCAGCCTCCGGAGCAAAAAAGACAAACATCCAGCTTTTGCTGCCACAGCAAAGGTGCCAGCGGTGAAAAGTGATGCTGGTCCTCACTGCCTCCTGGAACCCCTTCAAATGCCCCAGACAATTTGGCCCTCTCTGCTTTCCTGCAGAGTCATTCGTCAAAAGCATCTTTTTTCACTTTCGGCGGTGTTTTAAGCAAAAAAGTCATACGTACACCTTCTGCTGCCACAGCAAAGGTGCCAGCGGGGAAAAGTGATGCTGGTCCTCACTGCCTCCTGGAAACCCTTCAAATGCCCCAGACAATTTTGCCCTCTCTGCTTTCCTGCGGACTCTATCCTCAAAAGCACCTTTTACAGTCTCGGCATCCTCCACTGAAAAAAAGACAAACATCCAGCTTTTGCTGCCAGAGCAAAAGTGCCAGCGGGGAAAAGTGATGCTGGTCCTCACTGCCTCCTGAAACCCCTTCAAATGCCCCAGACAATTTGGCCCTCTCTGCTTTCCTGCAGACTCTATCCTCAAAAGCACCTTTTTTCACTTTCGGCGGTGTTTGGAGCAAAAAAGTCATACGTCCAGCTTTTGCTGCCACAGCAAAGGTGCCAGCGGGGAAAAGTGATGCTGGTCCTCACTGTCTCCTGGAATCCCTTCAAATGCTCCAGACAATTTGGCCCTCTCTGCTTTCCTGCAGACTCTATCCTCAAAAGCACCTTTTCTCACTCTCAGCAGAATCCGGAGCAAAAAAGACAAACGTCCAGCTTTTCCTGCCACAGCAAAGGTGCCAGCGGGGAAAAGTGATGCTGGTCCTCACTGCCTCCTGGAACCCCTTCAAATGCTCCAGACAATTTGGCCCTCTCTGCTTTCCTGCATACTCTATCCTCAAAAGCACCTTTTTTCAATTTCGAGGGTGTTTGGAGCAAAAAAGGCAAACGTCCAGCTTTTGCTGCCACAGCAAAGGTGCCAGCGGGGAAAAGTGATGCTGGTCCTCACTGCCTCCTGGAACCCCTTCAAATGCCCCAGACGATTTGGCCCTCTCTGCTTTCCTGCAGACTCTATCCTCAAAAGCACCTTTTCTCACTCTCAGCAGCCTCCGGAGCAAAAAAGACAAACATCCAGCTTTTGCTGCCACAGCAAAGGTGCCAGCGGTGAAAAGTGATGCTGGTCCTCACTGCCTCCTGGAACCCCTTCAAATGCCCCAGACAATTTGGCCCTCTCTGCTTTCCTGCAGAGTCATTCGTCAAAAGCATCTTTTTTCACTTTCGGCGGTGTTTTAAGCAAAAAAGTCATACGTACACCTTTTGCTGCCAAAGCAAAGGTTCCAGCGGGGAAAAGTGATGCTGGTCCTCACTGCCTCCTGGAACCCCTTCAAATGCCCCAGACAATTTCACCCTCTCTTCTTTCCTGCGGACGCTATCGTCAAAAGGACCTTTTTTCACATTCGTCGGTGTTTGGAGCAAAAAAGAAAAACATCCAGCGTTTGCTGCCACAGCAAAGGTGCCAGCGGGGAAAAGTGATGCTGGTCCTCACTGCCTCCTGGAACCCCTTCAAATGCCCCAGACAATTTAGCCCTCTCTGCTTTCCTGCAGACTCTATCCTCAAAAGCACCTTTTCTCACTCTAGGCAGCCTCCGGAGCAAAAAAGACAAACGTCCAGCTTTTGCTGCCACAGCAAAGGTGCCAGCGGTGAAAAGTGATGCTGGTCCTCACTGCCTCCTGGAACCCCTTCAAATGCCCCAGACAATTTTGCCCTCTCTGCTTTCCTGCCGAATCTATCCTCAAAAGCACCTTTTCACAGTCTCGTCAGCCTCCGTAGCAAAAAAGAAAAACGTCCAGCTTTTGCTGCCACAGCAAAGGTGCCAGCGGGGAAAAGTGATGCTGGTCCTCACTGCCTCCTGGTACCCCTTCAAATGCCCCAGACAATTTCACCCTCTCTTCTTTCCTGCAGGCTCTATCGTCAAAAGCACCTTTTTTCACTTTCGGCGGTGTTTTGAGCAAAAAGTACAAACGTCCATCTTTTGCTGCCACAGCAAAGGTGCCAGCGGGGAAAAGTGATGCTGGTCCTCACTGCCTCCTGGAACCCCTTCAAATGCCCCAGACAATTTAGCCCTCTCTGCTTTCCTGCAGAGTCATTCGTCAAAAGGATCTTTTTTCACTTTCGGCGGTGTTTGGAGCAAAAAAGTCATACGTCCAGCTTTTGCTGCCACAGCAAAGGTGCCAGCAGGGAAAAGTGATGCTGGTCCTCACTGTCTCCTGGAACCCCTTCAAATGCTCCAGACAATTTGGCCCTCTCTGCTTTCCTGCATACTCTATCCTCAAAAGCACCTTTTTTCAATTTCGGGGGTGTTTGGAGCAAAAAAGGCAAACGTCCAGCTTTTGCTGCCACAGCAAAGGTGCCAGCGGGAAAAGTGATGCTGGTCCTCACTGCCTCCTGGAACCCCTTCAAATGCCCAGACAATTTGGCCCTCTCTGCTTTCCTGCAGACTCTATCCTCAAAAGCAACTTTTCTCACTGTCAGCAGCCTCCGGAGCAAAAAAGACAAACATCCAGCTTTTGCTGCCACAGCAAAGGTGCCAGCGGTGAAAAGTGATGCTGGTCCACACTGCCTCCTGGAACCCCTTCAAATGCCCCAGACAATTTGGCCCTCTCTGCTTTCCTGCAGAGTCATTCGTCAAAAGCATCTTTTTTCACTTTCGGCGGTGTTTTAAGCAAAAAAGTCATACGTACACCTTTTGCTGCCAAAGCAAAGGTTCCAGCGGGGAAAAGTGATGCTGGTCCTCACTGCCTCCTGGAACCCCTTCAAATGCCCCAGACAATTTGGCCCTCTCTGCTTTCCTGCAGAATCTATCCTCAAAAGCACTTTTTTTCACGTTCGGCGATATTTGGAGGAAAAAGGACAAACGTCCAGCTTTTGCTGCCACAGCAATGGTGCCAGCGGGGAAAAGTGATGCTGGTCCTCACTGCC
Source organism: Vanellus vanellus (assembly GCF_965231255.1). NCBI lineage: Eukaryota > Metazoa > Chordata > Aves > Charadriiformes > Charadriidae > Vanellus > Vanellus vanellus. The sequence goes on from NW_028128280.1 coordinate 77,830, forward strand.
TCCTGGAACCCCTTCAAATGCCCCATACAATTTGGCCCTCTCCTCTTTCCTGCGGACTCTATCGTCAAAAGGAACTTTTCTCACTCTCAGCAGCCTCCGGAGCAAAAAAGACAAACGTCCAGCTTTTGCTGCCACAGCAAAGGTGCCAGCGGGGAAAAGTGATGCTGGTCCTCACTGCCTCCTGGAACCCCTTCAAATGCCCCAGACAATTTCACCCTCTCTTCTTTCCTGCGGACGCTATCGTCAAAAGGAACTTGTTTCACTTTCGGCGGTGTTTGGAGCAAAAAAGACAAACGTCCAGATTTTGCTGCCACAGCAAAGTGCCAGCGGGGAAAAGTGATGCTGGTCCTCACTGCCTCCTGGAACCCCTTCAAATGCCCCAGACAATTTGGCCCTCTCTGCTTTCCTGCAGACTCTATCCTCAAAAGCACCTTTTCTCACTCTCAGCAGCCTCCGGAGCAAAAAAGACAAACGTCCAGCTTTTGCTGCCACAGCAAAGGTGCCAGAGAGGAAAAGTGATGCTGGTCCTCACTGCCTCCTGGAAACCCTTCAAATGCCCCAGACAATTTGGCCCTCTCTGCTTTCCTGCAGACTCTATCCTCAAAAGCACCTTTTTTCACTTTCGGCGGTGTTTGGAGCTAAAAAGACAAACGTCCAGCTTTTGCTGCCACAGCAAAGGTGCCAGCAGGGAAAAGTGATGCTGGTCCTCACTGCCTCCTGGAACCCCTTCAAATGCCCCAGACAATTTGGCCCTCTATTCTTTCCTGCGGACTCTATCGTCAAAAGCACCTTTTCTCACTCTCAGCAGCCTCCGGAGAAAAAAAGACAAACGTCCAGCTTTTGCTGCCATAGCAAAGGTGCCAGCGGGGAAAAGTGATGCTGGTCCTCACTGCCTCCTGGAACCCCTTCAAATGCCCCAGACAATTTGGCCCTCTCTGCTTTCCTGCAGACTCTATCCTCAAAAGCACCTTTTTTCACTTTCGGCGGTGTTTGGAGCAAAAAAGACAAACGTCCAGCTTTTGCTGCCACAGCAAAGGTGCCAGCAGGGAAAAGTGATGCTGGTCCTCACTGCCTCCTGGAACCCCTTCAAATGCCCCAGACAATTTGGCCCTCTCTGCTTTCATGCAGACTCTATCCTCAAAAGCACCTTTTCACAGTCTCGTCAGCCTCTGTAGCAAAAAAGACAAACGTCCAGCTTTTGCTGCCACAGCAAAGGTGCGAGCGGGGAAAAGTGATGCTGGTCCTCACTGCCTCCTGGAACCCCTTCAAATGCCCCATACAATTTCACCCTCTCTTCTTTCCTGCAGGCTCTATCGTCAAAAGCACCTTTTTTCACTTTCAGCGGTGTTTGGAGCAAAAAAGACAAACGTCCAGCTTTTGCTGCCACAGCAAAGGTGCCAGCAGGGAAAAGTGATGCTGGTCCTCACTGCCTCCTGGAACTCCTTCTAATGCCCTAGACAATTTGGCCCTCTCTGCTTTCCTGCAGACTCTATCCTCAAAAGCACCTTTTCTCACTCTCAGCAACCTCCGGAGAAAAAAAGAAAAACATCCAGCTTTTGCTGCCAGAGCAAAAGTGCTAGCAGGGAAAAGTGATGCTGGTCCTCACTGCCTCCTGGAACCCCTTCAAATGCCCCAGACAATTTGGCCCTCTCTGCTTTCCTGCAGACTCTATCCTCAAAAGCACCTTTTCTCACTCTCAGCAGCCTCCGGAGTAAAAAGACAAACATCCAGCTTTTGCTGCCACAGCAAAGGTGCCAGCGGGGAAAAGTGATGCTGCTCCTCACTGCCTCCTGGAACCCCTTCAAATGCCCCAGACAATTTAGCCCTCTCTGCTTTCCTGCAGAATCTATCCTCAAAAGCACCTTTTTTCACTTTCGGCGGTGTTTGGAGCAAAAAAGACAAACGTCCAGCTTTTGCTGCCACAGCAAAGGTGCCAGCGGGGAAAAGTGATGCTGGTCCTCACTGCCTCCTGGAACCCCTTCAAATGCCCCAGACAATTTGGCCCTCTCTGCTTTCCTGCAGACTCTATCCTCAAAAGCACCTTTTCTCACTATCAGCGGCCTCCGGAGCAAAAAAGACAAACATCCAGCTTTTGCTGCCACAGCAAAGGTGCCAGCGGGGAAAAGTGATGCTGGTCCTCACTGCCTCCTGGAACCCCTTCAAATGCCCCAGACAATTTGGCCCTCTCTGCTTTCCTGCAGAGTCATTCGTCAAAAGCATCTTTTTTCACTTTCGGCGGTGTTTTAAGCAAAAAAGTCATACGTACACCTTCTGCTGCCACAGCAAAGGTGCCAGCGGGGAAAAGTGATGCTGGTCCTCACTGCCTCCTGGAAACCCTTCAAATGCCCCAGACAATTTTGCCCTCTCTGCTTTCCTGCGGACTCTATCCTCAAAAGCACCATTTACAGTCTCGGCATCCTCCACAGAAAAAAAGACAAACATCCAGCTTTTGCTGGCACAGCAATGGTGCCAGCGGGGAAAAGTGATGCTGGTCCTCACTGCCTCCTGAAACCCCTTCAAATGCCCCAGACAATTTGGCCCTCTCTGCTTTCCTGCAGAATCTATCCTCAAAAGCACCTTTTTTCACTTTCGGCGGTGTTTGGAGCTAAAAAGACAAACGTCCAGCTTTTGCTGCCACAGCAAAGGTGCCAGCAGGGAAAAGTGATGCTGGTCCTCACTGCCTCCTGGAACCCCTTCAAATGCCCCATACAATTTCACCCTCTCTTCTTTCCTGCAGGCTCTATCGTCAAAAGCACCTTTTTTCAGTTTCAGCGGTGTTTGGAGCAAAAAAGACAAACATCCAGCTTTTGCTGCCACAGCAAAGGTGCCAGCAGGGAAAAGTGATGCTGGTCCTCACTGCCTCCTGGAACTCCTTCTAATGCCCCAGACAATTTGGCCCTCTCTGCTTTCCTGCAGACTCTATCCTCAAAAGCACCTTTTCTCACTCTCAGCAGCCTCCGGAGAAAAAAAGAAAAACATCCAGCTTTTCCAGCTAGAGCAAAAGTGCTAGCAGGGAAAAGTGATGCTGGTCCTCACTGCCTCCTGGAACCCCTTCAAATGCCCCACACAATTTGGCCCTCTCTGCTTTCCTGCAGACTCTATCCTCAAAAGCACCTTTACTCACTCTAAGCAGCCTCCGGAGTAAAAAAAAAACATCCAGCTTTTGCTGCCACAGCAAAGGTGCCAGCGGGGAAAAGTGATGCTGCTCTTCACTGCCTCCTGGAACCCCTTCAAATGCCCCAGACAATTTAGCCCTCTCTGCTTTCCTGCAGAATCTATCCTCAAAAGCACCTTTTTTCAATTTCGGCGGTGTTTGGAGCAAAAAAGACAAACGTCCAGCTTTTGCTGCCACAGCAAAGGTGCCAGCGGGGAAAAGTGATGCTGGTCCTCACTGCCTCCTGGAACCCCTTCAAATGCCCCAGACAATTTGGCCCTCTCTGCTTTCCTGCAGACTCTATCCTCAAAAGCACCTTTTCTCACTCTCAGCAGCCTCCGGAGCAAAAAAGACAAACATCCAGCTTTTGCTGCCACAGCAAAGGTGCCAGCGGGGAAAAATGATGCTGCTCCTCACTGCCTCCTGGAACCCCTTCAAATGCCCCAGACAATTTAGCCCTCTCTGCTTTCCTGCAGAATCTATCCTCAAAAGCACCTTTTTTCAATTTCGGCGGTGTTTGGAGCAAAAAAGACAAACGTCCAGCTTTTGCTGCCACAGCAAAGGTGCCAGCGGGGAAAAGTGATGCTGGTCCTCACTGCCTCCTGGAACCCCTTCAAATGCCCCAGACAATTTGGCCCTCTCTGCTTTCCTGCAGACTCTATCCTCAAAAGCACCTTTTCTCACTCTCAGCAGCCTCCGGAGCAAAAAAGACAAACATCCAGCTTTTGCTGCCACAGCAAAGGTGCCAGCGGTGAAAAGTGATGCTGGTCCTCACTGCCTCCTGGAACCCCTTCAAATACCCAGACAATTTGGCCCTCTCTGCTTTCCTGCAGAGTCATTCGTCAAAAGCATCTTTTTTCACTTTCGGCGGTGTTTTAAGCAAAAAAGTCATACGTACACCTTTTGCTGCCACAGCAAAGGTGCCAGCGGGGAAAAGTGATGCTGGTCCTCACTGCCTCCTGGAACCCCTTCAAATGCCCCATACAATTTCACCCTCTCTTCTTTCCTGCGGACGCTATCGTCAAAAGGACCTTTTTTCACATTCGTCGGTGTTTGGAGCAAAAAAGACAAACATCCAGCTTTTGCTGCCACAGCAAAGGTGCCAGCGGGGAAAAGTGATGCTGGTCCTCACTGCCTCCTGGAACCCCTTCAAATGCCCCAGAAAATTTAGCCCTCTCTGCTTTCCTGCAGACTCTATCCTCAAAAGCAACTTTTCTCACTCTAGGAAGCCTCCGGAGCAAAAAAGACAAACGTCCAGTTTTTGCTGCCACAGCAACGGTGCCAGAGAGGAAAAGTGATGCTGGTCCTCACTGCCTCCTGGAACCCCTTCAAATGCCCCAGACAATTTGGCCCTCTCTGCTTTCCTGCAGAATCTATCCTCAAAAGCACCTTTTTTCAATTTCGGCGGTGTTTGGAGCAAAAAAGACAAACGTCCAGCTTTTGCTGCCACAGCAAAGGTGCCAGCGGGGAAAAGTGATGCTGGTCCTCACTGCCTCCTGGAACCCCTTCAAAGGCCCCAGACAATTTGGCCCTCTCTGCTTTCCTGCAGACTCTATCCTCAAAAGCACCTTTTCTCACTCTCGGCAGCCTCCGGAGGAAAAAAGACAAACATCCAGCATTTGCTGCCACAGCAAAGGTGCCAGCGGGGAAAAGTGATGCTGGTCCTCACTGCCTCCTGGAACCCCTTCAAATGCCCCAGACAATTTGGCCTTCTCTGCTTTCCTGCAGAATCTATCCTCAAAAGCACTTTTTTTCACGTTCGGCGATATTTGGAGCAAAAAAGACAAACGTCCAGCTTTTTCTGCCACAGCAATGGTGCCAGCGGGGAAAAGTGATGCTGGTCCTCACTGCCTCCTGGAACCCCTTCAAATGCCCCATACAATTTGGCCCTCTCTTCTTTCCTACAGACTCTATCCTCAAAAGCACCTTTTTTCACTTTCGGCGGTGTTTTGAGCAAAAAAGACAAACGTCCAGCTTTTGCTGCCACAGCAATGGTGCCAGCGGGGAAAAGTGATGCTGGTCCTCACTGCCTCCTGGAACCCCTTCAAATGCCCCATACAATTTGTCCCTCTCCTCTTTCCTGCGGACTCTATCCTCAAAAGCACCTTTTCACAATCTCGGCATCCTCCGGAGAAAAAAAGACAAACATCCAGCTTTTGCTGCCAGAGCAAAAGTGCCAGCGGGGAAAAGTGATGCTGGTCCTCACTGCCTCCTGAAACCCCTTCAAATGCCCCAGACAATTTGGCCCTCTCTGCTTTCCTGCAGACTCTATCCTCAAAAGCATCTTTTTTCACTTTCGGCGGTGTTTGGAGCTAAAAAGACAAACGTCCAGCTTTTGCTGCCACAGCAAAGGTGCCAGCAGGGAAAAGTGATGCTGGTCCTCACTGCCTCCTGGAACCCCTTCAAATGCCCCAGACAATTTGGCCCTCTCTTCTTTCCTACAGACTCTATCCTCAAAAGCACCTTTTTTCACTTTCGGCGGTGTTTGGAGCAAAAAAGACAAACGTCCAGCTTTTGCTGCCACAGCAATGGTGCCAGCGGGGAAAAGTGATGCTAGTCCTCACTGCCTCCTGGAACCCCTTCAAATGCCCCAGACAATTTGGCCCTCTCTTCTTTCCTGCGGACTCTATCGTCAAAAGCACCTTTTCTCACTCTCAGCAGCCTCCGGAGCAAAAAAGACAAACGTCCAGCTTTTGCTTCCACAGCAAAGGTGCCAGCGGGGAAAAGTGATGCTGGTCCTCACTGCCTCCTGGAACCCCTTCAAATGCCCCAGACAATTTGGCCCTCTCTGCTTTCCTGCAGACTCTATCCTCAAAAGCACCTTTTTTCACTTTCGGCGGTGTTTGGAGCTAATAAGACAAACGTCCAGCTTTTGCTGCCACAGCAAAGGTGCCAGCAGGGAAAAGTGATGCTGGTCCTCACTGCCTCCTGGAACCCCTTCAAATGCCCCAGACAATTTGGCCCTCTCTGCTTTCATGCAGACTCTGTCCTCAAAAGCACCTTTTCACAGTCTCGTCAGCCTCTGTAGCAAAAAAGACAAACGTCCAGCTTTTGCTGCCACAGCAAAGGTGCGAGCGGGGAAAAGTGATGCTGGTCCTCACTGCCTCCTGGAACCCCTTCAAATGCCCCATACAATTTCACCCTCTCTTCTTTCCTGCAGGCTCTATCGTCAAAAGCACCTTTTTTCACTTTCGGCGGTGTTTGGAGCAAAAAAGATAAACGTCCAGCTTTTGCTGCCACAGCAAAGGTGCCAGCAGGGAAAAGTGATGCTGGTCCTCACTGCCTCCTGGAACTCCTTCTAATGCCCCAGACAATTTGGCCCTCTCTGCTTTCCTGCAGACTCTATCCTCAAAAGCACCTTTTCACAGTCTCGTCAGCCTCTGTAGCAAAAAAGACAAACGTCCAGCTTTTGCTGCCACAGCAAAGGTGCCAGAGGGGAAAAGTGATGCTGGTCCTCACTGCCTCTTGGAACCCCTTCAAATGCCCCATACAATTTCACCCTCTCTTCTTTCCTGCAGGCTCTATCGTCAAAAGCACCTTTTTTCACTTTCGGCGGTGTTTGGAGCAAAATAGTCATACGTCCAGCTTTTGCTGCCACAGCAAAGGTGCCAGCAGGGAAAAGTGATGCTGGTCCTCACTGCCTCCTGGAACCCCTTCAAATGCCCCATACAATTTGTCCCTCTCCTCTTTCCTGCGGACTCTATCCTCAAAAGCACCTTTTCACAGTCTCGGCAGCCTCCGGAGAAAAAAAGACAAACATCCAGCTTTTGCTGCCAGAGCAAAAGTGCCAGCGGGGAAAAGTGATGCTGGTCCTCACTGCCTCCTGAAACCCCTTCAAATGCCCCAGACAATTTGGCCCTCTCTGCTTTCCTGCAGACTCTATCCTCAAAAGCATCTTTTTTCACTTTCGGCGGTGTTTGGAGCTAAAAAGACAAACGTCCAGCTTTTGCTGCCACAGCAAAGGTGCCAGCAGGGAAAAGTGATGCTGGTCCTCACTGCCTCCTGGAACCCCTTCAAATGCCCCAGACAATTTGGCCCTCTCTTCTTTCCTGCGGACTCTATCGTCAGAAGCACCTTTTCTCACTCTCAGCACCCTCCGGAGAAAAAAAGACAAATGTCCAGCTTTTGCTTCCACAGCAAAGGTGCCAGCGGGGAAAAGTGATGCTGGTCCTCACTGCCTCCTGGAACCCCTTCAAATGCCCCAGACAATTTGGCCCTCTCTGCTTTCCTGCAGACTCTATCCTCAAAAGCACCTTTTTTCACTTTCGGAGGTGTTTGGAGCTAAAAAGACAAACGTCCAGCTTTTGCTGCCACAGCAAAGGTGCCAGCAGGGAAAAGTGATGCTGGTCCTCCCTGCCTCCTGGAACCCCTTCAAATGCCCCAGACAATTTGGCCCTCTCTGCTTTCATGCAGACTCTATCCTCAAAAGCACCTTTTCACAATCTCGTCAGCCTCTGTAGCAAAAAAGACAAACGTCCAGCTTTTGCTGCCACAGTAAAGGTGCCAGCGGCGAAAAGTGATGCTGGTCCTCACTGCCTCCTGGAACCCCTTCAAATGCCCCATACAATTTCACCCTCTCTTCTTTCCTGCGGACGCTATCGTCAAAAGGACCTTTTTTCACATTCGTCGGTGTTTGGAGCAAAAAAGACAAACATCCAGCTTTTGCTGCCACAGCAAAGGTGCCAGCGGGGAAAAGTGATGCTGGTCCTCACTGCCTCCTGGAACCCCTTCAAATGCCCCATACAATTTAGCCCTCTTTGCTTTCCTGCAGACTCTATCCTCAAAAGCAACTTTTCTCACTCTAGGAAGCCTCCGGAGCAAAAAAGACAAACGTCCAGTTTTTGCTGCCACAGCAACGGTGCCAGAGAGGAAAAGTGATGCTGGTCCTCACTGCCTCCTGGAACCCCTTCAAATGCCCCAGACAATTTGGCCCTCTCTGCTTTCCTGCAGAATCTATCCTCAAAAGCACCTTTTTTCAATTTCGGCGGTGTTTGGAGCAAAAAAGACAAACGTCCAGCTTTTGCTGCCACAGCAATGGTGCCAGCGGGGAAAAGTGATGCTGGTCCTCACTGCCTCCTGGAACCCCTTCAAATGCCCCATACAATTTGTCCCTCTCCTCTTTCCTGCGGACTCTATCCTCAAAAGCACCTTTTCACAGTCTCGGCATCCTCCGGAGAAAAAAAGACAAACATCCAGCTTTTGCTGCCAGAGCAAAAGTGCCAGCGGGGAAAAGTGATGCTGGTCCTCACTGCCTCCTGAAACCCCTTCAAATGCCCCAGACAATTTGGCCCTCTCTGCTTTCCTGCAGACTCTATCCTCAAAAGCATCTTTTTTCACTTTCGGCGGTGTTTGGAGCTAAAAAGACAAACGTCCAGCTTTTGCTGCCACAGCAAAGGTGCCAGCAGGGAAAAGTGATGCTGGTCCTCACTGCCTCCTGGAACCCCTTCAAATGCCCCAGACAATTTGGCCCTCTCTGCTTTCCTGCAGACTCTATCCTCAAAAGCACCTTTTTTCACTTTCGGAGGTGTTTGGAGCTAAAAAGACAAACGTCCAGCTTTTGCTGCCACAGCAAAGGTGCCAGCAGGGAAAAGTGATGCTGGTCCTCCCTGCCTCCTGGAACCCCTTCAAATGCCCCAGACAATTTGGCCCTCTCTGCTTTCATGCAGACTCTATCCTCAAAAGCACCTTTTCACAATCTCGTCAGCCTCTGTAGCAAAAAAGACAAACGTCCAGCTTTTGCTGACACAGCAAAGGTGCGAGCGGGTAAAAGTGATGCTGGTCCTCACTGCCTCCTGGAACCCCTTCAAATGCCCCATACAATTTCACCCTCTCTTCTTTCCTGCGGACGCTATCGTCAAAAGGACCTTTTTTCACATTCGTCGGTGTTTGGAGCAAAAAGACAAACATCCAGCTTTTGCTGCCACAGCAAAGGTGCCAGAGGGGAAAAGTGATGCTGGTCCTCACTGCCTCTTGGAACCCCTTCAAATGCCCCATACAATTTCACCCTCTCTTCTTTCCTGCAGGCTCTATCGTCAAAAGCACCTTTTTTCACTTTCGGCGGTGTTTGGAGCAAAATAGTCATACGTCCAGCTTTTGCTGCCACAGCAAAGGTGCCAGCAGGGAAAAGTGATGCTGGTCCTCACTGCCTCCTGGAACCCCTTCAAATGCCCCATACAATTTGTCCCTCTCCTCTTTCCTGCGGACTCTATCCTCAAAAGCACCTTTTCACAGTCTCGGCATCCTCCGGAGAAAAAAAGACAAACATCCAGCTTTTGCTGCCAGAGCAAAAGTGCCAGCGGGGAAAAGTGATGCTGGTCCTCACTGCCTCCTGAAACCCCTTCAAATGCCCCAGACAATTTGGCCCTCTCTGCTTTCCTGCAGACTCTATCCTCAAAAGCATCTTTTTTCACTTTCGGCGGTGTTTGGAGCTAAAAAGACAAACGTCCAGCTTTTGCTGCCACAGCAAAGGTGCCAGCAGGGAAAAGTGATGCTGGTCCTCACTGCCTCCTGGAACCCCTTCAAATGCCCCAGACAATTTGGCCCTCTCTTCTTTCCTGCGGACTCTATCGTCAGAAGCACCTTTTCTCACTCTCAGCACCCTCCGGAGAAAAAAAGACAAATGTCCAGCTTTTGCTTCCACAGCAAAGGTGCCAGCGGGGAAAAGTGATGCTGGTCCTCACTGCCTCCTGGAACCCCTTCAAATGCCCCAGACAATTTGGCCCTCTCTGCTTTCCTGCAGACTCTATCCTCAAAAGCACCTTTTTCACTTTCGGAGGTGTTTGGAGCTAAAAAGACAAACGTCCAGCTTTTGCTGCCACAGCAAAGGTGCCAGCAGGGAAAAGTGATGCTGGTCCTCCCTGCCTCCTGGAACCCCTTCAAATGCCCCAGACAATTTGGCCCTCTCTGCTTTCATGCAGACTCTATCCTCAAAAGCACCTTTTCACAATCTCGTCAGCCTCTGTAGCAAAAAAGACAAACGTCCAGCTTTTGCTGCCACAGTAAAGGTGCCAGCGGCGAAAAGTGATGCTGGTCCTCACTGCCTCCTGGAACCCCTTCAAATGCCCCATACAATTTCACCCTCTCTTCTTTCCTGCGGACGCTATCGTCAAAAGGACCTTTTTTCACATTCGTCGGTGTTTGGAGCAAAAAAGACAAACATCCAGCTTTTGCTGCCACAGCAAAGGTGCCAGCGGGGAAAAGTGATGCTGGTCCTCACTGCCTCCTGGAACCCCTTCAAATGCCCCATACAATTTAGCCCTCTTTGCTTTCCTGCAGACTCTATCCTCAAAAGCAACTTTTCTCACTCTAGGAAGCCTCCGGAGCAAAAAAAGACAAACGTCCAGTTTTTGCTGCCACAGCAACGGTGCCAGAGAGGAAAAGTGATGCTGGTCCTCACTGCCTCCTGGAACCCCTTCAAATGCCCCAGACAATTTGGCCCTCTCTGCTTTCCTGCAGAATCTATCCTCAAAAGCACCTTTTTTCAATTTCGGCGGTGTTTGGAGCAAAAAAGACAAACGTCCAGCTTTTGCTGCCACAGCAATGGTGCCAGCGGGGGAAAAGTGATGCTGGTCCTCACTGCCTCCTGGAACCCCTTCAAATGCCCCATACAATTTGTCCCTCTCCTCTTTCCTGCGGACTCTATCCTCAAAAGCACCTTTTCACAGTCTCGGCATCCTCCGGAGAAAAAAAGACAAACATCCAGCTTTTGCTGCCAGAGCAAAAGTGCCAGCGGGGAAAAGTGATGCTGGTCCTCACTGCCTCCTGAAACCCTTCAAATGCCCCAGACAATTTGGCCCTCTCTGCTTTCCTGCAGACTCTATCCTCAAAAGCATCTTTTTTCACTTTCGGCGGTGTTTGGAGCTAAAAAGACAAACGTCCAGCTTTTGCTGCCACAGCAAAGGTGCCAGCAGGGAAAAGTGATGCTGGTCCTCACTGCCTCCTGGAACCCCTTCAAATGCCCCAGACAATTTGGCCCTCTCTGCTTTCCTGCAGACTCTATCCTCAAAAGCACCTTTTTTCACTTTCGGAGGTGTTTGGAGCTAAAAAGACAAACGTCCAGCTTTTGCTGCCACAGCAAAGGTGCCAGCAGGGAAAAGTGATGCTGGTCCTCCCTGCCTCCTGGAACCCCTTCAAATGCCCCAGACAATTTGGCCCCTCTCTGCTTTCATGCAGACTCTATCCTCAAAAGCACCTTTTCACAATCTCGTCAGCCTCTGTAGCAAAAAAGACAAACGTCCAGCTTTTGCTGACACAGCAAAGGTGCGAGCGGGTAAAAGTGATGCTGGTCCTCACTGCCTCCTGGAACCCCTTCAAATGCCCCATACAATTTCACCCTCTCTTCTTTCCTGCGGACGCTATCGTCAAAAGGACCTTTTTTCACATTCGTCGGTGTTTGGAGCAAAAAAGACAAACATCCAGCTTTTGCTGCCACAGCAAAGGTGCCAGCGGGGAAAAGTGATGCTGGTCCTCACTGCCTCCTGGAACCCCTTCAAATGCCCCATACAATTTAGCCCTCTTTGCTTTCCTGCAGACTCTATCCTCAAAAGCAACTTTTCTCACTCTAGGAAGCCTCCGGAGCAAAAAAGACAAACGTCCAGTTTTTGCTGCCACAGCAACGGTGCCAGAGAGGAAAAGTGATGCTGGTGCTCACTGCCTCCTGGAACCCCTTCAAATGCCCCAGACAATTTGGCCCTCTCTGCTTTCCTGCAGAATCTATCCTCAAAAGCACCTTTTTTCAATTTCGGCGGTGTTTGGAGCAAAAAGACAAACGTCCAGCTTTTGCTGCCACAGCAAAGGTGCCAGCGGGGAAAAGTGATGCTGGTCCTCACTGCCTCCTGGAACCCCTTCAAAGGCCCCAGACAATTTGGCCCCTCTCTGCTTTCCTGCAGACTCTATCCTCAAAAGCACCTTTTCTCACTCTCGGCAGCCTCCGGAGGAAAAAAGACAAACATCCAGCATTTGCTGCCACAGCAAAGGTGCCAGCGGGGAAAAGTGATGCTGGTCCTCACTGCCTCCTGGAACCCCTTCAAATGCCCCAGACAATTTGGCCTTCTCTGCTTTCCTGCAGAATCTATCCTCAAAAGCACTTTTTTTCACGTTCGGCGATATTTGGAGCAAAAAAGACAAACGTCCAGCTTTTTCTGCCACAGCAATGGTGCCAGCGGGGAAAAGTGATGCTGGTCCTCACTGCCTCCTGGAACCCCTTCAAATGCCCCATACAATTTGGCCCTCTCTTCTTTCCTGCAGACTCTATCCTCAAAAGCACCTTTTTTCACTTTCGGCGGTGTTTGGAGCAAAAAAGACAAACGTCCAGCTTTTGCTGCCACAGCAATGGTGCCAGCGGGGAAAAGTGATGCTGGTCCTCCCTGCCTCCTGGAACCCCTTCAAATGCCCCATACAATTTGTCCCTCTCCTCTTTCCTGCGGACTCTATCCTCAAAAGCACCTTTTCACAGTCTCGGCATCCTCCGGAGAAAAAAAGACAAACATCCAGCTTTTGCTGCCAGAGCAAAGGTGCCAGCGGGGAAAAGTGATGCTGGTCCTCACTGCCTCTTGGATCCCCTTCAAATGCCCCATACAATTTCACCCTCTCTTCTTTCCTGCAGGCTCTATCGTCAAAAGCACCTTTTTTCACTTTCGGCGGTGTTTGGAGCAAAATAGTCATACGTCCAGCTTTTGCTGCCACAGCAAAGGTGCCAGCGGGGAAAAGTGATGCTGGTCCTCACTGCCTCCTGGAACCCCTTCAAATGCCCCATACAATTTGGCCCTCTCTTCTTTCCTGCAGACTGTATCCTCAAAAGCACTTTTTTTCACTTTCGGCGGTGTTTGGAGCAAAAAAGACAAACGTCCAGCTTTTGCTGCCACAGCAATGGTGCCAGCGGGGAAAAGTGATGCTGGTCCTCACTGCCTCCTGGAACCCCTTCAAATGCCCCATACAATTTGTCCCTCTCCTCTTTCCTGCGGACTCTATCCTCAAAAGCACCTTTTCACAGTCTTGGCATCCTCCGGAGAAAAAAAGACAAACATCCAGCTTTTGCTGCCAGAGCAAAAGTGCCAGCGGGGAAAAGTGATGCTGGTCCTCACTGCCTCCTGAAACCCCTTCAAATGCCCCAGACAATTTGGCCCTCTCTGCTTTCCTGCAGACTCTATCCTCAAAAGCATCTTTTTTCACTTTCGGCGGTGTTTGGAGCTAAAAAGACAAACGTCCAGCTTTTGCTGCCACAGCAAAGGTGCCAGCAGGGAAAAGTGATGCTGGTCCTCACTGCCTCCTGGAACCCCTTCAAATGCCCCAGACAATTTGGCCCTCTCTGCTTTCCTGCAGACTCTATCCTCAAAAGCATCTTTTTTCACTCTCAGCAGCCTCCGGAGAAAAAAAGACAAACGTCCAGCTTTTGCTGCCACAGCAAAGGTGCCAGCGGGGAAAAGTGATGCTGGTCCTCACTGTCTCCTAGAACCCCTTCAAATGCCCCAGACAATTGGGCCCTCTCTGCTTTCCTGCAGACTCTATCCTCAAAAGCACCTTTTTTCACTTTCGGCGGTGTTTGGAGCTAAAAAGACAAACGTCCAGCTTTTGCTGCCACAGCAAAGGTGCCAGCAGGGAAAAGTGATGCTGGTCCTCACTGCCTCCTGGAACCACTTCAAATGCCCCAGGCAATTTGGCCCTCTCTGCTTTCATGCAGACTCTATCCTCAAAAGCACCTTTTCACAGTCTCGTCAGCCTCTGTAGCAAAAAAGAAAAACGTCCAGCTTTTGCTGCCACAGCAAAGGTGCCAGCGGGGAAAAGTGATGCTAGTCCTCACTGCCTCTTGGAACCCCTTCAAATGCCCCATTCAATTTCACCCTCTCTTCTTTCCTGCAGGCTCTATCGTCAAAAGCACCTTTTTTCACTATCGGCGGTGTTTGGAGCAAAATAGTCATACGTCCAGCTTTTGCTGCCACAGCAAAGGTGCCAGCGGGGAAAAGTGATGCTGGTCTTCACTGCCTCCTGGAACCCCTTCAAATGCCCCAGACAATTTGGCCCTCTCTGCTTTCCTGCAGACGCTATCCTCAAAAGCACCTTTTCTCACTCTCAGCAGCCTCCGGAGCAAAAAAGAAAAACATCCAGCTTTTGCTGCCAGAGCAAAAGTGCCAGCGTTGAAAAGTGATGCTGGTCCTAACTGCCTCCTGAAACCCCTTCAAATGCCCCAAACAATTTAGCCCTCTCTGCTTTCCCGCGGACGCTATCGTCAAAAGGACCTTTTTTCACTTTCGTCGGTGTTTAGAGCAAAAAAGACAAACGTCCAGCTTTTGCTGCCACAGCAAAGGTGCCAGCGGGGAAAAGTGCTGCTGGTCCTCACTGTCTCCTGGAACCCCTTCAAATGCCCCAGACAATTTGGCCCTCTCTTCTTTCCTGCGGACTCTATCCTCAAAAGCACCTTTTCTCACTCTCAGCAGCCTCCGTAGCAAAAAAGACAAACGTCCAGCTTTTGCTGCCACAGCAAAGGTGCCAGCGGGGAAAAGTGCTGCTGGTCCTCACTGTCTCCTGGAACCCCTTCAAATGCCCCAGACAATTTGGCCCTCTCTGCTTTCCTGCAGACTCTATCCTCAAAAGCACCTTTTCACAGTCTCGGCAGCCTCAGGAGCAAAAAAGACAAACGTCCAGCTTTTGCTGCCACAGCAAAGGTGCCAGCAGGGAAAAGTGATGCTGGTCCTCACTGCCTCCTGGAACCCCTTCAAATGCCCCAGACAATTTGGCCCTCTCTGCTTTCATGCAGACTCTATCCTCAAAAGCACCTTTTCACAGTCTCGTCAGCCTCCGTAGCAAAAAAGACAAACGTCCAGCTTTTGCTGCCACAGCAAAGGTGCCAGCGGGGAAAAGTGATGCTGGTCCTCACTGCCTCCTGGAACCCCTTCAAATGCCCCATACAATTTCACCCTCTCTTCTTTCCTGCAGGCTCTATCGTCAAAAGGATCTTTTTTCACTTTCGGTGGTGTTTGGAGCAAAATAGTCATACGTCCAGCTTTTGCTGCCACAGCAAAGGTGCCAGCGGGGAAAAGTGATGCTGGTCCTCACTGCCTCCTGGAACCCCTTCAAATGCCCCATACACTTTGGCCCTCCCTGTTTCCAGCAGACTCTGTCCTCAAAAGCACTTTTTTTCACTTTCGGCGGTGTTTGGATCAAAAAAGACAAACGTCCAGCTTTTGCTGCCACAGCAAAGGTGCCAGCGGGGAAAAATGATGCTGGTCCTCACTGCCTCCTGGAACCCCTTCAAATGCCCCAGACAATTTGGCCCTCTCTGCTTTCCTGCAGACTCTATCCTCAAAAGCACCTTTTCTCACTCTCAGCAGCCTCCGGAGCAAAAAAGACAAACAACCAGCTTTTGCTGCCACAGCAAAGGTGCCAGCGGGGAAAAGTGATGCTGGTCCTCACTGTCTCCTGGAACCCCTTCAAATGCCCCAGACAATTTAGCCCTCTCTGCTTTCCTGCAGAATCTATCCTCAAAAGCACCTTTTTTCACTTTCGGCGGTGTTTGGAGCAAAAAAGACAAACGTCCAGCTTTTGCTGCCACAGCAAAGGTGCCAGCAGGGAAAAGTGATGCTGGTTCTCACTGCCTCCTGGAACCCCTTCAAATGCCCCAGACAATTTGGCCCTCTCTGCTTTCATGCAGACTCTATCCTCAAAAGCACCTTTTCACAGTCTCGTCAGCCTCCGTAGCAAAAAAGACAAACGTCCAGCTTTTGCTGCCACAGCAAAGGTGCCAGCGGGGAAAAGTGATGCTGGTCCTCACTGCCTCCTGGAACCCCTTCAAATGCCCCATACAATTTCACCCTCTCTTCTTTCCTGCAGGCTCTATCGTCAAAAGGATCTTTTTTCACTTTCGGTGGTGTTCGGAGCAAAATAGTCATACGTCCAGCTTTTGCTGCCACAGCAAAGGTGCCAGCAGGGAAAAGTGATGCTGGTTCTCACTGCCTCCTGGAACCCCTTCAAATGCCCCAGACAATTTGGCCCTCTCTGCTTTCCTGCAGACTCTATCCTCAAAAGCACCTTTTCTCACTCTCAGCAGCCTCCGGAGCAAAAAAGACAAACAACCAGCTTTTGCTGCCACAGCAAAGGTGCCAGCGGGGAAAAGTGATGCTGGTCCTCACTGTCTCCTGGAACCCCTTCAAATGCCCCAGACAATTTAGCCCTCTCTGCTTTCCTGCAGAATCTATCCTCAAAAGCACCTTTTTTCACTTTCGGCGGTGTTTGGAGCTAAAAAGACAAACGTCCAGCTTTTGCTGCCACAGCAAAGGTGCCAGCGGGGAAAAGTGATGCTGGTCCTCACTGTCTACTGGAACCCCTTCAAATGCCCCAGACAATTTGGCCCTCTCTGCTTTCCTGCAGAATCTATCCTCAAAAGCACTTTTTTTCACTTTCGGCAATGTTTGGAGCAAAAAGACAAACGTCCAGCTTTTGCTGCCACAGCAAAGGTGCCAACGGGGAAAAGTGATGCTGGTCCTCACTTCCTCCTGGAACCCCTTCAAATGCCCCAGACAATTTGGCCCTCTCTTCTCTCCTGCGGACTCTATCGTCAAAAGCACCTTTTCTCACTCTCAGCAGCCTCCGGAGCAAAAAAGACAAACGTCCAGCTTTTGCTGCCACAGCAAAGGTGCCAGCGGGGAAAAGTGATGCTGGTCCTCACTGTCTACTGGAACCCCTTCAAATGCCCCAGACAATTTGGCCCTCTCTGCTTTCCTGCAGAATCTATCCTCAAAAGCACCTTTTCTCACTCTCAGCAGCCTCCGGAGCAAAAAAGACAAACAACCAGCTTTTGCTGCCACAGCAAAGGTGCCAGCGGGGAAAAGTGATGCTGGTCCTCACTGTCTCCTGGAACCCCTTCAAATGCCCCAGACAATTTAGCCCTCTCTGCTTTCCTGCAGAATCTATCCTCAAAAGCACCTTTTTTCACTTTCGGCGGTGTTTGGAGCAAAAAAGACAAACGTCCAGCTTTTGCTGCCACAGCAAAGGTGCCAGCAGGGAAAAGTGATGCTGGTTCTCACTGCCTCCTGGAACCCCTTCAAATGCCCCAGACAATTTGGCCCTCTCTGCTTTCATGCAGACTCTATCCTCAAAAGCACCTTTTCACAGTCTCGTCAGCCTCCGTAGCAAAAAAGACAAACGTCCAGCTTTTGCTGCCACAGCAAAGGTGCCAGCGGGGAAAAGTGATGCTGGTCCTCACTGCCTCCTGGAACCCCTTCAAATGCCCCATACAATTTCACCCTCTCTTCTTTCCTGCAGGCTCTATCGTCAAAAGGATCTTTTTTCACTTTCGGTGGTGTTCGGAGCAAAATAGTCATACGTCCAGCTTTTGCTGCCACAGCAAAGGTGCCAGCAGGGAAAAGTGATGCTGGTTCTCACTGCCTCCTGGAACCCCTTCAAATGCCCCAGACAATTTGGCCCTCTCTGCTTTCCTGCAGACTCTATCCTCAAAAGCACCTTTTCTCATTCTCAGCAGCCTCCGGAGCAAAAAAGACAAACAACCAGCTTTTGCTGCCACAGCAAAGGTGCCAGCGGGGAAAAGTGATGCTGGTCCTCACTGTCTCCTGGAACCCCTTCAAATGCCCCAGACAATTTAGCCCTCTCTACTTTCCTGCAGAATCTATCCTCAAAAGCACCTTTTTTCACTTTCGGCGGTGTTTGGAGCTAAAAAGACAAACGTCCAGCTTTTGCTGCCACAGCAAAGGTGCCAGCG
Organism: Vanellus vanellus; assembly: GCF_965231255.1. Taxonomy (NCBI): domain Eukaryota; kingdom Metazoa; phylum Chordata; class Aves; order Charadriiformes; family Charadriidae; genus Vanellus; species Vanellus vanellus. The sequence goes on from NW_028128280.1 coordinate 95,694, forward strand.
GGGAAAAGTGATGCTGGTCCTCACTGTCTACTGGAACCCCTTCAAATGCCCCAGACAATTTGGCCCTCTCTGCTTTCCTGCAGAATCTATCCTCAAAAGCACTTTTTTTCACTTTCGGCAATGTTTGGAGCAAAAAGACAAACGTCCAGCTTTTGCTGCCACAGCAAAGGTGCCAACGGGGAAAAGTGATGCTGGTCCTCACTTCCTCCTGGAACCCCTTCAAATGCCCCAGACAATTTGGCCCTCTCTTCTCTCCTGCGGACTCTATCGTCAAAAGCACCTTTTCTCACTCTCAGCAGCCTCCGGAGCAAAAAAGACAAACGTCCAGCTTTTGCTGCCACAGCAAAGGTGCCAGCGGGGAAAAGTGATGCTGGTCCTCACTGTCTACTGGAACCCCTTCAAATGCCCCAGACAATTTGGCCCTCTCTGCTTTCCTGCAGAATCTATCCTCAAAAGCACCTTTTTTCACTTTCGGCGGTGTTTGGAGCAAAAAAGACAAACGTCCAGCTTTTGCTGCCACAGCAAAGGTGCCAGCAGGGAAAAGTGATGCTGGTCCTCACTGCCTCCTGGAACCCCTTCAAATGCCCCAGACAATTTGGCCCTCTCTGCTTTCATGCAGACTCTATCCTCAAAAGCACCTTTTCACAGTCTCGTCAGCCTCCGTAGCAAAAAAGACAAACGTCCAGCTTTTGCTGCCACAGCAAAACTGCCAGCGGGGAAAAGTGATGCTGGTCCTCACTGCCTCCTGGAACCTCTTCAAATGCCCTATACAATTTCACCCTTTCTTCTTTCCTGCAGACTCTATCCTCAAAAGCACCTTTTTTCACTTTCGGCGGTGTTTGGAGCAAAATAGTCATACGTCCATCTTTTGCTGCCACAGCAAAGGTGCCAGCGGGGAAAAGTGATGCTGGTCCTCACTGCCTCCTGGAACCCCTTCCAATGCCCCAGACAATTTGGCCCTCTCTGCTTTCCTGCAGAGTCTTTCGTCAAAAGGATCTTTTTTCACTTTCGGCCGTGTTTGGAGCAAAAAAGACAAACGTCCAGCTTTTGCTGCCACAGCAAAGTGCCAGCGGGGAAAAGTGATGCTGGTCTTCACTGCCTCCTGGAACCCCTTCAAATGCCCCAGACAATTTGGCCCTCTCTGCTTTCCTGCAGACGCTATCCTCAAAAGCACCTTTTCTCACTCTACGCAGCCTCCGGAGCAAAAAAGACAAACATCCAGCTTTTGCTGCCAGAGCAAAAGTGCCAGCGTTGAAAAGTGATGCTGGTCCTAACTGCCTCCTGGAACCCCTTCAAATGCCCCAAACAATTTAGCCCTCTCTTCTTTCCTGCGGACTCTATCGTCAAAAGCACCTTTTCTCACTCTCAGCAGCCTCCGGAGCAAAAAAGACAAAAGTACAGCTTTTGCTGCCACAGCAAAGGTGCCAGCGGAGAAAAGTGATGCTGGTCCTCACTGTCTCCTGGAACCCCTTCAAATGCCCCAGACAATTGGGCCCTCTCTGCTTTCCTGCAGACTCTATCCTCAAAAGCACCTTTTTTCACTTTCGGCGGTGTTTGGAGCTAAAAAGACAAACGTCCAGCTTTTGCTGCCACAGCAAAGGTGCCAGCGGGGAAAAGTGATGCTGGTCCTCACTGCCTCCTGGAACCCCTTCAAATGCCCCAGACAATTTGGCCCTCTCTGCTTTCATGCAGACTCTATCCTCAAAAGCACCTTTTCACAGTCTCGTCAGCCTCCGTAGCAAAAAAGACAAACGTCCATCTTTTGCTGCCACAGCAAAGGTGCCAGCGGGGAAAAGTGATGCTGGTCCTCACTGCCTCCTGGAACCCCTTCAAATGCCCCAGACAATTTAGACCTCTCTGCTTTCCTGCAGAATCTATCCTCAAAAGCACCTTTTTTCACTTTCGGCGGTCTTCGGAGCAAAAAAGACAAACGTCCAGCTTTTGCTGCCACAGCAAAGGTGCCAGCGGGGAAAAGTGATGCTGGTCCTCACTGTCTCCTGGAACCCCTTCAAATGCCCCAGACAATTTGGCCCTCTCTGCTTTCCTGCAGAATCTATCCTCAAAAGCACTTTTTTTCACTTTCCGCGATGTTTGGAAAAAAAGGACAAACGTCCAGCTTTTGCTGCCACAGCAAAGGTGTCAACGGGGAAAAGTGATGCTGGTCCTCACTTCCTCCTGGAACCCCTTCAAATGCCCCAGACAATTTGGCCCTCTCTTCTTTCCTGCGGACTCTATCGTCAAAAGCACGTTTTCTCACTCTCAGCAGCCTCCGGAGCAAAAAAGACAAAAGTACAGCTTTTGCTGCCACAGCAAAGGTGCCAGCGGGGAAGAGTGATGCTGGTCCTCACTGTCTCCTGGAACCCCTTCAAATGCCCCAGACAATTGGGCCCTCTCTGCTTTCCTGCAGACTCTATCCTCAAAAGCACCTTTTTTCACTTTCGGCGGTGTTTGGAGCAAAAAAGACAAACGTCCAGCTTTTGCTGCCACAGCAAAGGTGCCAGCAGGGAAAAGTGATGCTGGTTCTCACTGCCTCCTGGAACCCCTTCAAATGCCCCAGACAATTTGGCCCTCTCTGCTTTCATGCAGACTCTATCCTCAAAAGCACCTTTTCACAGTCTCGTCAGCCTCCGTAGCAAAAAAGACAAACGTCCAGCTTTTGCTGCCACAGCAAAGGTGCCAGCGGGGAAAAGTGATGCTGGTCCTCACTGCCTCCTGGAACCCCTTCAAATGCCCCATACAATTTCACCCTCTCTTCTTTCCTGCAGGCTCTATCGTCAAAAGGATCTTTTTTCACTTTCGGTGGTGTTCGGAGCAAAATAGTCATACGTCCAGCTTTTGCTGCCACAGCAAAGGTGCCAGCAGGGAAAAGTGATGCTGGTTCTCACTGCCTCCTGGAACCCCTTCAAATGCCCCAGACAATTTGGCCCTCTCTGCTTTCCTGCAGACTCTATCCTCAAAAGCACCTTTTCTCACTCTCAGCAGCCTCCGGAGCAAAAAAGACAAACAACCAGCTTTTGCTGCCACAGCAAAGGTGCCAGCGGGGAAAAGTGATGCTGGTCCTCACTGTCTCCTGGAACCCCTTCAAATGCCCCAGACAATTTAGCCCTCTCTGCTTTCCTGCAGAATCTATCCTCAAAAGCACCTTTTTTCACTTTCGGCGGTGTTTGGAGCTAAAAAGACAAACGTCCAGCTTTTGCTGCCACAGCAAAGGTGCCAGCGGGGAAAAGTGATGCTGGTCCTCACTGTCTACTGGAACCCCTTCAAATGCCCCAGACAATTTGGCCCTCTCTGCTTTCCTGCAGAATCTATCCTCAAAAGCACTTTTTTTCACTTTCGGCAATGTTTGGAGCTAAAAGACAAACGTCCAGCTTTTGCTGCCACAGCAAAGGTGCCAACGGGGAAAAGTGATGCTGGTCCTCACTTCCTCCTGGAACCCCTTCAAATGCCCCAGACAATTTGGCCCTCTCTTCTCTCCTGCGGACTCTATCGTCAAAAGCACCTTTTCTCACTCTCAGCAGCCTCCGGAGCAAAAAAGACAAACGTCCAGCTTTTGCTGCCACAGCAAAGGTGCCAGCGGGGAAAAGTGATGCTGGTCCTCACTGCCTCCTGGAACCCCTTCAAATGCCCCAGACAATTTGGCCCTCTCTGCTTTCATGCAGACTCTATCCTCAAAAGCACCTTTTCACAGTCTCGTCAGCCTCCGTAGCAAAAAAGACAAACGTCCAGCTTTTGCTGCCACAGCAAAACTGCCAGCGGGGAAAAGTGATGCTGGTCCTCACTGCCTCCTGGAACCTCTTCAAATGCCCTATACAATTTCACCCTTTCTTCTTTCCTGCAGACTCTATCCTCAAAAGCACCTTTTTTCACTTTCGGCGGTGTTTGGAGCAAAATAGTCATACGTCCATCTTTTGCTGCCACAGCAAAGGTGCCAGCGGGGAAAAGTGATGCTGGTCCTCACTGCCTCCTGGAACCCCTTCCAATGCCCCAGACAATTTGGCCCTCTCTGCTTTCCTGCAGAGTCATTCGTCAAAAGGATCTTTTTTCACTTTCGGCCGTGTTTGGAGCAAAAAAGACAAACGTCCAGCTTTTGCTGCCACAGCAAAGTGCCAGCGGGGAAAAGTGATGCTGGTCTTCACTGCCTCCTGGAACCCCTTCAAATGCCCCAGACAATTTGGCCCTCTCTGCTTTCCTGCAGACGCTATCCTCAAAAGCACCTTTTCTCACTCTACGCAGCCTCCGGAGCAAAAAAGACAAACATCCAGCTTTTGCTGCCAGAGCAAAAGTGCCAGCGTTGAAAAGTGATGCTGGTCCTAACTGCCTCCTGGAACCCCTTCAAATGCCCCAAACAATTTAGCCCTCTCTTCTTTCCTGCGGACTCTATCGTCAAAAGCACCTTTTCTCACTCTCAGCAGCCTCCGGAGCAAAAAAGACAAAAGTACAGCTTTTGCTGCCACAGCAAAGGTGCCAGCGGAGAAAAGTGATGCTGGTCCTCACTGTCTCCTGGAACCCCTTCAAATGCCCCAGACAATTGGGCCCTCTCTGCTTTCCTGCAGACTCTATCCTCAAAAGGACCTTTTTTCACTTTCGGCGGTGTTTGGAGCTAAAAAGACAAACGTCCAGCTTTTGCTGCCACAGCAAAGGTGCCAGCGGGGAAAAGTGATGCTGGTCCTCACTGCCTCCTGGAACCCCTTCAAATGCCCCAGACAATTTGGCCCTCTCTGCTTTCATGCAGACTCTATCCTCAAAAGCACCTTTTCACAGTCTCGTCAGCCTCCGTAGCAAAAAAGACAAACGTCCATCTTTTGCTGCCACAGCAAAGGTGCCAGCGGGGAAAAGTGATGCTGGTCCTCACTGCCTCCTGGAACCCCTTCAAATGCCCCAGACAATTTAGACCTCTCTGCTTTCCTGCAGAATCTATCCTCAAAAGCACCTTTTTTCACTTTCGGCGGTCTTCGGAGCAAAAAAGACAAACGTCCAGCTTTTGCTGCCACAGCAAAGGTGCCAGCGGGGAAAAGTGATGCTGGTCCTCACTGTCTCCTGGAACCCCTTCAAATGCCCCAGACAATTTGGCCCTCTCTGCTTTCCTGCAGAATCTATCCTCAAAAGCACTTTTTTTCACTTTCCGCGATGTTTGGAAAAAAAGGACAAACGTCCAGCTTTTGCTGCCACAGCAAAGGTGTCAACGGGGAAAAGTGATGCTGGTCCTCACTTCCTCCTGGAACCCCTTCAAATGCCCCAGACAATTTGGCCCTCTCTTCTTTCCTGCGGACTCTATCGTCAAAAGCACGTTTTCTCACTCTCAGCAGCCTCCGGAGCAAAAAAGACAAAAGTACAGCTTTTGCTGCCACAGCAAAGGTGCCAGCGGGGAAGAGTGATGCTGGTCCTCACTGTCTCCTGGAACCCCTTCAAATGCCCCAGACAATTGGGCCCTCTCTGCTTTCCTGCAGACTCTATCCTCAAAAGCACCTTTTTTCACTTTCGGCGGTGTTTGGAGCTAAAAAGACAAACGTCCAGCTTTTGCTGCCACAGCAAAGGTGCCAGCAGGGAAAAGTGATGCTGGTCCTCACTGCCTCCTGGAACCCCTTCAAATGCCCCAGACAATTTGGCCCTCTCTGCTTTCATGCAGACTCTATCCTCAAAAGCACCTTTTCACAGTCTCGTCAGCCTCCGTAGCAAAAAAGACAAACGTCCAGCTTTTGCTGCCACAGCAAAGGTGCCAGCGGGGAAAAGTGATGCTGGTCCTCACTGCCTCCTGGAACCCCTTCAAATGCCCCATACAATTTCACCCTCTCTTCTTTCCTGCAGGCTCTATCGTCAAAAGGATCTTTTTTCACTTTCGGTGGTGTTTGGAGCAACATAGTCATACGTCCATCTTTTGCTGCCACAGCAAAGGTGCCAGCGGGGAAAAGTGATGCTGGTCCTCACTGCCTCCTGGAACCCCTTCAAATGCCCCATACACTTTGGCCCTCCCTGTTTCCAGCAGACTCTGTCCTCAAAAGCACTTTTTTTCACTTTCGGCGGTGTTTGGAGCAAAAAAGACAAACGTCCAGCTTTTGCTGCCACAGCAAAGGTGCCAGCGGGGAAAAATGATGCTGGTCCTCACTGCCTCCTGGAACCCCTTCAAATGCCCCAGACAATTTGGCCCTCTCTGCTTTCCTGCAGACTCTATCCTCAAAAGCACCTTTTCTCACTCTCAGCAGCCTCCAGAGCAAAAAAGACAAACAACCAGCTTTTGCTGCTACAGCAAAGGTGCCAGCGGGGAAAAGTGATGCTGGTCCTCACTGTCTCCTGGAACCCCTTCAAATGCCCCAGACAATTTAGCCCTCTCTGCTTTCCTGCAGAATCTATCCTCAAAAGCACCTTTTTTCACTTTTGGCGGTGTTTGGAGCTAAAAAGACAAACGTCCAGCTTTTGCTGCCACAGCAAAGGTGCCAGCGGGGAAAAGTGATGCTGGTCCTCACTGTCTACTGGAACCCCTTCAAATGCCCCAGACAATTTGGCCCTCTCTGCTTTCCTGCAGAATCTATCCTCAAAAGCACTTTTTTTCACTTTCGGCGATGTTTGGAGCAAAAAGACAAACGTCCAGCTTTTGCTGCCACAGCAAAGGTGCCAACGGGGAAAAGTGATGCTGGTCCTCACTGCCTCCTGGAACCCCTTCAAATGCCCCAGACAATTTGGCCCTCTCTTCTCTCCTGCGGACTCTATCGTCAAAAGCACCTTTTCTCACTCTCAGCAGCCTCCGGAGCAAAAAAGACAAACGTCCAGCTTTTGCTGCCACAGCAAAGGTGCCAGCGGGGAAAAGTGATGCTGGTCCTCACTGTCTCCTGGAACCCCTTCAAATGCCCCAGACAATTGGGCCCTCTCTGCTTTCCTGCAGACTCTATCCTCAAAAGCACCTTTTTTCACTTTCGGCGGTGTTTGGAGCAAAAAAGACAAACGTCCAGCTTTTGCTGCCACAGCAAAGGTGCCAGCAGGGAAAAGTGATGCTGGTCCTCACTGCCTCCTGGAACCCCTTCAAATGCCCCAGACAATTTGGCCCTCTCTGCTTTCATGCAGACTCTATCCTCAAAAGCACCTTTTCACAGTCTCGTCAGCCTCCGTAGCAAAAAAGACAAACGTCCAGCTTTTGCTGCCACAGCAAAACTGCCAGCGGGGAAAAGTGATGCTGGTCCTCACTGCCTCCTGGAACCTCTTCAAATGCCCTATACAATTTCACCCTTTCTTCTGTCCTGCAGACTCTATCCTCAAAAGCACCTTTTTTCACTTTCGGCGGTGTTTAGAGCAAAAAAGACAAACGTCCAGCTTTTGCTGCCACAGCAAAGGTGCCAGCGGGGAAAAGTGATGCTGGTCCTCACTGCCTCCTGGAACCCCTTCAAATGCCCCAGACAATTTGGCCCTCTCTGCTTTCCTGCAGAGTCATTCGTCAAAAGGATCTTTTTTCACTTTCGGCGGTGTTTGGAGCAAAATAGTCATACGTCCAGCTTTTGCTGCCACAGCAAAGGTGCCAGCGGGGAAAAGTGATGCTGGTCCTCACTGCCTCCTGGAACCCCTTCAAATGCCCCATACACTTTGGCCCTCCCTGTTTCCAGCAGACTCTATCCTCAAAAGCACTTTTTTTCACTCTCGGCGGTGTTTGGAGCAAAAAAGACAAACGTCCAGCTTTTGCTGCCACAGCAAAGGTGCCAGCGGGGAAAAATGATGCTGGTCCTCACTGCCTCCTGGAACCCCTTCAAATGCCCCAGACAATTTGGCCCTCTCTGCTTTCCTGCAGACTCTATCCTCAAAAGCACCTTTTCACAGTCTCAGCAGCCTCCGGAGAAAAAAAGACAAACATCCAGCTTTTGCTACCAGAGCAAAAGTGCCAGCGGGGAAAAGTGATGCTGGTCCTCACTGCCTCCTGGAACCCCTTCAAATGCCCCAGACAATTTGGCCCTCTCTGGTTTCCTGCAGAATCTATCCTCAAAAGCACCTTTTTTCAATTTCGGCAGCCTCCGGAGCAAAAAAGACAAACAACCAGCTTTTGCTGCCACAGCAAAGGTGCCAGCGGGGAAAAGTGATGCTGGTCCTCACTGTCTCCTGGAACCCCTTCAAATGCCCCAGACAATTTGGCCCTCTCTGCTTTCCTGCAGAATCTATCCTCAAAAGCACTTTTTTTCACTTTCCGCGATATTTGGAGCAAAAAGGACAAACGTCCAGCTTTTGCTGCCACAGCAAAGGTGTCAACGGGGAAAAGTGATGCTGGTCCTCACTTCCTCCTGGAACCCCTTCAAATGCCCCAGACAATTTGGCCCTCTCTTCTTTCCTGCGGACTCTATCGTCAAAAGCACCTTTTCTCACTCTCAGCAGCCTCCGGAGCAAAAAAGACAAAAGTACAGCTTTTGCTGCCACAGCAAAGGTGCCAGCGGGGAAAAGTGATGCTGGTCCTCACTGTCTCCTGGAACCCCTTCAAATGCCCCAGACAATTGGGCCCTCTCTGCTTTCCTGCAGACTCTATCCTCAAAAGCACCTTTTTTCACTTTCGGCGGTGTTTGGAGCTAAAAAGACAAACGTCCAGCTTTTGCTGCCACAGCAAAGGTGCCAGCAGGGAAAAGTGATGCTGGTCCTCACTGCCTCCTGGAACCCCTTCAAATGCCCCAGACAATTTGGCCCTCTCTGCTTTCCTGCAGACTCTATCCTCAAAAGCACCTTTTCACAGTCTCGTCAGCCTCCGTAGCAAAAAAGACAAACGTCCATCTTTTGCTGCCACAGCAAAGGTGCCAGCGGGGAAAAGTGATGCTGGTCCTCACTGCCTCCTGGAACCCCTTCAAATGCCCCAGACAATTTCACCCTCTCTTCCTTCCTGCAGGCTCTATCGTCAAAAGGATCTTTTTTCACTTTCGGCGGTGTTTGGAGCAAAATAGTCATACGTCCAGCTTTTGCTGCCACAGCAAAGGTGCCAGCGGGGAAAAGTGATGCTGGTCCTCACTGCCTCCTGGAACCCCTTCAAATGCCCCATACACTTTGGCCCTCCCTGTTTCCAGCAGACTCTATCCTCAAAAGCACTTTTTTTCACTTTCGGCGGTGTTTGGAGCAAAAAGGACAAACATCCAGCTTTTCCTGCCACAGCCAAGGTGCCAACGGGGAAAAGTGATGCTGGTCCTCACTTCCTCCTGGAACCCCTTCAAATGCCCCAGACAATTTGGCCCTCTCTTCTCTCCTGCGGACTCTATCGTCAAAAGCACCTTTTCTCACTCTCAGCAGCCTCCGGAGCAAAAAAGACAAACGTCCAGCTTTTGCTGCCACAGCAAAGGTGCCAGCGGGGAAAAGTGATGTTCGTCCTCACTGCCTCCTGGAACCCCTTCAAATGCCCCAGACAATTGGGCCCTCTCTGCTTTCCTGCAGACTCTATCCTCAAAATCACCTTTTTTCACTTTCGGCGGTGTTTGGAGCTAAAAAGACAAACGTCCAGCTTTTGCTGCCACAGCAAAGGTGCCAGCGGGGAAAAGTGATGCTGGTCCTCACTGCCTCCTGGAACCCCTTCAAATGCCCCAGACAATTTGGCCCTCTCTGCTTTCATGCAGACTCTATCCTCAAAAGCACCTTTTCACAGTCTCGTCAGCCTCCGTAGCAAAAAAGACAAACGTCCAGCTTTTGCTGCCACAGCAAAACTGCCAGCGGGGAAAAGTGATGCTGGTCCTCACTGCCTCCTGGAACCCCTTCAAATGCCCTATACAATTTCACCCTTTCTTCTTTCCTGCAGACTCTATCCTCAAAAGCACCTTTTTTCACTTTCGACGGTGTTTGTAGCAAAAAAGACAAACGTCCAGCTTTTGCTGCCACATCAAAGGTGCCAGCAGGGAAAAGTGATGCTGGTCCTCACTGCCTCCTGGAACCCCTTCAAATGCCCCAGACAATTTGGCCCTCTCTGCTTTCCTGCGGACGCTATCGTCAAAAGGACCTTTTTTCACTTTCTGCGGTGTTTGGAGCAAAAAAGACAAACGTCCAGCTTTTGCTGCCACAGCAAAGGTGCCAGCGGGGAAAAGTGATGCTGGTCCTCACTGCCTCCTGGAACCCCTTCAAATGCCCCAGACAATTTGGCCCTCTCTGCTTTCCTGCAGACTCTATCCTCAAAAGCACCTTTTTTCACCTTCGGCAGCGTTTGGAGTAAAAAAGACAAACGTCCAGCTTTTGCTGCCACAGCAAAGTGCCAGCGGGGAAAAGTGATGCTGGTCCTCACTTCCTCCTGGAACCCCTTCAAATGCCCCAGACAATTTGGCCCTCTCTGCTTTCCTGCAGACGCTATCCTCAAAAGCACCTTTTCTCACTCTCAGCAGCCTCCGGAGCAAAAAAGACAAACATCCAGCTTTTGCTGCCAGAGCAAAAGTGCCAGCGTTCTAAAGTGATGCTGGTCCTAACTGCCTCCTGGAACCCCTTCAAATGCCCCAAACAATTTAGCCCTCTCTGCTTTCCCGCGGACGCTATCGTCAAAAGGACCTTTTTTCACTTTCGTCGGTGTTTGGAGCAAAAAAGACAAACGTCCAGCTTTTGCTGCCACAGCAAAGGTGCCAGCGGGGAAAAGTGATGCTGGTCTTCACTGCCTCCTGGAACCCCTTCAAATGCCCCAGAAAGTTTAGCCCTCTCTGCTTTTTTGCAGACTCTATCCTGAAAAGCACCATTTCTCACTCTCAGCAGCTTCCGGAGCAAAAAAGACAAACGTCCAGCTTTTGCTGCCACAGCAAAGGTGCCAGCAGGGAAAAGTGATGCTGGTCCTCACTGCCTCCTGGAACCCCTTCAAATGCCCCATACACTTTGGCCCTCCCTGTTTCCAGCAGACTCTATCCTCAAAAGCACTTTTTTTCACTCTCGGCGGTGTTTGGAGCAAAAAAGACAAACGTCCAGCTTTTGCTGCCACAGCAAAGGTGCCAGCGGGGAAAAGTGATGCTGGTCCTCACTGCCTCCTGGAACCCCTTCAAATGCCCCAGACAATTTGGCCCTCTCTGCTTTCCTGCAGAATCTATCCTCAAAAGCACCTTTTCACAGTCTCGGCAGCCTCCGGAGAAAAAAAGACAAACATCCAGCTTTTGCTGCCAGAGCAAAAGTGCCAGCGGGGAAAAGTGATGCTGGTCCTCACTGTCTCCTGGAACCCCTTCAAATGCCCCAGACAATTTGGCCCTCTCTGCTTTCCTGCGGACTCTATCCTCAAAAGCACCTTTTCTCACTCTCAGCAGCCTCTGGAGCAAAAAAGACAAACGTCCAGCTTTTGCTGCCACAGCAAAGGTGCCAGCGGGGAAAAGTGATGCTGGTCCTCACTGTCTCCTGGAACCCCTTCAAATGCCCCAGACAATTTGGCCCTCTCTGCTTTCCTGCAGACTCTATCCTCAAAAGCACCTTTTTTCAATTTCGGCGGTGTTTGGATCAAAAAAGACAAACGTCCATCTTTTGCTGCCACAGCAAAGGTGCCAGCGGGGAAAAGTGATGCTGGTCCTCACTGCCTCCTGGAACCCCTTCAAATGCCCCAGACAATTTGGCCCTCTCTGCTTTCCTGCGGACTCTATCCTCAAAAGCACCTTTTCTCACTCTCAGCAGCCTCCGGAGCAAAAAAGACAAACGTCCAGCTTTTGCTGCCACAGCAAAGGTGCCAGCGGGGAAAAGTGATGCTGGTCCTCACTGTCTCCTGGAACCCCTTCAAATGCCCCAGACAATTTAGCCCTCTCTGCTTTCCTGCAGAATCTATCCTCAAAAGCACCTTTTTTCACTTTCGGCGGTGTTTGGAGCAAAAAAGACAAACGTCCAGCTTTTGCTGCCACAGCAAAGGTGCCAGCGGGGAAAAGTGATGCTGGTCCTCACTGCCTCCTGGAAACCCTTCAAATGCCCCAGACAATTTGGCCCTCTCTGCTTTTCTGCAGACTCTATCCTCAAAAGCACCTTTTCTCACTCTCAGCAGCCTCCGGAGAAAAAAAGACAAACATCCAGCTTTTCCTGCCAGAGCAAAATTGCTAGCAGGGAAAAGTGATGCTGGTCCTCACTGCCTCCTGGAACCCCTTCAAATGCCCCAGACAATTTGGCCCTCTCTGCTTTCCTGCAGACTCTATCCTCAAAAGCACCTTTTCTCACTCTCAGCAGCCTCCGGAGAAAAAAAGACAAACATCCAGCTTTTGCTGCCAGAGCAAAGGTGCCAGCGGGGAAAAGTGATGCTGGTCCTCACTGCCTCCTGGAACCCCTTCAAATGCCCCAGACAATTTGGCCCTCTCTGCTTTCCTGCAGAGTCATTCGTCAAAAGGATCTTTTTTCACTTTCGGCGGTGTTTGGAGCAAAATAGTCATACGTCCAGCTTTTGCTGCCACAGCAAAGGTGCCAGCGGGGAAAAGTGATGCTGGTCCTCACTGCCTCCTGGAACCCCTTCAAATGCCCCAGACAATTTGGCCCTCCCTGTTTCCAGCAGACTCTATCCTCAAAAGCACTTTTTTTTCACTTTCGGCGGTGTTTGGAGCAAAAAAGTCATACGTCCATCTTTTGCTGCCACAGCAAAGGTGCCAGCGGGGAAAAGTGATGCTGGTCCTCACTGCCTCCTGGAACCCCTTGTAATGCCCCAGACATTTTGGCCCTCTCTGCTTTCCTGCAGACTCTATCCTCAAAAGCACCTTTTTTCACTTTCGGCGGTGTTTGGAGCTAAAAAGACAAACGTCCATCTTTTGCTGCCACAGCAAAGGTGCCAGCGGGGAAAAGTGATGCTGGTCCTCACTGCCTCCTGGAACCCCTTCAAATGCCCCAGACAATTTGGTCCTCTCTGCTTTCCTGCAGACTCTATCCTCAAAAGCACCTTTTCTCACTCTCAGCAGCCTCCGGAGCAAAAAAGACAAACGTCCAGCTTTTGCTGCCACAGCAAAGGTGCCAGCGGGGAAAAGTGATGCTGGTCCTCACTGTCTCCTGGAACCCCTTCAAATGCCCCAGACAATTTGGCCCTCTCTGCTTTCCTGCAGAATCTATCCTCAAAAGCACTTTTTTTCACTTTCGGCGATGTTTGGAGCAAAAAGGACAAACGTCCATCTTTTGCTGCCACAGCAAAGGTGCCAACGGGGAAAAGTGATGCTGGTCCTCACTGCCTCCTGGAACCCCTTCAAATGCCCCAGACAATTTGGCCCTCTCTGCTTTCCTGCGGACTCTATCCTCAAAAGCACCTTTTCTCACTCTCAGCAGCCTCCGGAGCAAAAAAGACAAACGTCCAGCTTTTGCTGCCACAGCAAAGGTGCCAGCGGGGAAAAGTGATGCTGGTCCTCACTGTCTCCTGGAACCCCTTCAAATGCCCCAGACAATTTGGCCCTCTCTGCTTTCCTGCAGAATCTATCCTCAAAAGCACTTTTTTTCACTTTCGGCGATGTTTGGAGCAAAAAGGACAAACGTCCAGCTTTTGCTGCCACAGCAAAGGTGCCAACGGGGAAAAGTGATGCTGGTCCTCACTGCCTCCTGGAACCCCTTCAAATGCCCCAGACAATTTGGCCCTCTCTTCTTTCCTGCGGACTCTATCCTCAAAAGCACCTTTTCTCACTCTCAGCAGCCTCCGGAGCAAAAAAGACAAACGTCCAGCTTTTGCTGCCACAGCAAAGGTGCCAGCGGGGAAAAGTGATGCTGGTCCTCACTGCCTCCTGGAACCTCTTCAAATGCCCCAGACAATTTGGCCCTCTCTGCTTTCCTGCAGACTCTATCCTCAAAAGCACCTTTTTTCACTTTCGGCGGTGTTTGGAGCAAAAAAGACAAACGTCCAGCTTTTGCTGTCACAGGAAAGTGTCAGCGGGGAAAAGTGATGCTGGCCCTCACTGCCTCCTGGAACCCCTTCAAATGCCCCAGACAATTTGGCCCTCTCTGCTTTCCTGCAGACTCTATCCTCAAAAGCACCTTTTCACAGTCTCGGCAGCCTCCGGAGAAAAAAAGACAAACATCCAGCTTTTGCTGCCAGAGCAAAAGTGCCAGCGGGGAAAAGTGATGCTGGTCCTCACTGCCTCCTGGAACCCCTTCTAATGCCCCAGACAATTTGGCCCTCTCTGCTTTCCTGCAGACTCTATCCTCAAAAGCACCTTTTCTCACTCTCAGCAGCCTCCGGAGCAAAAAAGACAAACATCCAGCTTTTGCTTCCACAGCAAAGGTGCCAGCGGGAAAAGTGATGCTGGTCCTCACTGTCTCCTGGAATCCCTTCAAATGCCCCAGACAATTTGGCCCTCTCTGCTTTCCTGCAGAATCTATCCTCAAAAGCAATTTTTTTCACTTTCGGCGATGTTTGGAGCAAAAAGGACAAACGTCCAGATTTTGCTGCCACAGCAAAGGTGCCAGAGAGGAAAAGTGATGCTGGTCCTCACTGCCTCCTGGAACCCCTTCAAATGCCCCAGACAATTTGGCCCTCTCTTCTTTCCTGCGGACTCTATCGCCAAAAACACCTTTTCTCACTCTCAGCAGCCTCCGGAGCAAAAAAGACAAACCTCCAGCTTTTGCTGCCACAGCAAATGTGCCAGCAGGGAAAACTGATGCTGGTCCTCACTGCCTCCTGGAACCCCTTCAAATGCCCCAGACAATTTGGCCCTCTCTTCTTTCATGCAGAATCTATCCTCAAAAGCACCTTTTCACAGTCTCGTCAGCCTCCGTAGCAAAAAAAAAAACAAACGTCCAGCTTTTGCTGCCACAGCAAAGGTGCCAGCGGGGAAAAGTGATGCTGGTCCTCACTGCCTCCTGGAACCCCTTCAAATGCCCCATACACTTTGGCCCTCCCTGTTTCCAGCAGACTCTATCCTCAAAAGCACTTTTTTTCACTTTCGGCGGTGTTTGGAGCAAAAAGGACAAACGTCCAGCTTTTGCTGCCACAGCAAAGGTGCCAACGGGGAAAAGTGATGCTGGTCCTCACTTCCTCCTGGAACCCCTTCAAATGCCCCAGACAATTTGGCCCTCTCTTCTCTCCTGCGGACTCTATCGTCAAAAGCACCTTTTCTCACTCTCAGCAGCCTCCGGAGCAAAAAAGACAAACGTCCAGCTTTTGCTGCCACAGCAAAGGTGCCAGCGGGGAAAAGTGATGCTGGTCCTCACTGCCTCCTGGAACCCCTTCAAATGCCCCAGACAACTGGGCCCTCTCTGCTTTCCTGCAGACTCTATCCTCAAAATCACCTTTTTTCACTTTCGGCGGTGTTTGGAGCTAAAAAGACAAACGTCCAGCTTTTGCTGCCACAGCAAAGGTGCCAGCGGGGAAAAGTGATGCTGGTCCTCACTGCCTCCTGGAACCCCTTCAAATGCCCCAGACAATTTGGCCCTCTCTGCTTTCATGCAGACTCTATCCTCAAAAGCACCTTTTCACAGTCTCGTCAGCCTCCGTAGCAAAAAAGACAAACGTCCAGCTTTTGCTGCCACAGCAAAACTGCCAGCGGGGAAAAGTGATGCTGGTCCTCACTGCCTCCTGGAACCCCTTCAAATGCCCTATACAATTTCACCCTTTCTTCTTTCCTGCAGACTCTATCCTCAAAAGCACCTTTTTTCACTTTCGACGGTGTTTGTAGCAAAAAAGACAAACGTCCAGCTTTTGCTGCCACATCAAAGGTGCCAGCAGGGAAAAGTGATGCTGGTCCTCACTGCCTCCTGGAACCCCTTCAAATGCCCCAGACAATTTGGCCCTCTCTGCTTTCCTGCGGACGCTATCGTCAAAAGGACCTTTTTTCACTTTCTGCGGTGTTTGGAGCAAAAAAGACAAACGTCCAGCTTTTGCTGCCACAGCAAAGGTGCCAGCGGGAAAAAGTGATGCTGGTCCTCACTGTCTCCTGGAACCCCTTCAAATGCCCCAGACAATTTGGCCCTCTCTGCTTTCCTGCAGACTCTATCCTCAAAAGCACCTTTTTTCACCTTCGGCAGCGTTTGGAGCAAAAAAGACAAACGTCCAGCTTTTGCTGCCACAGCAAAGTGCCAGCGGGGAAAAGTGATGCTGGTCCTCACTTCCTCCTGGAACCCCTTCAAATGCCCCAGACAATATGGCCCTCTCTGCTTTCCTGCAGACGCTATCCTCAAAAGCACCTTTTCTCACTCTCAGCAGCCTCCGGAGCAAAAAAGACAAACATCCAGCTTTTGCTGCCAGAGCAAAAGTGCCAGCGTTCTAAAGTGATGCTGGTCCTAACTGCCTCCTGGAACCCCTTCAAATGCCCCAAACAATTTAGCCCTCTCTGCTTTCCCGCTGACGCTATCGTCAAAAGGACCTTTTTTCACTTTCGTCGGTGTTTGGAGCAAAAAAGACAAACGTCCAGCTTTTGCTGCCACAGCAAAGGTGCCAGCGGGGAAAAGTGATGCTGGTCTTCACTGCCTCCTGGAACCCCTTCAAATGCCCCAGAAAGTTTAGCCCTCTCTGCTTTTTTGCAGACTCTATCCTGAAAAGCACCATTTCTCACTCTCAGCAGCTTCCGGAGCAAAAAAGACAAACGTCCAGCTTTTGCTGCCACAGCAAAGGTGCCAGCAGGGAAAAGTGATGCTGGTCCTCCCTGCCTCCTGGAACCCCTTCAAATGCCCCATACACTTTGGCCCTCCCTGTTTCCAGCAGACTCTATCCTCAAAAGCACTTTTTTTCACTCTCGGCGGTGTTTGGAGCAAAAAAGACAAACGTCCAGCTTTTGCTGCCACAGCAAAGGTGCCAGCGGGGAAAAGTGATGCTGGTCCTCACTGCCTCCTGGAAACCCTTCAAATGCCCCAGACAATTTGGCCCTCTCTGCTTTCCTGCAGAATCTATCCTCAAAAGCACCTTTTCACAGTCTCGGCAGCCTCCGGAGAAAAAAAGACAAACATCCAGCTTTTGCTGCCAGAGCAAAAGTGCCAGCGGGGAAAAGTGATGCTGGTCCTCACTGTCTCCTGGAACCCCTTCAAATGCCCCAGACAATTTGGCCCTCTCTGCTTTCCTGCAGACTCTATCCTCAAAAGCACCTTTTTTCACTTTCGGCGGCGTTTGGAGCTAAAAAGACAAACGTCCATCTTTTGCTGCCACAGCAAAGGTGCCAGCGGGGAAAAGTGATGCTGGTCCTCACTGCCTCCTGGAACCCCTTCAAATGCCCCAGACAATTTGGCCCTCTCTGCTTTCCTGCGGACTCTATCCTCAAAAGCACCTTTTCTCACTCTCAGCATCCTCCGGAGCAAAAAAGACAAACGTCCAGCTTTTGCTGCCACAGCAAAGGTGCCAGCGGGGAAAAGTGATGCTGGTCCTCACTGTCTCCTGGAACCCCTTCAAATGCCCCAGACAATTTGGCCCTCTCTGCTTTCCTGCAGACTCTATCCTCAAAAGCACCTTTTTTCAATTTCGGCGGTGTTTGGAGCAAAAAAGACAAACGTCCATCTTTTGCTGCCACAGCAAAGGTGCCAGCGGGGAAAAGTGATGCTGGTCCTCACTGCCTCCTGGAACCCCTTCAAATGCCCCAGACAATTGGGCCCTCTCTGCTTTCCTGCGGACTCTATCCTCAAAAGCACCTTTTCTCACTCTCAGCAGCCTCCGGAGCAAAAAAGACAAACGTCCAGCTTTTGCTGCCACAGCAAAGGTGCCAGCGGGGAAAAGTGATGCTGGTCCTCACTGTCTCCTGGAACCCCTTCAAATGCCCCAGACAATTTAGCCCTCTCTGCTTTCCTGCAGAATCTATCCTCAAAAGCACCTTTTTTCACTTTCGGCGGTGTTTGGAGCAAAAAAGACAAACGTCCAGCTTTTGCTGCCACAGCAAAGGTGCCAGCGGGGAAAAGTGATGCTGGTCCTCACTGCCTCCTGGAAACCCTTCAAATGCCCCAGACAATTTGGCCCTCTCTGCTTTTCTGCAGACTCTATCCTCAAAAGCACCTTTTCACAGTCTCGGCAGCCTCCGGAGAAAAAAAGACAAACATCCAGCTTTTGCTGCCAGAGCAAAAGTGCCAGCGGGGAAAAGTGATGCTGGTCCTCACTGCCTCCTGGAACCCCTTCTAATGCCCCAGACAATTTGGCCCTCTCTGCTTTCCTGCAGACTCTATCCTCAAAAGCACCTTTTCTCACTCTCAGCAGCCTCCGGAGCAAAAAAGACAAACATCCAGCTTTTGCTTCCACAGCAAAGGTGCCAGCGGGAAAAGTGATGCTGGTCCTCACTGTCTCCTGGAATCCCTTCAAATGCCCCAGACAATTTGGCCCTCTCTGCTTTCATGCAGAATCTATCCTCAAAAGCAATTTTTTTCACTTTCGGCGATGTTTGGAGCAAAAAGGACAAACGTCCAGATTTTGCTGCCACAGCAAAGGTGCCAGCGGTGAAAAGTGATGCTGGTCCTCACTGTCTCCTGGAACCCCTTCAAATGCCCCAGACAATTTGGCCCTCTCTTCTTTCCTGCGGACTCTATCGTCAAAAACACCTTTTCTCACTCTCAGCAGCCTCCGGAGCAAAAAAGACAAACCTCCAGCTTTTGCTGCCACAGCAAAGGTGCCAGCAGGGAAAACTGATGCTGGTCCTCACTGCCTCCTGGAACCCCTTCAAATGCCCCAGACAATTTGGCCCTCTCTTCTTTCATGCAGAATCTATCCTCAAAAGCACCTTTTCACAGTCTCGTCAGCCTCCGTAGCAAAAAAAAAAACAAACGTCCAGCTTTTGCTGCCACAGCAAAGGTGCCAGCGGGGAAAAGTGATGCTGGTCCTCACTGCCTCCTGGAACCCCTTCAAATGCCCCAGACAATTTGGCCCTCTCTGCTTTCCTGCAGAGTCATTCGTCAAAAGGATCTTTTTTCACTTTCGGCGGTGATTGGAGCGAAAAAGTCATACGTCCAGCTTTTGCTGCCACAGCAAAGGTGCCAGCGGGGAAAAGTGATGCTGGTCTTCACTGCCTCCTGGAACCCCTTCAAATGCCCCAGACAATTTGGCCCTCTCTGCTTTCCTGCAGACTCTATCCTCAAAAGCACCTTTTCTCACTCTCAGCAGCCTCCAGAGCAAAAAAGACAAACATCCAGCTTTTGCTGCCACAGCAAAGGTGCCAGCGGGGAAAAGTGATGCTGGTCCTCACTGCCTCCTGGAACCCCTTCAAATGCCCCAGACAATTGGGCCCTCTCTGCTTTCCTGCAGACTCTATCCTCAAAAGCACCTTTTCACAGTATCTTCAGCCTCCGTAGCAAAAAAGACAAACGTCCAGCTTTTGCTGCCACAGCAAAGGTGCCAGCGGGGAAAAGTGATGCTGGTCCTCACTGCCTCCTGGAACCCCTTCAAATGCCCCATACAATTTCACCCTCTCTTCTTTCCTGCAGGTTCTATCGTCAAAAGCACCTTTTTGCACTTTCGGCGGTGTTTGGAGCAAAAAAGACAAACATCCATCTTTTGCTGCCACAGCAAAGGTGCCAGCGGGGAATAGTGATGCTGGTCCATCCTGCCTCCTGGAACCCCTTCAAATGCCCCAGACAATTTGGCCCTCTCTGCTTTCCTGCAGAGTCATTAGTCAAAAGGATCTTTTTTCACTTTCGGCGGTGTTTGGAGCAAAATAGTCATACGTCCAGCTTTTGCTGCCACAGCAAAGTTGCCAGCAGGGAAAAGTGATGCTGGTCCTCACTGCCTCCTGGAACCCCTTCAAATGCCCCAGACAATTTGGCCCTCTCTGCTTTCCTGCAGACTCTATCCTCAAAAGCACCTTTTCACAGTCTCGGCAGCCTCCGGAAAAAAAAAGACAAACATCCAGCTTTTGCTGCCAGAGCAAAAGTGCCAGCGTTGAAAAGTGATGCTGGTCCTAACTCCTCCTGAAACCCCTTCAAATGCCCCAGACAATTTAGCCCTCTCTTCTTTCCCGCGGACGCTATCGTCAAAAGCACCTTTTTTCACTTTCGGCGGTGTTTGGAGCAAAAAAGACAAACGTCCAGCTTTTGCTGCCACAGCAAAGGTGCCAGCGGGGAAAAGTGATGCTGGTCCTCACTGTCTCCTGGAACCCCTTCAAATGCCCCAGACAATTTGGCCCTCTCTGCTTTCCTGCAGACTCTATCGTCAAAAGCACCTTTTTTCACTTTCGGCGGTGTTTGGAGCAAAAAAGATAAACGTCCAGCTTTTGCTGCCACAGCAAAGGTGCCAGCAGGGAAAAGTGATGCTGGTCCTCACTGCCTCCTGGAACTCCTTGTAATGCCCCAGACATTTTGGCCCTCTCTGCTTTCCTGCAGACTCTATCCTCAAAAGCACCTTTTCTCACTCTCAGCAGCCTCCGGAGTAAAAAGACAAACATCCAGCTTTTGCTGCCACAGCAAAGGTGCCAGAGGGGAAAAGTGATGCTGGTCCTCACTGCCTCCTGGAACCCCTTCAAATGCCCCAGACAATTTAGCCCTCTCTGCTTTCCTGCAGAATCTATCCTCAAAAGCACCTTTTTTCACTTTCGGCGGTGTTTGGAGCTAAAAAGACAAACATCCAGCTTTTGCTGCCACAGCAAAGGTGCCAGCGGGGAAAAGTGATGCTGGTCCTCACTGCCTCCTGGAACCCCTTCAAATGCCCCAGACAATTTCACCCTCTCTTCTTTCCTGCAGGCTCTATCGTCAAAAGCACCTTTTTTCACTTTCGGCGGTGTTTGGAGCAAAAAATACAAACGTCCATCATTTGCTGCCACAGCAAAGGTGCCAGCGGGGCAAAGTGATGCTGGTCCTCCCTGCCTCCTGGAACCCCTTCAAATGCCCCAGACAATTTGGCCCTCTCTGCTTTCCTGTGGACTCTATCCTCAAAAGCACCTTTTCACAGTCTCGGCATCCTCCGGAGAAAAAAAGACAAACGTCCAGCTTTTGCTGCCAGAGCAAAAGTGCCAGCGGGGAAAAGTGATGCTGGTCCTCACTGCCTCCTGAAACCCCTTCAAATGCCCCAGACAATTTGGCCCTCTCTGCTTTCCTGCAGAATCTATCCTCAAAAGAACCTTTTTTCACTTTCGGCGGTGTTTGGAGCAAAAAAGACAAATGTCCAGCTTTTGCTGCCACAGCAAAGGTGCCAGCGGGGAAAAGTGATGCTGGTCCTCACTTCCTCCTGGAACCCCTTCAAATGCCCCAGACAATTTGGCCCTCTCTTCTTTCCTGCGGACTCTGTCGTCAAAAGCACCTTTTCTCACTCTCAGCAGCCTCCGGAGAAAAAAAGACAAACGTCCAGCTTTTGCTGCCACAGCAAAGGTGCCAGCGGGGAAAAGTGATGCTGGTCCTCACTGTCTCCTAGAACCCCTTCAAATGCCCCAGACAATTGGGCCCTCTCTGCTTTCCTGCAGACTCTATCCTCAAAAGCACCTTTTTTCACTTTCGGCGGTGTTTGGAGCTAAAAAGACAAACGTCCAGCTTTTGCTGCCACAGCAAAGGTGCCAGCAGGGAAAATTGATGCTGGTCCTCACTGCCTCCTGGAACCCCTTCAAATGCCCCAGACAATTTGGCCCTCTCTGCTTTCCTGCAGACTCTATCCTCAAAAGCACCTTTTCACAGTCTCGTCAGCCTCTGTAGCAAAAAAGACAAACGTCCAGCTTTTGCTGCCACAGCAAAGGTGCCAGCGGGGAAAAGTGATGCTGGTCCTCACTGCCTCTTGGAACCCCTTCAAATGCCCCATACAATTTCACCCTCTCTTCTTTCCTGCAGGCTCTATCGTCAAAAGCACCTTTTTTCACTTTCGGCGGTATTTGGAGCAAAATAGTCATACGTCCAGCTTTTGCTGCCACAGCAAAGGTGCCAGCGGGGAAAAGTGATGCTGGTCCTCACTGCCTCCTGGAACCCCTTCAAATGCCCCATACAATTTGGCCCTCTCTTCTTTCCTGCAGACTGTATCCTCAAAAGCACCTTTTTTCACTTTTGGCGGTGTTTGGAGCTAAAAAGACAAACGTCCAGCTTTTGCTGCCACAGCAAAGGTGCCAGCAGGGAAAAGTGATGCTGGTCCTCACTGCCTCCTGGAACCCCTTCAAATGCCCCAGACAAATTGGCCCTCTCTTCTTTCCTGCGGAATCTATCGTCAAAAGCACCTTTTCTCACTCTCAGCAGCCTCCGGAGAAAAAAAGACAAACGTCCAGCTTTTGCTGCCACAGCAAAGGTGCCAGCGGGGAAAAGTGATGCTGGTCCTCACTGCCTCCTGGAACCCCTTCAAATGCCCCAGACAATTTGGCCCTCTCTTCTTTCCTGCGGACTCTATCCTCAAAAGCACCTTTTCACAATCTCGTCAGCCTCTGTAGCAAAAAAGACAAACGTCCAGCTTTTGCTGCCACAGCAAAGGTGCGAGCGGGGAAAAGTGATGCTGGTCCACACTGCCTCCTGGAACCCCTTCAAATGCCCCATACAATTTAACCCTCTCTTCTTTCCTGCAGGCTCTATCGTCAAAAGCACCTTTTTTCACTTTCGGCGGTGTTTGGAGCAAAAAAGATTAACGTCCAGCTTTTGCTGCCACAGCAAAGGTGCCAGCAGGGAAAAGTGATGCTGGTCCTCACTGCCTCCTGGAACTCCTTCTAATGCCCCAGACAATTTGGCCCTCTCTGCTTTCCTGCAGACTCTATCCTCAAAAGCACATTTTCTCACTCTCAGCAGCCTCCGGAGAAAAAAAGACAAACGTCCAGCTTTTGCTGCCACAGCAAAGGTGCCAGCGGGGAAAAGTGATGCTGGTCCTCACTGTCTCCTAGAACCCCTTCAAATGCCCCAGACAATTGGGCCCTCTCTGCTTTCCTGCAGACTCTATCCTCAAAAGCACCTTTTTTCACTTTCGGCGGTGTTTGGAGCTAAAAAGACAAACGTCCAGCTTTTGCTGCCACAGCAAAGGTGCCAGCAGGGAAAAGTGATGCTGGTCCTCACTGCCTCCTGGAACCCCTTAAAATGCCCCAGACACTTTGGCCCTCTCTGCTTTCATGCAGACTCTATCCTCAAAAGCACCTTTTCACAGTCTCGTCAGCCTCCGTAGCAAAAAAGACAAACGTCCAGCTTTTGCTGCCACAGCAAAGGTGCCAGCGGGGAAAAGTGATGCTGGTCCTCACTGCCTCTTGGAACCCCTTCAAATGCCCCATACAATTTCACCCTCTCTTCTTTCCTGCAGGCTCTATCGTCAAAAGCACCTTTTTTCACTTTCGGCGGTGTTTGGAGCAAAATAGTCATACGTCCAGCTTTTGCTGCCACAGCAAAGGTGCCAGCGGGGAAAAGTGATGCTGGTCCTACCTGCCTCCTGGAACCCCTTCAAATGCCCCAGACAATTTGGCCCTCTCTTCTTTCCTGCAGACTGTATCCTCAAAAGCACCTTTTTTCACTTTCGGCGGTGTTTGGAGCAAAAAAGACAAACGTCCAGCTTTTGCTGCCACAGCAATGGTGCCAGCGGGGAAAAGTGATGCTGGTCCTCACTGCCTCCTGGAACCCCTTCAAATGCCCCATACAATTTGTCCCTCTCCTCTTTCCTGCGGACTCTATCCTCAAAAGCACCTTTTCACAGTCTCGGCATCCTCCGGAGAAAAAAAGACAAACGTCCAGCTTTTGCTGCCACAGCAAAGGTGCCAGCGGGGAAAAGTGATGCTGGTCCTCACTGCCTCCTGGAACCCCTTCAAATGCCCCAGACAATTTGGCCCTCTCTGCTTTCCTGCGGACTCTATCCTCAAAAGCACCTTTTCACAATCTCGTCAGCCTCTGTAGCAAAAAAGACAAACGTCCAGCTTTTGCTGCCACAGCAAAGGTGCGAGCGGGGAAAAGTGATGCTGGTCCACACTGCCTCCTGGAACCCCTTCAAATGCCCCATACAATTTAACCCTCTCTTCTTTCCTGCAGGCTCTATCGTCAAAAGCACCTTTTTTCACTTTCGGCGGTGTTTGGAGCAAAAAAGATTAACGTCCAGCTTTTGCTGCCACAGCAAAGGTGCCAGCAGGGAAAAGTGATGCTGGTCCTCACTGCCTCCTGGAACTCCTTCTAATGCCCCAGACAATTTGGCCCTCTCTGCTTTCCTGCAGACTCTATCCTCAAAAGCACATTTTCTCACTCTCAGCAGCCTCCGGAGAAAAAAAGACAAACGTCCAGCTTTTGCTGCCACAGCAAAGGTGCCAGCGGGGAAAAGTGATGCTGGTCCTCACTGTCTCCTAGAACCCCTTCAAATGCCCCAGACAATTGGGCCCTCTCTGCTTTCCTGCAGACTCTATCCTCAAAAGCACCTTTTTTCACTTTCGGCGGTGTTTGGAGCTAAAAAGACAAACGTCCAGCTTTTGCTGCCACAGCAAAGGTGCCAGCAGGGAAAAGTGATGCTGGTCCTCACTGCCTCCTGGAACCCCTTCAAATGCCCCAGACACTTTGGCCCTCTCTGCTTTCATGCAGACTCTGTCCTCAAAAGCACCTTTTCACAGTCTCGTCAGCCTCCGTAGCAAAAAAGACAAACGTCCAGCTTTTTCTGCCACAGCAAAGGTGGCAGCGGGGAAAAGTGATGCTGGTCCTCACTGCCTCTTGGAACCCCTTCAAATGCCCCATACAATTTCACCCTCTCTTCTTTCCTGCAGGCTCTATCGTCAAAAGCACCTTTTTTCACTTTCGGCGGTGTTTGGAGCAAAATAGTCATACGTCCAGCTTTTGCTGCCACAGCAAAGGTGCCAGCGGGGAAAAGTGATGCTGGTCCTACCTGCCTCCTGGAACCCCTTCAAATGCCCCATACAATTTGGCCCTCTCTTCTTTCCTGCAGACTGTATCCTCAAAAGCACCTTTTTTCACTTTCGGCGGTGTTTGGAGCTAAAAAGACAAACGTCCAGCTTTTGCTGCCACAGCAAAGGTGCCAGCAGGGAAAAGTGATGCTGGTCCTCACTGCCTCCTGGAACCCCTTCAAATGCCCCAGACAAATTGGCCCTCTCTTCTTTCCTGCGGAATCTATCGTCAAAAGCACCTTTTCTCACTCTCAGCAGCCTCCGGTGAAAAAAAGACAAACGTCCAGCTTTTGCTGCCACAGCAAAGGTGCCAGCGGGGAAAAGTGATGCTGGTCCTCACTGCCTCCTGGAACCCCTTCAAATGCCCCAGACAATTTGGCCCTCTCTTCTTTCCTGCGGACTCTATCCTCAAAAGCACCTTTTCACACTCTCAGCAGCCTCCGGAGCAAAAAAGACAAACGTCCAGCTTTTGCTGCCACAGCAAAGGTGCCAGCGGGGAAAAGTGATGCTGGTCCTCACTGCCTCCTGGAACCTCTTCAAATGCCCCAGACAATTTGGCCCTCTCTGCTTTCCTGCAGACTCTATCCTCAAAAGCACCTTTTTTCACTTTCGGCGGTGTTTGGAGCAAAAAAGACAAACGTCCAGCTTTTGCTGTCACAGGAAAGTGTCAGCGGGGAAAAGTGATGCTGGCCCTCACTGCCTCCTGGAACCCCTTCAAATGCCCCAGACAATTTGGCCCTCTCTGCTTTCCTGCAGACTCTATCCTCAAAAGCACCTTTTCACAGTCTCGGCAGCCTCCGGAGAAAAAAAGACAAACATCCAGCTTTTGCTGCCAGAGCAAAAGTGCCAGCGGGGAAAAGTGATGCTGGTCCTCACTGCCTCCTGGAACCCCTTCTAATGCCCCAGACAATTTGGCCCTCTCTGCTTTCCTGCAGACTCTATCCTCAAAAGCACCTTTTCTCACTCTCAGCAGCCTCCGGAGCAAAAAAGACAAACATCCAGCTTTTGCTTCCACAGCAAAGGTGCCAGCGGGAAAAGTGATGCTGGTCCTCACTGTCTCCTGGAATCCCTTCAAATGCCCCAGACAATTTGGCCCTCTCTGCTTTCCTGCAGAATCTATCCTCAAAAGCAATTTTTTTCACTTTCGGCGATGTTTGGAGCAAAAAGGACAAACGTCCAGATTTTGCTGCCACAGCAAAGGTGCCAGAGAGGAAAAGTGATGCTGGTCCTCACTGCCTCCTGGAACCCCTTCAAATGCCCCAGACAATTTGGCCCTCTCTTCTTTCCTGCGGACTCTATCGCCAAAAACACCTTTTCTCACTCTCAGCAGCCTCCGGAGCAAAAAAGACAAACCTCCAGCTTTTGCTGCCACAGCAAATGTGCCAGCAGGGAAAACTGATGCTGGTCCTCACTGCCTCCTGGAACCCCTTCAAATGCCCCAGACAATTTGGCCCTCTCTTCTTTCATGCAGAATCTATCCTCAAAAGCACCTTTTCACAGTCTCGTCAGCCTCCGTAGCAAAAAAAAAAACAAACGTCCAGCTTTTGCTGCCACAGCAAAGGTGCCAGCGGGGAAAAGTGATGCTGGTCCTCACTGCCTCCTGGAACCCCTTCAAATGCCCCATACACTTTGGCCCTCCCTGTTTCCAGCAGACTCTATCCTCAAAAGCACTTTTTTTCACTTTCGGCGGTGTTTGGAGCAAAAAGGACAAACGTCCAGCTTTTGCTGCCACAGCAAAGGTGCCAACGGGGAAAAGTGATGCTGGTCCTCACTTCCTCCTGGAACCCCTTCAAATGCCCTATACAATTTCACCCTTTCTTCTTTCCTGCAGACTCTATCCTCAAAAGCACCTTTTTTCACTTTCGACGGTGTTTGTAGCAAAAAAGACAAACGTCCAGCTTTTGCTGCCACATCAAAGGTGCCAGCAGGGAAAAGTGATGCTGGTCCTCACTGCCTCCTGGAACCCCTTCAAATGCCCCAGACAATTTGGCCCTCTCTGCTTTCCTGCGGACGCTATCGTCAAAAGGACCTTTTTTCACTTTCTGCGGTGTTTGGAGCAAAAAAGACAAACGTCCAGCTTTTGCTGCCACAGCAAAGGTGCCAGCGGGAAAAAGTGATGCTGGTCCTCACTGTCTCCTGGAACCCCTTCAAATGCCCCAGACAATTTGGCCCTCTCTGCTTTCCTGCAGACTCTATCCTCAAAAGCACCTTTTTTCACCTTCGGCAGCGTTTGGAGCAAAAAAGACAAACGTCCAGCTTTTGCTGCCACAGCAAAGTGCCAGCGGGGAAAAGTGATGCTGGTCCTCACTTCCTCCTGGAACCCCTTCAAATGCCCCAGACAATATGGCCCTCTCTGCTTTCCTGCAGACGCTATCCTCAAAAGCACCTTTTCTCACTCTCAGCAGCCTCCGGAGCAAAAAAGACAAACATCCAGCTTTTGCTGCCAGAGCAAAAGTGCCAGCGTTCTAAAGTGATGCTGGTCCTAACTGCCTCCTGGAACCCCTTCAAATGCCCCAAACAATTTAGCCCTCTCTGCTTTCCCGCTGACGCTATCGTCAAAAGGACCTTTTTTCACTTTCGTCGGTGTTTGGAGCAAAAAAGACAAACGTCCAGCTTTTGCTGCCACAGCAAAGGTGCCAGCGGGGAAAAGTGATGCTGGTCTTCACTGCCTCCTGGAACCCCTTCAAATGCCCCAGAAAGTTTAGCCCTCTCTGCTTTTTTGCAGACTCTATCCTGAAAAGCACCATTTCTCACTCTCAGCAGCTTCCGGAGCAAAAAAGACAAACGTCCAGCTTTTGCTGCCACAGCAAAGGTGCCAGCAGGGAAAAGTGATGCTGGTCCTCCCTGCCTCCTGGAACCCCTTCAAATGCCCCATACACTTTGGCCCTCCCTGTTTCCAGCAGACTCTATCCTCAAAAGCACTTTTTTTCACTCTCGGCGGTGTTTGGAGCAAAAAAGACAAACGTCCAGCTTTTGCTGCCACAGCAAAGGTGCCAGCGGGGAAAAGTGATGCTGGTCCTCACTGCCTCCTGGAAACCCTTCAAATGCCCCAGACAATTTGGCCCTCTCTGCTTTCCTGCAGAATCTATCCTCAAAAGCACCTTTTCACAGTCTCGGCAGCCTCCGGAGAAAAAAAGACAAACATCCAGCTTTTGCTGCCAGAGCAAAAGTGCCAGCGGGGAAAAGTGATGCTGGTCCTCACTGTCTCCTGGAACCCCTTCAAATGCCCCAGACAATTTGGCCCTCTCTGCTTTCCTGCAGACTCTATCCTCAAAAGCACCTTTTTTCACTTTCGGCGGCGTTTGGAGCTAAAAAGACAAACGTCCATCTTTTGCTGCCACAGCAAAGGTGCCAGCGGGGAAAAGTGATGCTGGTCCTCACTGCCTCCTGGAACCCCTTCAAATGCCCCAGACAATTTGGCCCTCTCTGCTTTCCTGCGGACTCTATCCTCAAAAGCACCTTTTCTCACTCTCAGCATCCTCCGGAGCAAAAAAGACAAACGTCCAGCTTTTGCTGCCACAGCAAAGGTGCCAGCGGGGAAAAGTGATGCTGGTCCTCACTGTCTCCTGGAACCCCTTCAAATGCCCCAGACAATTTGGCCCTCTCTGCTTTCCTGCAGACTCTATCCTCAAAAGCACCTTTTTTCAATTTCGGCGGTGTTTGGAGCAAAAAAGACAAACGTCCATCTTTTGCTGCCACAGCAAAGGTGCCAGCGGGGAAAAGTGATGCTGGTCCTCACTGCCTCCTGGAACCCCTTCAAATGCCCCAGACAATTGGGCCCTCTCTGCTTTCCTGCGGACTCTATCCTCAAAAGCACCTTTTCTCACTCTCAGCAGCCTCCGGAGCAAAAAAGACAAACGTCCAGCTTTTGCTGCCACAGCAAAGGTGCCAGCGGGGAAAAGTGATGCTGGTCCTCACTGTCTCCTGGAACCCCTTCAAATGCCCCAGACAATTTAGCCCTCTCTGCTTTCCTGCAGAATCTATCCTCAAAAGCACCTTTTTTCACTTTCGGCGGTGTTTGGAGCAAAAAAGACAAACGTCCAGCTTTTGCTGCCACAGCAAAGGTGCCAGCGGGGAAAAGTGATGCTGGTCCTCACTGCCTCCTGGAAACCCTTCAAATGCCCCAGACAATTTGGCCCTCTCTGCTTTTCTGCAGACTCTATCCTCAAAAGCACCTTTTCACAGTCTCGGCAGCCTCCGGAGAAAAAAAGACAAACATCCAGCTTTTGCTGCCAGAGCAAAAGTGCCAGCGGGGAAAAGTGATGCTGGTCCTCACTGCCTCCTGGAACCCCTTCTAATGCCCCAGACAATTTGGCCCTCTCTGCTTTCCTGCAGACTCTATCCTCAAAAGCACCTTTTCTCACTCTCAGCAGCCTCCGGAGCAAAAAAGACAAACATCCAGCTTTTGCTTCCACAGCAAAGGTGCCAGCGGGAAAAGTGATGCTGGTCCTCACTGTCTCCTGGAATCCCTTCAAATGCCCCAGACAATTTGGCCCTCTCTGCTTTCATGCAGAATCTATCCTCAAAAGCAATTTTTTTCACTTTCGGCGATGTTTGGAGCAAAAAGGACAAACGTCCAGATTTTGCTGCCACAGCAAAGGTGCCAGCGGTGAAAAGTGATGCTGGTCCTCACTGTCTCCTGGAACCCCTTCAAATGCCCCAGACAATTTGGCCCTCTCTTCTTTCCTGCGGACTCTATCGTCAAAAACACCTTTTCTCACTCTCAGCAGCCTCCGGAGCAAAAAAGACAAACCTCCAGCTTTTGCTGCCACAGCAAAGGTGCCAGCAGGGAAAACTGATGCTGGTCCTCACTGCCTCCTGGAACCCCTTCAAATGCCCCAGACAATTTGGCCCTCTCTTCTTTCATGCAGAATCTATCCTCAAAAGCACCTTTTCACAGTCTCGTCAGCCTCCGTAGCAAAAAAAAAAACAAACGTCCAGCTTTTGCTGCCACAGCAAAGGTGCCAGCGGGGAAAAGTGATGCTGGTCCTCACTGCCTCCTGGAACCCCTTCAAATGCCCCAGACAATTTGGCCCTCTCTGCTTTCCTGCAGAGTCATTCGTCAAAAGGATCTTTTTTCACTTTCGGCGGTGATTGGAGCGAAAAAGTCATACGTCCAGCTTTTGCTGCCACAGCAAAGGTGCCAGCGGGGAAAAGTGATGCTGGTCTTCACTGCCTCCTGGAACCCCTTCAAATGCCCCAGACAATTTGGCCCTCTCTGCTTTCCTGCAGACTCTATCCTCAAAAGCACCTTTTCTCACTCTCAGCAGCCTCCAGAGCAAAAAAGACAAACATCCAGCTTTTGCTGCCACAGCAAAGGTGCCAGCGGGGAAAAGTGATGCTGGTCCTCACTGCCTCCTGGAACCCCTTCAAATGCCCCAGACAATTGGGCCCTCTCTGCTTTCCTGCAGACTCTATCCTCAAAAGCACCTTTTCACAGTATCTTCAGCCTCCGTAGCAAAAAAGACAAACGTCCAGCTTTTGCTGCCACAGCAAAGGTGCCAGCGGGGAAAAGTGATGCTGGTCCTCACTGCCTCCTGGAACCCCTTCAAATGCCCCATACAATTTCACCCTCTCTTCTTTCCTGCAGGTTCTATCGTCAAAAGCACCTTTTTGCACTTTCGGCGGTGTTTGGAGCAAAAAAGACAAACATCCATCTTTTGCTGCCACAGCAAAGGTGCCAGCGGGGAATAGTGATGCTGGTCCATCCTGCCTCCTGGAACCCCTTCAAATGCCCCAGACAATTTGGCCCTCTCTGCTTTCCTGCAGAGTCATTAGTCAAAAGGATCTTTTTTCACTTTCGGCGGTGTTTGGAGCAAAATAGTCATACGTCCAGCTTTTGCTGCCACAGCAAAGTTGCCAGCAGGGAAAAGTGATGCTGGTCCTCACTGCCTCCTGGAACCCCTTCAAATGCCCCAGACAATTTGGCCCTCTCTGCTTTCCTGCAGACTCTATCCTCAAAAGCACCTTTTCACAGTCTCGGCAGCCTCCGGAAAAAAAAAGACAAACATCCAGCTTTTGCTGCCAGAGCAAAAGTGCCAGCGTTGAAAAGTGATGCTGGTCCTAACTCCTCCTGAAACCCCTTCAAATGCCCCAGACAATTTAGCCCTCTCTTCTTTCCCGCGGACGCTATCGTCAAAAGCACCTTTTTTCACTTTCGGCGGTGTTTGGAGCAAAAAAGACAAACGTCCAGCTTTTGCTGCCACAGCAAAGGTGCCAGCGGGGAAAAGTGATGCTGGTCCTCACTGTCTCCTGGAACCCCTTCAAATGCCCCAGACAATTTGGCCCTCTCTGCTTTCCTGCAGACTCTATCGTCAAAAGCACCTTTTTTCACTTTCGGCGGTGTTTGGAGCAAAAAAGATAAACGTCCAGCTTTTGCTGCCACAGCAAAGGTGCCAGCAGGGAAAAGTGATGCTGGTCCTCACTGCCTCCTGGAACTCCTTGTAATGCCCCAGACATTTTGGCCCTCTCTGCTTTCCTGCAGACTCTATCCTCAAAAGCACCTTTTCTCACTCTCAGCAGCCTCCGGAGTAAAAAGACAAACATCCAGCTTTTGCTGCCACAGCAAAGGTGCCAGAGGGGAAAAGTGATGCTGGTCCTCACTGCCTCCTGGAACCCCTTCAAATGCCCCAGACAATTTAGCCCTCTCTGCTTTCCTGCAGAATCTATCCTCAAAAGCACCTTTTTTCACTTTCGGCGGTGTTTGGAGCTAAAAAGACAAACATCCAGCTTTTGCTGCCACAGCAAAGGTGCCAGCGGGGAAAAGTGATGCTGGTCCTCACTGCCTCCTGGAACCCCTTCAAATGCCCCAGACAATTTCACCCTCTCTTCTTTCCTGCAGGCTCTATCGTCAAAAGCACCTTTTTTCACTTTCGGCGGTGTTTGGAGCAAAAAATACAAACGTCCATCATTTGCTGCCACAGCAAAGGTGCCAGCGGGGCAAAGTGATGCTGGTCCTCCCTGCCTCCTGGAACCCCTTCAAATGCCCCAGACAATTTGGCCCTCTCTGCTTTCCTGTGGACTCTATCCTCAAAAGCACCTTTTCACAGTCTCGGCATCCTCCGGAGAAAAAAAGACAAACGTCCAGCTTTTGCTGCCAGAGCAAAAGTGCCAGCGGGGAAAAGTGATGCTGGTCCTCACTGCCTCCTGAAACCCCTTCAAATGCCCCAGACAATTTGGCCCTCTCTGCTTTCCTGCAGAATCTATCCTCAAAAGAACCTTTTTTCACTTTCGGCGGTGTTTGGAGCAAAAAAGACAAATGTCCAGCTTTTGCTGCCACAGCAAAGGTGCCAGCGGGGAAAAGTGATGCTGGTCCTCACTTCCTCCTGGAACCCCTTCAAATGCCCCAGACAATTTGGCCCTCTCTTCTTTCCTGCGGACTCTGTCGTCAAAAGCACCTTTTCTCACTCTCAGCAGCCTCCGGAGAAAAAAAGACAAACGTCCAGCTTTTGCTGCCACAGCAAAGGTGCCAGCGGGGAAAAGTGATGCTGGTCCTCACTGTCTCCTAGAACCCCTTCAAATGCCCCAGACAATTGGGCCCTCTCTGCTTTCCTGCAGACTCTATCCTCAAAAGCACCTTTTTTCACTTTCGGCGGTGTTTGGAGCTAAAAAGACAAACGTCCAGCTTTTGCTGCCACAGCAAAGGTGCCAGCAGGGAAAATTGATGCTGGTCCTCACTGCCTCCTGGAACCCCTTCAAATGCCCCAGACAATTTGGCCCTCTCTGCTTTCCTGCAGACTCTATCCTCAAAAGCACCTTTTCACAGTCTCGTCAGCCTCTGTAGCAAAAAAGACAAACGTCCAGCTTTTGCTGCCACAGCAAAGGTGCCAGCGGGGAAAAGTGATGCTGGTCCTCACTGCCTCTTGGAACCCCTTCAAATGCCCCATACAATTTCACCCTCTCTTCTTTCCTGCAGGCTCTATCGTCAAAAGCACCTTTTTTCACTTTCGGCGGTATTTGGAGCAAAATAGTCATACGTCCAGCTTTTGCTGCCACAGCAAAGGTGCCAGCGGGGAAAAGTGATGCTGGTCCTCACTGCCTCCTGGAACCCCTTCAAATGCCCCATACAATTTGGCCCTCTCTTCTTTCCTGCAGACTGTATCCTCAAAAGCACCTTTTTTCACTTTTGGCGGTGTTTGGAGCTAAAAAGACAAACGTCCAGCTTTTGCTGCCACAGCAAAGGTGCCAGCAGGGAAAAGTGATGCTGGTCCTCACTGCCTCCTGGAACCCCTTCAAATGCCCCAGACAAATTGGCCCTCTCTTCTTTCCTGCGGAATCTATCGTCAAAAGCACCTTTTCTCACTCTCAGCAGCCTCCGGAGAAAAAAAGACAAACGTCCAGCTTTTGCTGCCACAGCAAAGGTGCCAGCGGGGAAAAGTGATGCTGGTCCTCACTGCCTCCTGGAACCCCTTCAAATGCCCCAGACAATTTGGCCCTCTCTTCTTTCCTGCGGACTCTATCCTCAAAAGCACCTTTTCACAATCTCGTCAGCCTCTGTAGCAAAAAAGACAAACGTCCAGCTTTTGCTGCCACAGCAAAGGTGCGAGCGGGGAAAAGTGATGCTGGTCCACACTGCCTCCTGGAACCCCTTCAAATGCCCCATACAATTTAACCCTCTCTTCTTTCCTGCAGGCTCTATCGTCAAAAGCACCTTTTTTCACTTTCGGCGGTGTTTGGAGCAAAAAAGATTAACGTCCAGCTTTTGCTGCCACAGCAAAGGTGCCAGCAGGGAAAAGTGATGCTGGTCCTCACTGCCTCCTGGAACTCCTTCTAATGCCCCAGACAATTTGGCCCTCTCTGCTTTCCTGCAGACTCTATCCTCAAAAGCACATTTTCTCACTCTCAGCAGCCTCCGGAGAAAAAAAGACAAACGTCCAGCTTTTGCTGCCACAGCAAAGGTGCCAGCGGGGAAAAGTGATGCTGGTCCTCACTGTCTCCTAGAACCCCTTCAAATGCCCCAGACAATTGGGCCCTCTCTGCTTTCCTGCAGACTCTATCCTCAAAAGCACCTTTTTTCACTTTCGGCGGTGTTTGGAGCTAAAAAGACAAACGTCCAGCTTTTGCTGCCACAGCAAAGGTGCCAGCAGGGAAAAGTGATGCTGGTCCTCACTGCCTCCTGGAACCCCTTCAAATGCCCCAGACACTTTGGCCCTCTCTGCTTTCATGCAGACTCTATCCTCAAAAGCACCTTTTCACAGTCTCGTCAGCCTCCGTAGCAAAAAAGACAAACGTCCAGCTTTTGCTGCCACAGCAAAGGTGCCAGCGGGGAAAAGTGATGCTGGTCCTCACTGCCTCTTGGAACCCCTTCAAATGCCCCATACAATTTCACCCTCTCTTCTTTCCTGCAGGCTCTATCGTCAAAAGCACCTTTTTTCACTTTCGGCGGTGTTTGGAGCAAAATAGTCATACGTCCAGCTTTTGCTGCCACAGCAAAGGTGCCAGCGGGGAAAAGTGATGCTGGTCCTACCTGCCTCCTGGAACCCCTTCAAATGCCCCAGACAATTTGGCCCTCTCTTCTTTCCTGCAGACTGTATCCTCAAAAGCACCTTTTTTCACTTTCGGCGGTGTTTGGAGCAAAAAAGACAAACGTCCAGCTTTTGCTGCCACAGCAATGGTGCCAGCGGGGAAAAGTGATGCTGGTCCTCACTGCCTCCTGGAACCCCTTCAAATGCCCCATACAATTTGTCCCTCTCCTCTTTCCTGCGGACTCTATCCTCAAAAGCACCTTTTCACAGTCTCGGCATCCTCCGGAGAAAAAAAGACAAACGTCCAGCTTTTGCTGCCACAGCAAAGGTGCCAGCGGGGAAAAGTGATGCTGGTCCTCACTGCCTCCTGGAACCCCTTCAAATGCCCCAGACAATTTGGCCCTCTCTGCTTTCCTGCGGACTCTATCCTCAAAAGCACCTTTTCACAATCTCGTCAGCCTCTGTAGCAAAAAAGACAAACGTCCAGCTTTTGCTGCCACAGCAAAGGTGCGAGCGGGGAAAAGTGATGCTGGTCCACACTGCCTCCTGGAACCCCTTCAAATGCCCCATACAATTTAACCCTCTCTTCTTTCCTGCAGGCTCTATCGTCAAAAGCACCTTTTTTCACTTTCGGCGGTGTTTGGAGCAAAAAAGATTAACGTCCAGCTTTTGCTGCCACAGCAAAGGTGCCAGCAGGGAAAAGTGATGCTGGTCCTCACTGCCTCCTGGAACTCCTTCTAATGCCCCAGACAATTTGGCCCTCTCTGCTTTCCTGCAGACTCTATCCTCAAAAGCACATTTTCTCACTCTCAGCAGCCTCCGGAGAAAAAAAGACAAACGTCCAGCTTTTGCTGCCACAGCAAAGGTGCCAGCGGGGAAAAGTGATGCTGGTCCTCACTGTCTCCTAGAACCCCTTCAAATGCCCCAGACAATTGGGCCCTCTCTGCTTTCCTGCAGACTCTATCCTCAAAAGCACCTTTTTTCACTTTCGGCGGTGTTTGGAGCTAAAAAGACAAACGTCCAGCTTTTGCTGCCACAGCAAAGGTGCCAGCAGGGAAAAGTGATGCTGGTCCTCACTGCCTCCTGGAACCCCTTCAAATGCCCCAGACACTTTGGCCCTCTCTGCTTTCATGCAGACTCTGTCCTCAAAAGCACCTTTTCACAGTCTCGTCAGCCTCCGTAGCAAAAAAGACAAACGTCCAGCTTTTTCTGCCACAGCAAAGGTGGCAGCGGGGAAAAGTGATGCTGGTCCTCACTGCCTCTTGGAACCCCTTCAAATGCCCCATACAATTTCACCCTCTCTTCTTTCCTGCAGGCTCTATCGTCAAAAGCACCTTTTTTCACTTTCGGCGGTGTTTGGAGCAAAATAGTCATACGTCCAGCTTTTGCTGCCACAGCAAAGGTGCCAGCGGGGAAAAGTGATGCTGGTCCTACCTGCCTCCTGGAACCCCTTCAAATGCCCCATACAATTTGGCCCTCTCTTCTTTCCTGCAGACTGTATCCTCAAAAGCACCTTTTTTCACTTTCGGCGGTGTTTGGAGCTAAAAAGACAAACGTCCAGCTTTTGCTGCCACAGCAAAGGTGCCAGCAGGGAAAAGTGATGCTGGTCCTCACTGCCTCCTGGAACCCCTTCAAATGCCCCAGACAAATTGGCCCTCTCTTCTTTCCTGCGGAATCTATCGTCAAAAGCACCTTTTCTCACTCTCAGCAGCCTCCGGTGAAAAAAAGACAAACGTCCAGCTTTTGCTGCCACAGCAAAGGTGCCAGCGGGGAAAAGTGATGCTGGTCCTCACTGCCTCCTGGAACCCCTTCAAATGCCCCAGACAATTTGGCCCTCTCTTCTTTCCTGCGGACTCTATCCTCAAAAGCACCTTTTCACAATCTCGTCAGCCTCTGTAGCAAAAAAGACAAACGTCCAGCTTTTGCTGCCACAGCAAAGGTGCGAGAGGGGAAAAGTGATGCTGGTCCACACTGCCTCCTGGAACCCCTTCAAATGCCCCATACAATTTAACCCTCTCTTCTTTCCTGCAGGCTCTATCGTCAAAAGCACCTTTTTTCACTTTCGGCGGTGTTTGGAGCAAAAAAGATTAACGTCCAGCTTTTGCTGCCACAGCAAAGGTGCCAGCAGGGAAAAGTGATGCTGGTCCTCACTGCCTCCTGGAACTCCTTCTAATGCCCCAGACAATTTGGCCCTCTCTGCTTTCCTGCAGACTCTATCCTCAAAAGCACATTTTCTCACTCTCAGCAGCCTCCGGAGAAAAAAAGACAAACGTCCAGCTTTTGCTGCCACAGCAAAGGTGCCAGCGGGGAAAAGTGATGCTGGTCCTCACTGTCTCCTAGAACCCCTTCAAATGCCCCAGACAATTGGGCCCTCTCTGCTTTCCTGCAGACTCTATCCTCAAAAGCACCTTTTTTCACTTTCGGCGGTGTTTGGAGCTAAAAAGACAAACGTCCAGCTTTTGCTGCCACAGCAAAGGTGCCAGCAGGGAAAAGTGATGCTGGTCCTCACTGCCTCCTGGAACCCCTTCAAATGCCCCAGACACTTTGGCCCTCTCTGCTTTCATGCAGACTCTATCCTCAAAAGCACCTTTTCACAGTCTCGTCAGCCTCCGTAGCAAAAAAGACAAACGTCCAGCTTTTGCTGCCACAGCAAAGGTGCCAGCGGGGAAAAGTGATGCTGGTCCTCACTGCCTCTTGGAACCCCTTCAAATGCCCCATACAATTTCACCCTCTCTTCTTTCCTGCAGGCTCTATCGTCAAAAGCACCTTTTTTCACTTTCGGCGGTGTTTGGAGCAAAATAGTCATACGTCCAGCTTTTGCTGCCACAGCAAAGGTGCCAGCGGGGAAAAGTGATGCTGGTCCTACCTGCCTCCTGGAACCCCTTCAAATGCCCCAGACAATTTGGCCCTCTCTTCTTTCCTGCAGACTGTATCCTCAAAAGCACCTTTTTTCACTTTCGGCGGTGTTTGGAGCAAAAAAGACAAACGTCCAGCTTTTGCTGCCACAGCAATGGTGCCAGCGGGGAAAAGTGATGCTGGTCCTCACTGCCTCCTGGAACCCCTTCAAATGCCCCATACAATTTGTCCCTCTCCTCTTTCCTGCGGACTCTATCCTCAAAAGCACCTTTTCACAGTCTCGGCATCCTCCGGAGAAAAAAAGACAAACGTCCAGCTTTTGCTGCCACAGCAAAGGTGCCAGCGGGGAAAAGTGATGCTGGTCCTCACTGCCTCCTGGAACCCCTTCAAATGCCCCAGACAATTTGGCCCTCTCTGCTTTCCTGCGGACTCTATCCTCAAAAGCACCTTTTCACAATCTCGTCAGCCTCTGTAGCAAAAAAGACAAACGTCCAGCTTTTGCTGCCACAGCAAAGGTGCGAGCGGGGAAAAGTGATGCTGGTCCACACTGCCTCCTGGAACCCCTTCAAATGCCCCATACAATTTAACCCTCTCTTCTTTCCTGCAGGCTCTATCGTCAAAAGCACCTTTTTTCACTTTCGGCGGTGTTTGGAGCAAAAAAGATTAACGTCCAGCTTTTGCTGCCACAGCAAAGGTGCCAGCAGGGAAAAGTGATGCTGGTCCTCACTGCCTCCTGGAACTCCTTCTAATGCCCCAGACAATTTGGCCCTCTCTGCTTTCCTGCAGACTCTATCCTCAAAAGCACATTTTCTCACTCTCAGCAGCCTCCGGAGAAAAAAAGACAAACGTCCAGCTTTTGCTGCCACAGCAAAGGTGCCAGCGGGGAAAAGTGATGCTGGTCCTCACTGTCTCCTAGAACCCCTTCAAATGCCCCAGACAATTGGGCCCTCTCTGCTTTCCTGCAGACTCTATCCTCAAAAGCACCTTTTTTCACTTTCGGCGGTGTTTGGAGCTAAAAAGACAAACGTCCAGCTTTTGCTGCCACAGCAAAGGTGCCAGCAGGGAAAAGTGATGCTGGTCCTCACTGCCTCCTGGAACCCCTTCAAATGCCCCAGACACTTTGGCCCTCTCTGCTTTCATGCAGACTCTATCCTCAAAAGCACCTTTTCACAGTCTCGTCAGCCTCCGTAGCAAAAAAGACAAACGTCCAGCTTTTGCTGCCACAGCAAAGGTGGCAGCGGGGAAAAGTGATGCTGGTCCTCACTGCCTCTTGGAACCCCTTCAAATGCCCCATACAATTTCACCCTCTCTTCTTTCCTGCAGGCTCTATCGTCAAAAGCACCTTTTTTCACTTTCGGCGGTGTTTGGAGCAAAATAGTCATACGTCCAGCTTTTGCTGCCACAGCAAAGGTGCCAGCGGGGAAAAGTGATGCTGGTCCTACCTGCCTCCTGGAACCCCTTCAAATGCCCCATACAATTTGGCCCTCTCTTCTTTCCTGCAGACTGTATCCTCAAAAGCACCTTTTTTCACTTTCGGCGGTGTTTGGAGCAAAAAAGACAAACGTCCAGCTTTTGCTGCCACAGCAATGGTGCCAGCGGGGAAAAGTGATGCTGGTCCTCACTGCCTCCTGGAACCCCTTCAAATGCCCCATACAATTTGTCCCTCTCCTCTTTCCTGCGGACTCTATCCTCAAAAGCACCTTTTCACAGTCTCGGCATCCTCCGGAGAAAAAAAGACAAACATCCAGCTTTTGCTGCCAGAGCAAAAGTGCCAGCGGGGAAAAGTGATGCTGGTCCTCACTGCCTCCTGAAACCCCTTCAAATGCCCCAGACAATTTGGCCCTCTCTGCTTTCCTGCAGACTCTATCCTCAAAAGCATCTTTTTTCACTTTCGGCGGTGTTTGGAGCTAAAAAGACAAACGTCCAGCTTTTGCTGCCACAGCAAAGGTGCCAGCAGGGAAAAGTGATGCTGGTCCTCACTGCCTCCTGGAACCCCTTCAAATGCCCCAGACAAATTGGCCCTCTCTTCTTTCCTGCGGACTCTATCGTCAAAAGCACCTTTTCTCACTCTCAGCAGCCTCCGGAGAAAAAAAGACAAACGTCCATCTTTTGCTGCCACAGCAAAGGTGCCAGCGGGGAAAAGTGATGCTGGTCCTCACTGCCTCCTGGAACCCCTTCAAATGCCCCAGACAATTTGGCCCTCTCTGCTTTCATGCAGACTCTATCCTCAAAAGCACCTTTTCACAATCTCGTCAGCCTCTGTAGCAAAAAAGACAAACGTCCAGCTTTTGCTGCCACAGCAAAGGTGCCAGCGGGGAAAAGTGATGCTGGTCCTCACTGCCTCCTGGAACCCCTTCAAATGCCCCATACAATTTCACCCTCTCTTCTTTCCTGCAGGCTCTATCGTCAAAAGCACCTTTTTTCACTTTCGGCGGTGTTTGGAGCAAAAAAGATTAACGTCCAGCTTTTGCTGCCACAGCAAAGGTGCCAGCAGGGAAAAGTGATGCTGGTCCTCACTGCCTCCTGGAACTCCTTCTAATGCCCCAGACAATTTGGCCCTCTCTGCTTTCCTGCAGACTCTATCCTCAAAAGCACCTTTTCTCACTCTCAGCAGCCTCCGGAGTAAAAAAGACAAACGTCCAGCTTTTGCTGCCACAGCAAAGGTGCCAGCGGGGAAAAGTGATGCTGGTCCTCACTGTCTCCTAGAACCCCTTCAAATGCCCCAGACAATTGGGCCCTCTCTGCTTTCCTGCAGACTCTATCCTCAAAAGCACCTTTTTTCACTTTCGGCGGTGTTTGGAGCTAAAAAGACAAACGTCCAGCTTTTGCTGCCACAGCAAAGGTGCCAGCAGGGAAAAGTGATGCTGGTCCTCACTGCCTCCTGGAACCCCTTCAAATGCCCCAGACAATTTGGCCCTCTCTGCTTTCATGCAGACTCTATCCTCAAAAGCACCTTTTCACAGTCTCGTCAGCCTCTGTAGCAAAAAAGACAAACGTCCAGCTTTTGCTGCCACAGCAAAGGTGCCAGCGGGGAAAAGTGATGCTAGTCCTCACTGCCTCTTGGAACCCCTTCAAATGCCCCATACAATTTCACCCTCTCTTCTTTCCTGCAGGCTCTATCGTCAAAAGCACCTTTTTTCACTTTCGGCGGTGTTTGGAGCAAAATAGTCATACGTCCAGCTTTTGCTGCCACAGCAAAGGTGCCAGCGGGGAAAAGTGATGCTGGTCTTCACTGCCTCCTGGAACCCCTTCAAATGCCCCAGACAATTTGGCCCTCTCTGCTTTCCTGCAGACGCTATCCTCAAAAGCACCTTTTCTCACTCTCAGCAGCCTCAGGAGCAAAAAAGACAAACATCCAGCTTTTGCTGCCAGAGCAAAAGTGCCAGCGTTGAAAAGTGATGCTGGTCCTAACTGCCTCCTGGAACCCCTTCAAATGCCCCAAACAATTTAGCCCTCTCTGCTTTCCCGCGGACGCTATCGTCAAAAGGACCTTTTTTCACTTTCGTCGGTGTTTAGAGCAAAAAAGACAAACGTCCAGCTTTTGCTGCCACAGCAAAGGTGCCAGCGGGGAAAAGTGATGCTGGTCCTCACTGCCTCCTGGAAACCCTTCAAATGCCCCAGACAATTTGGCCCTCTCTGCTTTTTTGCAGACTCTATCCTGAAAAGCACCATTTCTCACTCTCAGCAGCTTCCGGAGCAAAAAAGACAAACGTCCAGCTTTTGCTGCCACAGCAAAGGTGCCAGCAGGGAAAAGTGATGCTGGTCCTCCCTGCCTCCTGGAACCCCTTCAAATGCCCCAGACAATTTGGCCCTCTCTGCTTTCCTGCAGACTCTATCCTCAAAAGCACCTTTTTTCACTTTCAGAAGTGTTTGGAGCAAAAAAGACAAACGTCCAGCTTTTGCTGCCACAGCAAAGGTGCCAGCGGGGAAAAGTGATGCTGGTCCTCACTGCCTCCTGGAACCCCTTCAAATGCCCCAGACAATTTGGCCCTCTCTGCTTTCCTGCAGACTCTATCCTCAAAAGTACCTTTTCTCACTCTCAGCAGCCTCCAGAGCAAAAAAGACAAACGTCCAGCTTTTGCTGCCACAGCAAAGGTGCCAGCGGGGAAAAGTGATGCTGGTCCTCACTGTCTCCTGGAACCCCTTCAAATGCCCCAGACAATTTAGCCCTCTCTGCTTTCCTGCAGAATCTATCCTCAAAAGCACCTTTTTTCACTTTCGGCGGTGTTTGGAGCAAAAAAGACAAACGTCCAGCTTTTGCTGCCACAGCAAAGGTGCCAGCGGGGAAAAGTGATGCTGGTCCTCACTGTCTCCTGGAACCCCTTCAAATGCCCCAGACAATTTGGCCCTCTCTGCTTTCCTGCAGAATCTATCCTCAAAAGCACTTTTTTTCACTTTCGGCGATGTTTGGAGCAAAAAGGACAAACGTCCAGCTTTTGCTGGAACAGCAAAGGTGCCAACAGGGAAAAGTGATGCTGGTCCTCACTTCCTCCTGGAACCCCTTCAAATGCCCCAGACAATTTAGCCCTCTCTTCTTTCCTGCGGACTCTATCGTCAAAAGCACCTTTTCTCACTCTCAGCAGCCTCCGTAGCAAAAAAGACAAACGTCCAGCTTTTGCTGCCACAGCAAAGGTGCCAGCGGGGAAAAGTGCTGCTGGTCCTCACTGTCTCCTGGAACCCCTTCAAATGCCCCAGACAATTTGGCCCTCTCTGCTTTCCTGCAGACTCTATCCTCAAAAGCACCTTTTTTCACTTTCGGCGGTGTTTGGAGCTAAAAAGACAAACGTCCAGCTTTTGCTGCCACAGCAAAGGTGCCAGCGGGGAAAAGTGATGCTGGTCCTCACTGCCTCCTGGAACCCCTTCAAATGCCCCAGACAATTTGGCCCTCTCTGCTTTCATGCAGACTCTATCCTCAAAAGCACCTTTTCACAGTCTCGTCAGCCTCCGTAGCAAAAAAGACAAACGTCCAGCTTTTGCTGCCACAGCAAGATGCCAGCGGGGAAAAGTGATGCTGGTCCTCACTGCCTCCTGGAACCCCTTCAAATGCCCCATACTATTTCACCCTCTCTTCTTTCCTGCAGGCTCTATCGTCAAAAGGATCTTTTTTCACTTTCGGTGGTGTTTGGAGCAAAATAGTCATACGTCCAGCTTTTGCTGCCACAGCAAAGGTGCCAACGGGGAAAAGTGATGCTGGTCCTCACTGCCTCCTGGAACCCCTTGAAATGCCCCAGACAGTTTGGCCCTCCCTGTTTCCAGCAGACTCTGTCCTCAAAAGCACTTTTTTTCACTTTCGGCGGTGTTTGGAGCAAAAAAGATAAACGTCCAGATTTTGCTGCCACAGCAAAGGTGCCAGCGGGGAAAAGTGATGCTGGTCCTCACTGCCTCCTGGAACCCCTTCAAATGCCCCAGACAATTTGGCCCTCTCTGCTTTCATGCAGACTCTATCCTCAAAAGCACCTTTTCACAGTCTCGTCAGCCTCCGTAGCAAAAAAGACAAACGTCCAGCTTTTGCTGCCACAGCAAAGGTGCCAGCGGGGAAAAGTGATGCTGGTCCTCACTGTCTCCTGGAACCTCTTCAAATGCCCTATACAATTTCACCCTTTCTTCTTTCCTGCATACTCTATCCTCAAAAGCACCTTTTTTCACTTTCGGCGGTGTTTGGAGCAAAAAACACAAACGTCCAGCTTTTGCTGCCACAGCAAAGGTGCCAGCGGGGAAAAGTGATGCTGGTCCTCACGGCCTCCTGGAACCCCTTCAAATGCACCAGACAATTTGGCCCTCTCTGCTTTCCTGCAGAGTCATTCGTCAAAAGGATCTTTTTTCACTTTCGGCCGTGTTTGGAGCAAAAAAGACAAACGTCCAGCTTTTGCTGCCACAGCAAAGTGCCAGCGGGGAAAAGTGATGCTGGTCTTCACTGCCTCCTGGAACCCCTTCAAATGCCCCAGACAATTTGGCCCTCTCTGCTTTCCTGCAGACGCTATCCTCAAAAGCACCTTTTCTCACTCTCAGCAGCCTCCGGAGCAAAAAAGACAAACATCCAGCTTTTGCTGCCAGAGCAAAAGTGCCAGCGTTGAAAAGTGATGCTGGTCCTAACTGCCTCCTGGAACCCCTTCAAATGCCCCAAACAATTTAGCCGTCTCTGCTTTCCCGCGGACGCTATCGTCAAAAAGACCTTTTTTCACTTTCGTCGGTGTTTAGAGCAAAAAAGACAAACGTCCAGCTTTTGCTGCCACAGCAAAGGTGCCAGCGGGGAAAAGTGATGCTGGTCCTCACTGCCTCCTGGAACCCCTTCAAATGCCCCAGACAATTTGGCCCTCTCTGCTTTCCTGCAGAGTCATTCGTCAAAAGGATCTTTTTTCACTTTCGGCGGTGTTTGGAGCAAAATAGTCATACGTCCAGCTTTTGCTGCCACAGCAAAGGTGCCAGCGGGGAAAAGTGATGCTGGTCCTCACTGCCTCCTGGAACCCCTTCAAATGCCCCATACACTTTGGCCCTCCCTGTTTCCAGCAGACTCTATCCTCAAAAGCACTTTTTTTCACTCTCGGCGGTGTTTGGAGCAAAAAAGACAAACGTCCAGCTTTTGCTGCCACAGCAAAGGTGCCAGCGGGGAAAAATGATGCTGGTCCTCACTGCCTCCTGGAACCCCTTCAAATGCCCCAGACAATTTGGCCCTCTCTGCTTTCCTGCAGACTCTATCCTCAAAAGCACCTTTTCACAGTCTCGGCAGCCTCCGGAGAAAAAAAGACAAACATCCAGCTTTTGCTACCAGAGCAAAAGTGCCAGCGGGGAAAAGTGATGCTGGTCCTCACTGCCTCCTGGAACCCCTTCTAATGCCCCAGACAATTTGACCCTCTCTGGTTTCCTGCAGAATCTATCCTCAAAAGCACCTTTTTTCAATTTCGGCAGCCTCCGGAGCAAAAAAGACAAACAACCAGCTTTTGCTGCCACAGCAAAGGTGCCAGCGGGGAAAAGTGATGCTGGTCCTCACTGCCTCCTGGAACCCCTTCAAATGCCCCAGACAATTTAGCCCTCTCTGCTT
This sequence comes from Vanellus vanellus, assembly GCF_965231255.1. Lineage (NCBI taxonomy): Eukaryota > Metazoa > Chordata > Aves > Charadriiformes > Charadriidae > Vanellus > Vanellus vanellus. Next base: position 139,604 of record NW_028128280.1, read on the forward strand.
ATTGCAGAATCTATCCTCAAAAGCACCTTTTTTCACTTTCGGCGGTCTTCGGAGCAAAAAAGACAAACGTCCAGCTTTTGCTGCCACAGCAAAGGTGCCAGCGGGGAAAAGTGATGCTGGTCCTCACTGTCTCCTGGAACCCCTTCAAATGCCCCAGACAATTTGGCCCTCTCTGCTTTCCTGCAGAATCTATCCTCAAAAGCACCTTTTTTCACTTTCGGCGATGTTTGGAGCAAAAAAGACAAAAGTACAGCTTTTGCTGCCACAGCAAAGGTGCCAGCGGGGAAAAGTGATGCTGGTCCTCACTGTCTCCTGGAACCCCTTCAAATGCCCCAGACAATTGGGCCCTCTCTGCTTTCCTGCAGACTCTATCCTCAAAAGCACCTTTTTTCACTTTCGGCGGTGTTTGGAGCTAAAAAGACAAACGTCCAGCTTTTGCTGCCACAGCAAAGGTGCCAGCGGGGAAAAGTGTTGCTGGTCCTCACTGCCTCCTGGAACCCCTTCAAATCCCCCAGACAATTTGGCCCTCTCTGCTTTCCTGCAGACTCTATCCTCAAAAGCACCTTTTCACAGTCTCGTCAGCCTCCGTAGCAAAAAAGACAAACGTCCATCTTTTGCTGCCACAGCAAAGGTGCCAGCGGGGAAAAGTGATGCTGGTCCTCACTGCCTCCTGGAACCCCTTCAAATGCCCCATACAATTTCACCCTCTCTTCCTTCCTGCAGGCTCTATCGTCAAAAGGATCTTTTCTCACTCTCAGCAGCCTCCGGAGCAAAAAAGACAAACGTCCAGCTTTTGCTGCCACAGCAAAGGTGCCAGCGGGGAAAAGTGATGCTGGTCCTCACTGCCTCCTGGAACCCCTTCAAATGCCCCAGACAATTTGGCCCTCTCTGCTTTCCTGCAGACTCTATGCTCAAAATCACCTTTTTTCACTTTCGGCAGTGTTTGGAGCTAAAAAGACAAACGTCCAGCTTTTGCTGCCACAGCAAAGGTGCCAGCGGGGAAAAGTGATGCTGGTCCTCACTGCCTCCTGGAACCCCTTCAAATGCCCCAGACAATTTGGCCCTCTCTGCTTTCATGCAGACTCTATCCTCAAAAGCACCTTTTCACAGTCTCGTCAGCCTCCGTAGCAAAAAAGACAAACGTCCAGCTTTTGCTGCCACAGCAAAACTGCCAACGGGGAAAAGTGATGCTGGTCCTCACTGCCTCCTGGAACCCCTTCAAATGCCCTATACAATTTCACCCTTTCTTCTTTCCTGCAGACTCTATCCTCAAAAGCACCTTTTTTCACTTTCGGCGGTGTTTGTAGCAAAAAAGACAAACGTCCAGCTTTTGCTGCCACATCAAAGGTGCCAGCGGGAAAAGTGATGCTGGTCCTCACTGCCTCCTGGAACCCCTTCAAATGCCCCAGACAATTTAGCCCTCTCTGCTTTCCTGCGGACGCTATCGTGAAAAGGACCTTTTTTCACTTTCTGCGGTGTTTGGAGCAAAAAAGACAAACGTCCAGCTTTTGCTGCCACAGCAAAGGTGCCAGCGGGGAAAAGTGATGCTGGTCCTCACTGCCTCCTGGAACCCCTTCAAATGCCCCAGACAATTTGGCCCTCTCTGCTTTCCTGCAGAATCTATCCTCAAAAGCACCTTTTTTCACTTTCGGCAGCGTTTGGAGCAAAAAAGACAAACGTCCAGCTTTTGCTGCCACAGCAAAGTGCCAGCGGGGAAAATTGATGCTGCTCTTCACTGCCTCCTGGAACCCCTTCAAATGCCCCAGACAATTTGGCCCTCTCTGCTTTCCTGCAGACGCTATCCTCAAAAGCACCTTTTCTCACTCTCAGCAGCCTCCGGAGCAAAACAGACAAACATCCAGCTTTTGCTGCCAGAGCAAAAGTGCCAGCGTTGTAAACTGATGCTGGTCCTAACTGCCTCCTGGAACCCCTTCAAATGCCCCAGACAATTTGGCCCTCTCTGCTTTTTTGCAGACTCTGTCCTGAAAAGCACCATTTCTCACTCTCAGCAGCTTCCGGAGCAAAAAACACAAACGTCCAGCTTTTCCTGCCAAAGCAAAGGTGCCAGCAGGGAAAAGTGATGCTGGTCCTCCCTGCCTCCTGGAACCCCTTCAAATGCCCCATACACTTTGGCCCTCCCTGTTTCCAGCAGACTCTATCCTCAAAAGCACTTTTTTTCACTCTCGGCGGTGTTTGGAGCAAAAAAGACAAACGTCCAGCTTTTGCTGCCACAGCAAAGGTGCCAGCGGGGAAAAGTGATGCTGGTCCTCACTGCCTCCTGGAACCCCTTCAAATGCCCCAGACAATTTGGCCCTCTCTGCTTTCCTGCAGACTCTATCCGCAAAAGCACCTTTTCACAGTCTCGGCAGCCTCCGGAGAAAAAAAGACAAACATCCAGCTTTTGCTGCCAGAGCAAAAGTGCCAGCGGGGAAAAGTGATGCTGGTCCTCACTGCCTCCTGGAACCCCTTCAAATGCCCCAGACAATTTGGCCCTCTCTGCTTTCCTGCAGACTCTATCCTCAAAAGCAACTTTTTTCAATTTCGGCGGTGTTTGGAGCTAAAAAGACAAACGTCCATCTTTTGCTGCCACAGCAAAGGTGCCAGCGGGGAAAAGTGATGCTGGTCCTCACTGCCTCCTGGAACCCCTTCAAATGCCCCAGACAATTTGGCCCTCTCTGCTTTCCTGCGGACTCTATCCTCAAAAGCACCTTTTCTCACTCTCAGCAGCCTCCGGAGCAAAAAAGACAAACGTCCAGCTTTTGCTGCCACAGCAAAGGTGCCAGCGGGGAAAAGTGATGCTGGTCCTCACTGTCTCCTGGAACCCCTTCAAATGCCCCAGACAATTTGGCCCTCTCTGCTTTCCTGCAGACTCTATCCTCAAAAGCACCTTTTTTCAATTTCGGCGGTGTTTGGAGCAAAATAGTCATACGTCCAGCTTTTGCTGCCACAGCAAAGGTGCCAGCGGGGAAAAGTGATGCTGGTCCTCACTGCCTCTTGGAAACCCTTCAAATGCCCCAGACAATTTGGCCCTCTCTGCTTTCCTGCGGACTCTATCCTCAAAAGCACCTTTTCTCACTCTCAGCAGCCTCCGGAGCAAAAAAGACAAACGTCCAGCTTTTGCTGCCACAGCAAGGGTGCAAGCGGGGAAAAGTGATGCTGGTCCTCACTGTCTCCTGGAACCCCTTCAAATGCCCCAGACAATTTAGCCCTCTCTGCTTTCCTGCAGAATCTATCCTCAAAAGCACCTTTTTTCACTTTCGGCGGTGTTTGGAGCAAAAAAGACAAACGTCCAGCTTTTGCTGCCACAGCAAAGGTGCCAGCGGGGAAAAGTGATGCTGGTCCTCACTGTCTCCTGGAACCCCTTCAAATGCCCCAGACAATTTGGCCCTCTCTGCTTTCCTGCAGAATCTATCCTCAAAAGCACTTTTTTTAACTTTCGGCGATGTTTGGAGCAAAAAGGACAAACGTCCAGCTTTTGCTGCCACAGCAAAGGTGCCAACGGGGAAAAGTGATGCTGGTCCTCACTTCCTCCTGGAACCCGTTCTAATGCCCCAGACAATTTGGCCCTCTCTTCTTTCCTGCGGACTCTATCGTCAAAAGCACTTTTTCTCACTCTCGTCAGCCTCTGTAGCAAAAAGGACAAACGTCCAGCTTTTGCTGCCACAGCAAAGGTGCCAGCGGGGAAAAGTGATGCTGGTCCTCACTGTCTCCTGGAACCCCTTCAAATGCCCCAGACAATTTGGCCCTCTCTGCTTTCCTGCAGACTCTATCCTCAAAAGCACCTTTTTTCACTTTCGGAGGTGTTTGGAGCTAAAAAGACAAACGTCCAGCTTTTGCTGCCACAGCAAAGGTGCCAGGGGGGAAAAGTGATGCTGGTCCTCACTGCCTCCTGGAACCCCTTCAAATGCCCCAGACAATTTGGCCCTCTCTGCTTTCCTGCAGAGTCATTCGTCAAAATGATCTTTTTTCACTTTCGACGGTGTTTGGAGCAAAAAATTCATACGTCCTGCTTTTGCTGCCACAGCAAAGGTGCCAGCGGGGAAAAGTGATGCTGGTCCTCACTGCCTCCTGGAACCCCTTCAAATGCCCCAGACAATTTGGCCCTCTCTGCTTTCATGCAGAATCTATCCTCAAAAGCACCTTTTCACAGTCTCGGCAGCCTCCGTAGCAAAAAAGACAAACGTCCAGCTTTTGCTGCCACAGCAAAGGTGCCAGCAGGGAAAAGTGATGCTGGTCCTCACTGCCTCCTGGAACCCCTTCAAATGCCCCATACAATTTCACCCTCTCTTCTTTCCTGCAGGCTCTATCGTCAAAAGGATCTTTTTTCACTTTCGGCGGTGTTTGGAGCAAAATAGTCATACGTCCAGCTTTTGCTGCCACAGCAAAGGTGCCAGCGGGGAAAAGTGATGCTGGTCCTCACTGCCTACTGGAACCCCTTCAAATGCCCCATACACTTTGGCCCTCCCTGATTCCAGCAGACTCTATCCTCAAAAGCACTTTTTTTCACTTTCGGCGGTGTTTGGAGCAAAAAAGACAAACGTCCATCTTTTGCTGCCACAGCAAAGGTGCCAGCGGGGAAAAGTGATGCTGGTCCTCACTGCCTCCTGGAACCCCTTCAAATGCCCCAGACAATTTGGCCCTCTCTGCTTTCCTGCAGACTCTATCCTCAAAAGCACCTTTTCACAGTCTCGGCAGCCTCCGGAGAAAAAAAGACAAACATCCAGCTTTTGCTGCCACAGCAAAAGTGCCAGCGGGGAAAAGTGATGCTGGTCCTCACTGCCTCCTGGAACCCCTTCTAATGCCCCAGACAATTTGGCCCTCTCTGGTTTCCTGCAGAATCTATCCTCAAAAGCACCTTTTTTCAATTTCGGCGGTGTTTAGAGCAAAAAAGACAAACGTCCATCTTTTTGCTGCCACAGCAAAGGTGCCAGCGGGGAAAAGTGATGCTGGTCCTCACTGCCTCCAGGAACCCCTTCAAATGCCCCAGACAATTTGGCCCTCTCTGCTTTCCTGCAGACTCTATCCTCAAAAGCACCTTTTCTCACTCTCAGCAGCCTCCGGAGCAAAAAAGACAAACGTCCAGCTTTTGCTGCCACAGCAAAGGTGCCAGCGGGGAAAAGTGATGCTGGTCCTCACTGTCTCCTGGAACCCCTTCAAATGCCCCAGACAATTTAGCCCTCTCTGCTTTCCTGCAGACTCTATCCTCAAAAGCACCTTTTTTCACTTTCGGCGGTGTTTGGAGCAAAAAAGACAAACGTCCAGCTTTTGCTGCCACAGTAAAGGTGCCAGCGGGGAAAAGTGATGCTGGTCCTCACTGTCTCCTGGAACCCCTTCAAATGCCCCAGACAATTGGGCCCTCTCTGCTTTCCTGCAGACTCTATCCTCAAAAGCACCTTTTTTCACTTTCGGCGGTGTTTGGAGCTAAAAAGACAAACGTCCAGCTTTTGCTGCCACAGCAAAGGTGCCAGCGGGGAAAAAGTGATGCTGGTCCTCACTGCCTCCTGGAACCCCTTCAAATGCCCCAGACAATTTGGCCCTCTCTGCTTTCCTGCGGACTCTATCGTCAAAAGCACTTTTTCTCACTCTCGTCAGCCTCTGTAGCAAAAAAGACAAACGTCCAGCTTTTGCTGCCACAGCAAAGGTGCCAGCGGGGAAAAGTGATGCTGGTCCTCACTGTCTCCTGGAACCCCTTCAAATGCCCCAGACAATTTGGCCCTCTCTGCTTTCCTGCAGACTCTATCCTCAAAAGCACCTTTTTTCACTTTCGGAGGTGTTTGGAGCTAAAAAGACAAACGTCCAGCTTTTGCTGCCACAGCAAAGGTGCCAGGGGGGAAAAGTGATGCTGGTCCTCACTGCCTCCTGGAACCCCTTCAAATGCCCCAGACAATTTGGCCCTCTCTGCTTTCCTGCAGAGTCATTCGTCAAAATGATCTTTTTTCACTTTCGACGGTGTTTGGAGCAAAAAATTCATACGTCCTGCTTTTGCTGCCACAGCAAAGGTGCCAGCGGGGAAAAGTGATGCTGGTCCTCACTGCCTCCTGGAACCCCTTCAAATGCCCCAGACAATTTGGCCCTCTCTGCTTTCATGCAGAATCTATCCTCAAAAGCACCTTTTCACAGTCTCGGCAGCCTCCGTAGCAAAAAAGACAAACGTCCAGCTTTTGCTGCCACAGCAAAGGTGCCAGCAGGGAAAAGTGATGCTGGTCCTCACTGCCTCCTGGAACCCCTTCAAATGCCCCATACAATTTCACCCTCTCTTCTTTCCTGCAGGCTCTATCGTCAAAAGGATCTTTTTTCACTTTCGGCGGTGTTTGGAGCAAAATAGTCATACGTCCAGCTTTTGCTGCCACAGCAAAGGTGCCAGCGGGGAAAAGTGATGCTGGTCCTCACTGCCTACTGGAACCCCTTCAAATGCCCCATACACTTTGGCCCTCCCTGATTCCAGCAGACTCTATCCTCAAAAGCACTTTTTTTCACTTTCGGCGGTGTTTGGAGCAAAAAAGACAAACGTCCATCTTTTGCTGCCACAGCAAAGGTGCCAGCGGGGAAAAGTGATGCTGGTCCTCACTGCCTCCTGGAACCCCTTCAAATGCCCCAGACAATTTGGCCCTCTCTGCTTTCCTGCAGACTCTATCCTCAAAAGCACCTTTTCACAGTCTCGGCAGCCTCCGGAGAAAAAAAGACAAACATCCAGCTTTTGCTGCCACAGCAAAAGTGCCAGCGGGGAAAAGTGATGCTGGTCCTCACTGCCTCCTGGAACCCCTTCTAATGCCCCAGACAATTTGGCCCTCTCTGGTTTCCTGCAGAATCTATCCTCAAAAGCACCTTTTTTCAATTTCGGCGGTGTTTAGAGCAAAAAAGACAAACGTCCATCTTTTGCTGCCACAGCAAAGGTGCCAGCGGGGAAAAGTGATGCTGGTCCTCACTGCCTCCAGGAACCCCTTCAAATGCCCCAGACAATTTGGCCCTCTCTGCTTTCCTGCAGACTCTATCCTCAAAAGCACCTTTTCTCACTCTCAGCAGCCTCCGGAGCAAAAAAGACAAACGTCCAGCTTTTGCTGCCACAGCAAAGGTGCCAGCGGGGAAAAGTGATGCTGGTCCTCACTGTCTCCTGGAACCCCTTCAAATGCCCCAGACAATTTAGCCCTCTCTGCTTTCCTGCAGACTCTATCCTCAAAAGCACCTTTTTTCACTTTCGGCGGTGTTTGGAGCAAAAAAGACAAACGTCCAGCTTTTGCTGCCACAGTAAAGGTGCCAGCGGGGAAAAGTGATGCTGGTCCTCACTGTCTCCTGGAACCCCTTCAAATGCCCCAGACAATTGGGCCCTCTCTGCTTTCCTGCAGACTCTATCCTCAAAAGCACCTTTTTTCACTTTCGGCGGTGTTTGGAGCTAAAAAGAAAAACGTCCAGCTTTTGCTGCCACAGCAAAGGTGCCAGCGGGGAAAAGTGATGCTGGTCCTCACTGCCTCCTGGAACCCCTTCAAATGCCCCAGACAATTTGGCCCTCTCTGCTTTCATGCAGAATCTATCCTCAAAAGCACCTTTTCACAGTCTCGGCAGCCTCCGTAGCAAAAAAGACAAACGTCCAGCTTTTGCTGCCACAGCAAAGGTGCCAGCAGGGAAAAGTGATGCTGGTCCTCACTGCCTCCTGGAACCCCTTCAAATGCCCCATACAATTTCACCCTCTCTTCTTTCCTGCAGGCTCTATCGTCAAAAGGATCTTTTTTCACTTTCGGCGGTGTTTGGAGCAAAATAGTCATACGTCCAGCTTTTGCTGCCACAGCAAAGGTGCCAGCGGGGAAAAGTGATGCTGGTCCTCACTGCCTACTGGAACCCCTTCAAATGCCCCATACACTTTGGCCCTCCCTGATTCCAGCAGACTCTATCCTCAAAAGCACTTTTTTTCACTTTCGGCGGTGTTTGGAGCAAAAAAGACAAACGTCCATCTTTTGCTGCCACAGCAAAGGTGCCAGCGGGGAAAAGTGATGCTGGTCCTCACTGCCTCCTGGAACCCCTTCAAATGCCCCAGACAATTTGGCCCTCTCTGCTTTCCTGCAGACTCTATCCTCAAAAGCACCTTTTCACAGTCTCGGCAGCCTCCGGAGAAAAAAAGACAAACATCCAGCTTTTGCTGCCACAGCAAAAGTGCCAGCGGGGAAAAGTGATGCTGGTCCTCACTGCCTCCTGGAACCCCTTCTAATGCCCCAGACAATTTGGCCCTCTCTGGTTTCCTGCAGAATCTATCCTCAAAAGCACCTTTTTTCAATTTCGGCGGTGTTTAGAGCAAAAAAGACAAACGTCCATCTTTTGCTGCCACAGCAAAGGTGCCAGCGGGGAAAAGTGATGCTGGTCCTCACTGCCTCCAGGAACCCCTTCAAATGCCCCAGACAATTTGGCCCTCTCTGCTTTCCTGCAGACTCTATCCTCAAAAGCACCTTTTCTCACTCTCAGCAGCCTCCGGAGCAAAAAAGACAAACGTCCAGCTTTTGCTGCCACAGCAAAGGTGCCAGCGGGGAAAAGTGATGCTGGTCCTCACTGTCTCCTGGAACCCCTTCAAATGCCCCAGACAATTTAGCCCTCTCTGCTTTCCTGCAGACTCTATCCTCAAAAGCACCTTTTTTCACTTTCGGCGGTGTTTGGAGCAAAAAAGACAAACGTCCAGCTTTTGCTGCCACAGTAAAGGTGCCAGCGGGGAAAAGTGATGCTGGTCCTCACTGTCTCCTGGAACCCCTTCAAATGCCCCAGACAATTGGGCCCTCTCTGCTTTCCTGCAGACTCTATCCTCAAAAGCACCTTTTTTCACTTTCGGCGGTGTTTGGAGCTAAAAAGACAAACGTCCAGCTTTTGCTGCCACAGCAAAGGTGCCAGCAGGGAAAAGTGATGCTGGTCCTCACTGCCTCCTGGAACCCCTTCAAATGCCCCAGACACTTTGGCCCTCTCTGCTTTCCTGCGGACTCTATCGTCAAAAGCACTTTTTCTCACTCTCGTCAGCCTCTGTAGCAAAAAAGACAAACGTCCAGCTTTTGCTGCCACAGCAAAGGTGCCAGCGGGGAAAAGTGATGCTGGTCCTCACTGTCTCCTGGAACCCCTTCAAATGCCCCAGACAATTTGGCCCTCTCTGCTTTCCTGCAGACTCTATCCTCAAAAGCACCTTTTTTCACTTTCGGAGGTGTTTGGAGCTAAAAAGACAAACGTCCAGCTTTTGCTGCCACAGCAAAGGTGCCAGGGGGAAAAGTGATGCTGGTCCTCACTGCCTCCTGGAACCCCTTCAAATGCCCCAGACAATTTGGCCCTCTCTGCTTTCCTGCAGAGTCATTCGTCAAAATGATCTTTTTTCACTTTCGACGGTGTTTGGAGCAAAAAATTCATACGTCCTGCTTTTGCTGCCACAGCAAAGGTGCCAGCGGGGAAAAGTGATGCTGGTCCTCACTGCCTCCTGGAACCCCTTCAAATGCCCCAGACAATTTGGCCCTCTCTGCTTTCATGCAGAATCTATCCTCAAAAGCACCTTTTCACAGTCTCGGCAGCCTCCGTAGCAAAAAAGACAAACGTCCAGCTTTTGCTGCCACAGCAAAGGTGCCAGCAGGGAAAAGTGATGCTGGTCCTCACTGCCTCCTGGAACCCCTTCAAATGCCCCATACAATTTCACCCTCTCTTCTTTCCTGCAGGCTCTATCGTCAAAAGGATCTTTTTTCACTTTCGGCGGTGTTTGGAGCAAAATAGTCATACGTCCAGCTTTTGCTGCCACAGCAAAGGTGCCAGCGGGGAAAAGTGATGCTGGTCCTCACTGCCTACTGGAACCCCTTCAAATGCCCCATACACTTTGGCCCTCCCTGATTCCAGCAGACTCTATCCTCAAAAGCACTTTTTTTCACTTTCGGCGGTGTTTGGAGCAAAAAAGACAAACGTCCATCTTTTGCTGCCACAGCAAAGGTGCCAGCGGGGAAAAGTGATGCTGGTCCTCACTGCCTCCTGGAACCCCTTCAAATGCCCCAGACAATTTGGCCCTCTCTGCTTTCCTGCAGACTCTATCCTCAAAAGCACCTTTTCACAGTCTCGGCAGCCTCCGGAGAAAAAAAGACAAACATCCAGCTTTTGCTGCCACAGCAAAAGTGCCAGCGGGGAAAAGTGATGCTGGTCCTCACTGCCTCCTGGAACCCCTTCTAATGCCCCAGACAATTTGGCCCTCTCTGGTTTCCTGCAGAATCTATCCTCAAAAGCACCTTTTTTCAATTTCGGCGGTGTTTAGAGCAAAAAAGACAAACGTCCATCTTTTGCTGCCACAGCAAAGGTGCCAGCGGGGAAAAGTGATGCTGGTCCTCACTGCCTCCAGGAACCCCTTCAAATGCCCCAGACAATTTGGCCCTCTCTGCTTTCCTGCAGACTCTATCCTCAAAAGCACCTTTTCTCACTCTCAGCAGCCTCCGGAGCAAAAAAGACAAACGTCCAGCTTTTGCTGCCACAGCAAAGGTGCCAGCGGGGAAAAGTGATGCTGGTCCTCACTGTCTCCTGGAACCCCTTCAAATGCCCCAGACAATTTAGCCCTCTCTGCTTTCCTGCAGACTCTATCCTCAAAAGCACCTTTTTTCACTTTCGGCGGTGTTTGGAGCAAAAAAGACAAACGTCCAGCTTTTGCTGCCACAGTAAAGGTGCCAGCGGGGAAAAGTGATGCTGGTCCTCACTGTCTCCTGGAACCCCTTCAAATGCCCCAGACAATTGGGCCCTCTCTGCTTTCCTGCAGACTCTATCCTCAAAAGCACCTTTTTTCACTTTCGGCGGTGTTTGGAGCTAAAAAGAAAAACGTCCAGCTTTTGCTGCCACAGCAAAGGTGCCAGCGGGGAAAAGTGATGCTGGTCCTCACTGCCTCCTGGAACCCCTTCAAATGCCCCAGACAATTTGGCCCTCTCTGCTTTCATGCAGACTCTATCCTCAAAAGCACCTTTTCACAGTCTCGTCAGCCTCCGTAGCAAAAAAGACAAACGTCCAGCTTTTGCTGCCACAGCAAAGGTGCCAGCGGGGAAAAGTGATGCTGCTCCTCACTGCCTCCTGGAACCCCTTCAAATGCCCTATACAATTTCACCCTTTCTTCTTTCCTGCAGACTCTATCCTCAAAAGCACCTTTTTTCCCTTTCGGCGGTGTTTGGAGCAAAAAAGACAAACGTCCAGCTTTTGCTGCCAAAGCAAAGGTGCCAGCGGGGAAAAGTGATGCTGGTCCTCACTGCCTCCTGGAACCCCTTCAAATGCCCCAGACAATTTAGCCCTCTCTGCTTTCCTGCGGACGCTATTGTCAAAAGGACCTTTTTTCACTTTCGACGGTGTTTGGAGCAAAAAAGACAAACGTCCAGCTTTTGCTGCCACAGCAAAGGTGCCAGCGGGGAAAAGTGATGCTGGTCCTCACTGCCTCCTGGAACCCCTTCAAATGCCCTAGACAATTTGGCCCTCTCTGCTTTTTTGCAGACTCTATCCTCAAAAGCACCTTTTCTCACTCTCAGCAGCCTCCGGAGAAAAAAAGACAAACGTCCAGCTTTTGCTGCCACAGCAAAGGTGCCAGCGGGGAAAAGTGATGCTGGTCCTCACTGTCTCCTGGAACCCCTTCAAATGCCCCAGACAATTTGGCCCTCTCTGCTTTCCTGCAGACTCTATCCTCAAAAGCAACTTTCACAGTCTCGGCAGCCTCCGGAGAAAAAAAGACAAACATCCAGCTTTTGCTGTCACAGCAAAAGTGCCAGCGGGGAAAAGTGATGCTGGTCCTCACTGCCTCCTGGAACCCCTTCAAATGCCCCAGACAATTTGGCCCTCTCTGCTTTCCTGCAGACTCTATCCTCAAAAGCACCTTTTCTCACTCTCAGCAGCCTCCGGAGAAAAAAAGACAAACATCCAGCTTTTCCTGCCAGAGCAAAATTGCTAGCAGGGAAAAGTGATGCTGGTCCTCACTGCCTCCTGGAACCCCTTCAAATGCCCCAGACAATTTGGCCCTCTCTGCTTTCCTGCAGAGTCATTCGTCAAAAGGATCTTTTTTCACTTTCGGCGGTGTTTGGAGCAAAATAGTCATACGTCCAGCTTTTGCTGCCACAGCAAAGGTGCCAGCGGGGAAAAGTGATGCTGGTCCTCACTGCCTCCTGGAACCCCTTCAAATGCCCCATACACTTTGGCCCTCCCTGTTTCCAGCAGACTCTATCCTCAAAAGCACTTTTTTTTCACTCTCGGCGGTGTTTGGAGCAAAAAAGACAAACGTCCAGCTTTTGCTGCCACAGCAAAGGTGCCAGCGGGGAAAAGTGATGCTGGTCCTCACTGCCTCCTGGAACCCCTTGTAATGCCCCAGACATTTTGGACCTCTCTGCTTTCCTGCAGACTCTATCCTCAAAAGCACCTTTTTTCACTTTCGGCGGTGTTTGGAGCTAAAAAGACAAACGTCCATCTTTTGCTGCCACAGCAAAGGTGCCAGCGGGGAAAAGTGATGCTGGTCCTCACTGCCTCCTGGAACCCCTTCAAATGCCCCAGACAATTTGGCCCTCTCTGCTTTCCTGCAGACTCTATCCTCAAAAGCACCTTTTCTCACTCTCAGCAGCCTCCGGAGCAAAAAAGACAAACGTCCAGCTTTTGCTGCCACAGCAAAGGTGCCAGCGGGGAAAAGTGATGCTGGTCCTCACTGTCTCCTGGAACCCCTTCAAATGCCCCAGACAATTTAGCCCTCTCTGCTTTCCTGCAGAATCTATCCTCAAAAGCACCTTTTTTCACTTTCGTCGGTGTTTGGAGCAAAAAAGACAAACGTCCAGCTTTTGCTGCCACAGCAAAGGTGCCAGCGGGGAAAAGTGATGCTGGTCCTCACTGTCTCCTGGAACCCCTTCAAATGCCCCAGACAATTTGGCCCTCTCTGCTTTCCTGCAGAATCTATCCTCAAAAGCACTTTTTTTCACTTTCGGCGATGTTTGGAGCAAAAAGGACAAACGTCCAGCTTTTGCTGGAACAGCAAAGGTGCCAACGGGGAAAAGTGATGCTGGTCCTCACTTCCTCCTGGAACCCCTTCAAATGCCCCAGACAATTTGGCCCTCTCTTCTTTCCTGCGGACTCTATCCTCAAAAGCACCTTTTCTCACTCTCAGCAGCCTCCGGAGCAAAAAAGACAAACGTCCAGCTTTTGCTGCCACAGCAAAGGTGCCAGCGGGGAAAAGTGATGCTGGTCCTCACTGCCTCCTGGAACCCCTTCAAATGCCCCAAACAATTTAGCCCTCTCTGCTTTCCCGCGGACGCTATCTTCAAAAGGACCTTTTTTCACTTTCGTCGGTGTTTAGAGCAAAAAAGACAAACGTCCAGCTTTTGCTGCCACAGCAAAGGTGCCAGCAGGGAAAAGTGATGCTGGTCCTCACTGCCTCCTGGAACCCCTTCAAATGCCCCAGACAATTTGGCCCTCTCTGCTTTTTTGCAGACTCTATCCTCAAAAGCACCTTTTTTCACTTTCAGCGGTGTTTGGAGCAAAAAAGACAAACGTCCAGCTTTTGCTGCCACAGCAAAGGTGCCAGCGGGGAAAAGTGATGCTGGTCCTCACTGCCTCCTGGAACCCCTTCAAATGCCCCAGACAATTTGGCCCTCTCTGCTTTCCTGCAGACTCTATCCTCAAAAGCACCTTTTTTCACTTTCGGCGGTGTTTGGAGCAAAAAAGACAAACGTCCAGCTTTTGCTGTCACAGGAAAGTGCCAGCGGGGAAAAGTGATGCTGGTCCTCACTGCCTCCTGGAACCCCTTCAAATGCCCCAGACAATTTGGCCCTCTCTGCTTTCCTGCAGACTCTATCCTCAAAAGCACCTTTTCACAGTCTCGGCAGCCTCCGGAGAAAAAAAGACAAACATCCAGCTTTTGCTGCCAGAGCAAAAGTGCCAGCGGGGAAAAGTGATGCTGGTCCTCACTGCCTCCTGGAACCCCTTCAAATGCCCCAGACAATTTGGCCCTCTCTGCTTTCCTGCAGACTCTATCCTCAAAAGCACCTTTTCTCACTCTCAGCAGCCTCCGGAGCAAAAAAGACAAACATCCAGCTTTTGCTTCCACAGCAAAGGTGCCAGCGGGAAAAAGTGATGCTGGTCCTCACTGTCTCCTGGAATCCCTTCAAATGCCCCAGACAATTTGGCCCTCTCTGCTTTCCTGCAGAATCTATCCTCAAAAGCAATTTTTTTCACTTTCGGCGATGTTTGGAGCAAAAAGGACAAACGTCCAGCTTTTGCTGCCACAGCAAAGGTGCCAGCGGTGAAAAGTGATGCTGGTCCTCACTGTCTCCTGGAACTCCTTCAAATGCCCCAGACAATTTGGCCCTCTCTTCTTTCCTGCGGACTCTATCGTCAAAAACACATTTTCTCACTCTCAGCAGCCTCCGGAGCAAAAAAGACAAACCTCCAGCTTTTGCTGCCACAGCAAAGGTGCCAGCAGGGAAAATTGATGCTGGTCCTCACTGCCTTCTGGAACCCCTTCAAATGCCCCAGACAATTTGGCCCTCTCTGCTTTCCTGCGGACTCTATCCTCAAAAGCACCTTTTCTCACTCTCAGCAGCCTCCGGAGCAAAAAAGACAAACGTCCAGCTTTTGCTGCCACAGCAAAGGTGCCAGCGGGGAAAAGTGATGCTGGTCCTCACTGTCTCCTGGAACCCCTTCAAATGCCCCAAACAATTTAGCCCTCTCTGCTTTCCCGCGGACGCTATCGTCAAAAGGACCTTTTTTCGCTTTCGTCGGTGTTTAGATCAAAAAAGACAAACGTCCAGCTTTTGCTGCCACAGCAAAGGTGCCAGCGGGGAAAAGTGATGCTGGTCCTCACTGCCTCCTGGAACCCCTTCAAATGCCCCAGACAATTTGGCCCTCTCTGCTTTTTTGCAGACTCTATCCTCAAAAGCACCTTTTTTCACTTTCAGCGGTGTTTGGAGCAAAAAAGACAAACGTCCAGCTTTTGCTGCCACAGCAAAGGTGCCAGCGGGGAAAAGTGATGCTGGTCCTCACTGCCTCCTGGAACCCCTTCAAATGCCCCAGACAATTTGGCCCTCTCTGCTTTCCTGCAGACTCTATCCTCAAAAGCACCTTTTCTCACTCTCAGCAGCCTCCGGAGCAAAAAAGACAAACATCCAGCTTTTGCTTCCACAGCAAAGGTGCCAGCGGGAAAAGTGATGCTGGTCCTCACTGTCTCCTGGAATCCCTTCAAATGCCCCAGACAATTTGGCCCTCTCTGCTTTCCTGCAGAATCTATCCTCAAAAGCAGTTTTTTTCACTTTCGGCGCTGTTTGGAGCAAAAAGGACAAACGTCCAGCTTTTGCTGCCACAGCAAAGGTGCCAACGGGGAAAAGTGATGCTGGTCCTCACTGCCTCCTGGAACCCCTTCAAATGCCCCAGACAATTTGGCCCTCTCTTCTTTCCTGCGGACTCTATCGTCAAAAACACCTTTTCTCACTCTCAGCAGCCTCCGGAGCAAAAAAGACAAACGTCCAGCTTTTGCTGCCACAGCAAAGGTGCCAGCAGGGAAAACTGATGCTGTTCCTCACTGCCTCCTGGAACCCCTTCAAATGCCCCAGACAATTTGGCCCTCTCCGCTTTCATGCAGAATCTATCCTCAAAAGCACCTTTTCTCACTCTCAGCAGCCTCCGTAGCAAAAAAAAAAACAAACGTCCAGCTTTTGCTGCCACAGCAAAGGTGCCAGCGGGGAAAAGTGATGCTGGTCCTCACTGCCTCCTGGAACCCCTTCAAATGCCCCAGACAATTTGGCCCTCTCTGCTTTCCTGCAGAGTCATTCGTCAAAAGGATCTTTTTTCACTTTCGGCGGTGTTTGGAGCAAAAAAGTCATACGTCCAGCTTTTGCTGCCACAGCAAAGGTGCCAGCGGGGAAAAGTGATGCTGGTCTTCACTGCCTCCTGGAACCCCTTCAAATGCCCCAGACAATTTGGCCCTCTCTGCTTTCCTGCAGAGTCATTCGTCAAAATGATCTTTTTTCACTTTCGACGGTGTTTGGAGCAAAAAATTCATACGTCCTGCTTTTGCTGCCACAGCAAAGGTGCCAGCGGGGAAAAGTGATGCTGGTCCTCACTGCCTCCTGGAACCCCTTCAAATGCCCCAGACAATTTGGCCCTCTCTGCTTTCATGCAGAATCTATCCTCAAAAGCACCTTTTCACAGTCTCGGCAGCCTCCGTAGCAAAAAAGACAAACGTCCAGCTTTTGCTGCCACAGCAAAGGTGCCAGCAGGGAAAAGTGATGCTGGTCCTCACTGCCTCCTGGAACCCCTTCAAATGCCCCATACAATTTCACCCTCTCTTCTTTCCTGAAGGCTCTATCGTCAAAAGGATCTTTTTTCACTTTCGGCGGTGTTTGGAGCAAAATAGTCATACGTCCAGCTTTTGCTGCCACAGCAAAGGTGCCAGCGGGGAAAAGTGATGCTGGTCCTCACTGCCTACTGGAACCCCTTCAAATGCCCCATACACTTTGGCCCTCCCTGATTCCAGCAGACTCTATCCTCAAAAGCACTTTTTTTCACTTTCGGCGGTGTTTGGAGCAAAAAAGACAAACGTCCATCTTTTGCTGCCACAGCAAAGGTGCCAGCGGGGAAAAGTGATGCTGGTCCTCACTGCCTCCTGGAACCCCTTCAAATGCCCCAGACAATTTGGCCCTCTCTGCTTTCCTGCAGACTCTATCCTCAAAAGCACCTTTTCACAGTCTCGGCAGCCTCCGGAGAAAAAAAGACAAACATCCAGCTTTTGCTGCCACAGCAAAAGTGCCAGCGGGGAAAAGTGATGCTGGTCCTCACTGCCTCCTGGAACCCCTTCTAATGCCCCAGACAATTTGGCCCTCTCTGGTTTCCTGCAGAATCTATCCTCAAAAGCACCTTTTTTCAATTTCGGCGGTGTTTAGAGCAAAAAAGACAAACGTCCATCTTTTGCTGCCACAGCAAAGGTGCCAGCGGGGAAAAGTGATGCTGGTCCTCACTGCCTCCAGGAACCCCTTCAAATGCCCCAGACAATTTGGCCCTCTCTGCTTTCCTGCAGACTCTATCCTCAAAAGCACCTTTTCTCACTCTCAGCAGCCTCCGGAGCAAAAAAGACAAACGTCCAGCTTTTGCTGCCACAGCAAAGGTGCCAGCGGGGAAAAGTGATGCTGGTCCTCACTGTCTCCTGGAACCCCTTCAAATGCCCCAGACAATTTAGCCCTCTCTGCTTTCCTGCAGACTCTATCCTCAAAAGCACCTTTTTTCACTTTCGGCGGTGTTTGGAGCAAAAAAGACAAACGTCCAGCTTTTGCTGCCACAGTAAAGGTGCCAGCGGGGAAAAGTGATGCTGGTCCTCACTGTCTCCTGGAACCCCTTCAAATGCCCCAGACAATTGGGCCCTCTCTGCTTTCCTGCAGACTCTATCCTCAAAAGCACCTTTTTTCACTTTCGGCGGTGTTTGGAGCTAAAAAGAAAAACGTCCAGCTTTTGCTGCCACAGCAAAGGTGCCAGCGGGGAAAAGTGATGCTGGTCCTCACTGCCTCCTGGAACCCCTTCAAATGCCCCAGACAATTTGGCCCTCTCTGCTTTCATGCAGACTCTATCCTCAAAAGCACCTTTTCACAGTCTCGTCAGCCTCCGTAGCAAAAAAGACAAACGTCCAGCTTTTGCTGCCACAGCAAAGGTGCCAGCGGGGAAAAGTGATGCTGCTCCTCACTGCCTCCTGGAACCCCTTCAAATGCCCTATACAATTTCACCCTTTCTTCTTTCCTGCAGACTCTATCCTCAAAAGCACCTTTTTTCCCTTTCGGCGGTGTTTGGAGCAAAAAAGACAAACGTCCAGCTTTTGCTGCCAAAGCAAAGGTGCCAGCGGGGAAAAGTGATGCTGGTCCTCACTGCCTCCTGGAACCCCTTCAAATGCCCCAGACAATTTAGCCCTCTCTGCTTTCCTGCGGACGCTATCGTCAAAAGGACCTTTTTTCACTTTCGACGGTGTTTGGAGCAAAAAAGACAAACGTCCAGCTTTTGCTGCCACAGCAAAGGTGCCAGCGGGGAAAAGTGATGCTGGTCCTCACTGCCTCCTGGAACCCCTTCAAATGCCCTAGACAATTTGGCCCTCTCTGCTTTTTTGCAGACTCTATCCTCAAAAGCACCTTTTCTCAATCTCAGCAGCCTCCGGAGAAAAAAAGACAAACGTCCAGCTTTTGCTGCCACAGCAAAGGTGCCAGCGGGGAAAAGTGATGCTGGTCCTCACTGTCTCCTGGAACCCCTTCAAATGCCCCAGACAATTTGGCCCTCTCTGCTTTCCTGCAGACTCTATCCTCAAAAGCAACTTTCACAGTCTCGGCAGCCTCCGGAGAAAAAAAGACAAACATCCAGCTTTTGCTGTCACAGCAAAAGTGCCAGCGGGGAAAAGTGATGCTGGTCCTCACTGCCTCCTGGAACCCCTTCAAATGCCCCAGACAATTTGGCCCTCTCTGCTTTCCTGCAGACTCTATCCTCAAAAGCACCTTTTCTCACTCTCAGCAGCCTCCGGAGAAAAAAAGACAAACATCCAGCTTTTCCTGCCAGAGCAAAATTGCTAGCAGGGAAAAGTGATGCTGGTCCTCACTGCCTCCTGGAACCCCTTCAAATGCCCCAGACAATTTGGCCCTCTCTGCTTTCCTGCAGAGTCATTCGTCAAAAGGATCTTTTTTCACTTTCGGCGGTGTTTGGAGCAAAATAGTCATACGTCCAGCTTTTGCTGCCACAGCAAAGGTGCCAGCGGGGAAAAGTGATGCTGGTCCTCACTGCCTCCTGGAACCCCTTCAAATGCCCCAAACAATTTAGCCCTCTCTGCTTTCCCGCGGACGCTATCTTCAAAAGGACCTTTTTTCACTTTCGTCGGTGTTTAGAGCAAAAAAGACAAACGTCCAGCTTTTGCTGCCACAGCAAAGGTGCCAGCGGGGAAAAGTGATGCTGGTCCTCACTGCCTCCTGGAACCCCTTGTAATGCCCCAGACATTTTGGACCTCTCTGCTTTCCTGCAGACTCTATCCTCAAAAGCACCTTTTTTCACTTTCGGCGGTGTTTGGAGCTAAAAAGACAAACGTCCATCTTTTGCTGCCACAGCAAAGGTGCCAGCGGGGAAAAGTGATGCTGGTCCTCACTGCCTCCTGGAACCCCTTCAAATGCCCCAGACAATTTGGCCCTCTCTGCTTTCCTGCAGACTCTATCCTCAAAAGCACCTTTTCTCACTCTCAGCAGCCTCCGGAGCAAAAAAGACAAACGTCCAGCTTTTGCTGCCACAGCAAAGGTGCCAGCGGGGAAAAGTGATGCTGGTCCTCACTGTCTCCTGGAACCCCTTCAAATGCCCCAGACAATTTAGCCCTCTCTGCTTTCCTGCAGAATCTATCCTCAAAAGCACCTTTTTTCACTTTCGTCGGTGTTTGGAGCAAAAAAGACAAACGTCCAGCTTTTGCTGCCACAGCAAAGGTGCCAGCGGGGAAAAGTGATGCTGGTCCTCACTGTCTCCTGGAACCCCTTCAAATGCCCCAGACAATTTGGCCCTCTCTGCTTTCCTGCAGAATCTATCCTCAAAAGCACTTTTTTTCACTTTCGGCGATGTTTGGAGCAAAAAGGACAAACGTCCAGCTTTTGCTGGAACAGCAAAGGTGCCAACGGGGAAAAGTGATGCTGGTCCTCACTTCCTCCTGGAACCCCTTCAAATGCCCCAGACAATTTGGCCCTCTCTTCTTTCCTGCGGACTCTATCCTCAAAAGCACCTTTTCTCACTCTCAGCAGCCTCCGGAGCAAAAAAGACAAACGTCCAGCTTTTGCTGCCACAGCAAAGGTGCCAGCGGGGAAAAGTGATGCTGGTCCTCACTGCCTCCTGGAACCCCTTCAAATGCCCCAAACAATTTAGCCCTCTCTGCTTTCCCGCGGACGCTATCTTCAAAAGGACCTTTTTTCACTTTCGTCGGTGTTTAGAGCAAAAAAGACAAACGTCCAGCTTTTGCTGCCACAGCAAAGGTGCCAGCAGGGAAAAGTGATGCTGGTCCTCACTGCCTCCTGGAACCCCTTCAAATGCCCCAGACAATTTGGCCCTCTCTGCTTTTTTGCAGACTCTATCCTCAAAAGCACCTTTTTTCACTTTCAGCGGTGTTTGGAGCAAAAAAGACAAACGTCCAGCTTTTGCTGCCACAGCAAAGGTGCCAGCGGGGAAAAGTGATGCTGGTCCTCACTGCCTCCTGGAACCCCTTCAAATGCCCCAGACAATTTGGCCCTCTCTGCTTTCCTGCAGACTCTATCCTCAAAAGCACCTTTTTTCACTTTCGGCGGTGTTTGGAGCAAAAAAGACAAACGTCCAGCTTTTGCTGTCACAGGAAAGTGCCAGCGGGGAAAAGTGATGCTGGTCCTCACTGCCTCCTGGAACCCCTTCAAATGCCCCAGACAATTTGGCCCTCTCTGCTTTCCTGCAGACTCTATCCTCAAAAGCACCTTTTCACAGTCTCGGCAGCCTCCGGAGAAAAAAAGACAAACATCCAGCTTTTGCTGCCAGAGCAAAAGTGCCAGCGGGGAAAAGTGATGCTGGTCCTCACTGCCTCCTGGAACCCCTTCAAATGCCCCAGACAATTTGGCCCTCTCTGCTTTCCTGCAGACTCTATCCTCAAAAGCACCTTTTCTCACTCTCAGCAGCCTCCGGAGCAAAAAAGACAAACATCCAGCTTTTGCTTCCACAGCAAAGGTGCCAGCGGGAAAAAGTGATGCTGGTCCTCACTGTCTCCTGGAATCCCTTCAAATGCCCCAGACAATTTGGCCCTCTCTGCTTTCCTGCAGAATCTATCCTCAAAAGCAATTTTTTTCACTTTCGGCGATGTTTGGAGCAAAAAGGACAAACGTCCAGCTTTTGCTGCCACAGCAAAGGTGCCAGCGGTGAAAAGTGATGCTGGTCCTCACTGTCTCCTGGAACTCCTTCAAATGCCCCAGACAATTTGGCCCTCTCTTCTTTCCTGCGGACTCTATCGTCAAAAACACATTTTCTCACTCTCAGCAGCCTCCGGAGCAAAAAAGACAAACCTCCAGCTTTTGCTGCCACAGCAAAGGTGCCAGCAGGGAAAATTGATGCTGGTCCTCACTGCCTTCTGGAACCCCTTCAAATGCCCCAGACAATTTGGCCCTCTCTGCTTTCCTGCGGACTCTATCCTCAAAAGCACCTTTTCTCACTCTCAGCAGCCTCCGGAGCAAAAAAGACAAACGTCCAGCTTTTGCTGCCACAGCAAAGGTGCCAGCGGGGAAAAGTGATGCTGGTCCTCACTGTCTCCTGGAACCCCTTCAAATGCCCCAAACAATTTAGCCCTCTCTGCTTTCCCGCGGACGCTATCGTCAAAAGGACCTTTTTTCACTTTCGTCGGTGTTTAGATCAAAAAAGACAAACGTCCAGCTTTTGCTGCCACAGCAAAGGTGCCAGCGGGGAAAAGTGATGCTGGTCCTCACTGCCTCCTGGAACCCCTTCAAATGCCCCAGACAATTTGGCCCTCTCTGCTTTTTTGCAGACTCTATCCTCAAAAGCACCTTTTTTCACTTTCAGCGGTGTTTGGAGCAAAAAAGACAAACGTCCAGCTTTTGCTGCCACAGCAAAGGTGCCAGCGGGGAAAAGTGATGCTGGTCCTCACTGCCTCCTGGAACCCCTTCAAATGCCCCAGACAATTTGGCCCTCTCTGCTTTCCTGCAGACTCTATCCTCAAAAGCACCTTTTCTCACTCTCAGCAGCCTCCGGAGCAAAAAAGACAAACATCCAGCTTTTGCTTCCACAGCAAAGGTGCCAGCGGGAAAAGTGATGCTGGTCCTCACTGTCTCCTGGAATCCCTTCAAATGCCCCAGACAATTTGGCCCTCTCTGCTTTCCTGCAGAATCTATCCTCAAAAGCAGTTTTTTTCACTTTCGGCGCTGTTTGGAGCAAAAAGGACAAACGTCCAGCTTTTGCTGCCACAGCAAAGGTGCCAACGGGGAAAAGTGATGCTGGTCCTCACTGCCTCCTGGAACCCCTTCAAATGCCCCAGACAATTTGGCCCTCTCTTCTTTCCTGCGGACTCTATCGTCAAAAACACCTTTTCTCACTCTCAGCAGCCTCCGGAGCAAAAAAGACAAACGTCCAGCTTTTGCTGCCACAGCAAATGTGCCAGCAGGGAAAACTGATGCTGTTCCTCACTGCCTCCTGGAACCCCTTCAAATGCCCCAGACAATTTGGCCCTCTCCGCTTTCATGCAGAATCTATCCTCAAAAGCACCTTTTCACAGTCTCGTCAGCCTCCGTAGCAAAAAAAAAAACAAACGTCCAGCTTTTGCTGCCACAGCAAAGGTGCCAGCGGGGAAAAGTGATGCTGGTCCTCACTGCCTCCTGGAACCCCTTCAAATGCCCCAGACAATTTGGCCCTCTCTGCTTTCCTGCAGAGTCATTCGTCAAAAGGATCTTTTTTCACTTTCGGCGGTGTTTGGAGCAAAAAAGTCATACGTCCAGCTTTTGCTGCCACAGCAAAGGTGCCAGCGGGGAAAAGTGATGCTGGTCTTCACTGCCTCCTGGAACCCCTTCAAATGCCCCAGACAATTTGGCCCTCTCTGCTTTCCTGCAGAATCTATCCTCAAAAGCAGTTTTTTTCACTTTCGGCGCTGTTTGGAGCAAAAAGGACAAACGTCCAGCTTTTGCTGCCACAGCAAAGGTGCCAACGGGGAAAAGTGATGCTGGTCCTCACTGCCTCCTGGAACCCCTTCAAATGCCCCAGACAATTTGGCCCTCTCTTCTTTCCTGCGGACTCTATCGTCAAAAACACCTTTTCTCACTCTCAGCAGCCTCCGGAGCAAAAAAGACAAACGTCCAGCTTTTGCTGCCACAGCAAAGGTGCCAGCAGGGAAAACTGATGCTGTTCCTCACTGCCTCCTGGAACCCCTTCAAATGCCCCAGACAATTTGGCCCTCTCCGCTTTCATGCAGAATCTATCCTCAAAAGCACCTTTTCACTGTATCTTCAGCCTACGTAGCAAAAAAGACAAACGTCCAGCTTTTGCTGCCACAGCAAAGCTGCCAGCGGGGAAAAGTGATGCTGGTCCTCACTGCCTCCTGGAACCCCTTCAAATGCCCCAGACAATTTCACCCTCTCTTCTTTCCTGCAGGTTCTATCGTCAAAAGCACCTTTTTTCACTTTCGGCGGTGTTTGGAGCAAAAAAGACAAACATCCATCTTTTGCTGCCACAGCAAAGGTGCCAGCGGGGAAAAGTGATGCTGGTCCATCCTGCCTCCTGGAACCCCTTCAAATGCCCCAGACAATTTGGCCCTCTCTGCTTTCCTGCAGAGTCATTAGTCAAAAGGATCTATTTTCACTTTCGGCGGTGTTTGGAGCAAAAAAGGCAAACGTCCAGCTTTTGCTGCCACAGCAAAGTTGCCAGCAGGGAAAAGTGATGCTGGTCCTCACTGCCTCCTGGAACCCCTTCAAATGCCCCAGACAATTTGGCCCTCTCTGCTTTCCTGCAGACTCTATCCTCAAAAACACCTTTTCACAGTCTCGGCAGCCTCCGGAATAAAAAAGACAAACATCCAGCTTTTGCTGCCAGAGCAAAAGTGCCAGCGTTGAAAAGTGATGCTGGTCCTAACTCCTCCTGAAACCCCTTCAAATGCCCCAGACAATTTAGCCCTCTCTTCTTTCCCGCGGACGCTATCGTCAAAAGCACCTTTTTTCACTTTCGGCGGTGTTTAGAGCAAAAAAGACAAACGTCCAGCTTTTGCTGCCACAGCAAAGGTGCCAGCGGGGAAAAGTGATGCTGGTCCTCACTGCCTCCTGGAACCCCTTCAAATGCCCCAGACAATTTGGCCCTCTCTGCTTTTTTGCAGACTCTATCCTCAAAAGCACCTTTTTTCACTTTCGGCGGTGTTTGGAGCTAAAAAGACAAACGTCCAGCTTTTGCTGCCACAGCAAAGGTGCCAGCGGGGAAAAGTGATGCTGGTCCTCACTGTCTCCTGGAACCCCTTCAAATGCCCCAGACAATTTAGCCCTCTCTGCTTTCCTGCAGAATCTATCCTCAAAAGCACCTTTTTTCACTTTCGGCGGTGTTTGGAGCAAAAAAGACAAACGTCCAGCTTTTGCTGCCACAGCTAAGTGCCAGCGGGGAAAAGTGATGCTGGTCCTCACTGCCTCCTGGAACCCCTTCAAATGCCCCAGACAATTTGGCCCTCTCTGCTTTCCTGCAGACTCTATCCTCAAAAGCACCTTTTCTCACTCTCAGCAGCCTCCGGAGCAAAAAAGACAAACGTCCAGCTTTTGCTGCCACAGCAAAGGTGCCAGCGGGGAAAAGTGATGCTGGTCCTCACTGCCTCCTGGAACCCCTTCAAATGCCCCAGACAATTTGGCCCTCTCTGCTTTCCTGCAGACTCTATCCTCAAAAGCACTTTTTCTCACTCTCAGCAGCCTCCGGAGAAAAAAAGACAAACATCCATCTTTTCCTGCCAGAGCAAAAGTGCTAGCAGGGAAAAGTGATGCTGGTCCTCACTGCCTCCTGGAACCCCTTCAAATGCCCCAGACAATTTGGCCCTCTCTGCTTTCCTTCAGAATCTATCCTCAAAAGCACCTTTTCTCACTCTCAGCAGCCTCCGGAGAAAAAAAGACAAACATCCAGCTTTTGCTGCAACAGCAAAGGTGCCAGTGGGAAAAGTGATGCTGGTCCTCACAGCCTCCTGGAACCCCTTCAAATGTCCCAGACAATTTGGCCCTCTCTGCTTTCCTGCAGAATCTATCCTCAAAAGCAATTTTTTTCACTTTCGGCGATGTTTGGAGCAAAAAGGACAAACGTCCAGCTTTTGCTGCCACAGCAAAGGTGCCAACGGGGAAAAGTGATGCTGGTCCTCACTGCCTCCTGGAACCCCTTCAAATGCCCCAGACAATTTGGCCCTCTCTTCTTTCCTGCGGACTCTATCGTCAAAAGCACCTTTTCTCACTCTCAGCAGCCTCCGGAGCAAAAAAGACAAACATCCAGCTTTTGCTGCCACAGCAAAGGTGCCAGCAGGGAAAAGTGATGCTGGTCCTCACTGCCTCCTGGAAACCCTTCAAATGCCCCAGACAATTTGGCCCTCTCTGCTTTCCTGCAGACTCTATCCTCAAAAGCACCTTCTTTCACTTTCGGCGGTGTTTGGAGCAAAAAAGTCATACGTCCAGCTTTTGCTGCAACAGCAAAGTGCCAGCGGGGAAAAGTGATGCTGGTCCTCACTGCCTCCTGGAACCCCTTCAAATGCCCCAGACAATTTGGCCCTCTCTGCTTTCCTGCAGACTCTATCCTCAAAAGCACCTTTTCTCACTCTCAGCAGCCTCCGGAGCAAAAAAGACAAACGTCCAGCTTTTGCTGCCACAGCAAAGGTGCCAGCGGGGAAAAGTGATGCTGGTCCTCACTGCCTCCTGGAACCCCTTCAAATGCCCCAGACAATTTGGCCCTCTCTGCTTTCCTGCAGACTCTATCCTCAAAAGCACCTTTTCTCACTCTCAGCAGCCTCCGGAGCAAAAAAGACAAACGTCCAGCTTTTGCTGCCACAGCAAAGGTGCCAGCGGGGAAAAGTGATGCTGGTCCTCACTGCCTCCTGGAACCCCTTCAAATGCCCCAGACAATTTCACCCTCTCTTCTTTCCTGCGGACGCTATCGTCAAAAGGAACTTGTTTCACTTTCGGCGGTGTTTGGAGCAAAAAAGACAAACGTCCAGATTTTGCTGCCACAGCAAAGTGCCAGCGGGGAAAAGTGATGCTGGTCCTCACTGCCTCCTGGAAACCCTTCAAATGCCCCAGACAATTTGGCCCTCTCTGCTTTCCTGCAGACTCTATCCTCAAAAGCACCTTTTCTCACTCTCAGCAGCCTCCGGAGCAAAAAAGACAAACGTCCAGCTTTTGCTGCCACAGCAAAGGTGCCAGAGAGGAAAAGTGATGCTGGTCCTCACTGCCTCCTGGAAACCCTTCAAATGCCCCAGACAATTTGGCCCTCTCTGCTTTCCTGCAGACTCTATCCTCAAAAGCACCTTTTCTCACTCTCAGCAGCCTCCGGAGAAAAAAAGACAAACATCCAGCTTTTCCTGCCAGAGCAAAAGTGCTAGCAGGGAAAAGTGATGCTGGTCCTCACTGCCTCCTGGAACCCCTTCAAATGCCCCAGACAATTTGGCCCTCTCTGCTTTCCTGCAGAATCTATCCTCAAAAGCACCTTTTCTCACTCTCAG
Source organism: Vanellus vanellus (assembly GCF_965231255.1). Taxonomy (NCBI): domain Eukaryota; kingdom Metazoa; phylum Chordata; class Aves; order Charadriiformes; family Charadriidae; genus Vanellus; species Vanellus vanellus. The sequence goes on from NW_028128280.1 coordinate 165,768, forward strand.
CAGACTACGGAGAAAAAAAGACAAACATCCAGCTTTTGCTGCCACAGCAAAGGTGCCAGTGGGAAAAGTGATGCTGGTCCTCACAGCCTCCTGGAACCCCTTCAAATGCCCCAGACAATTTGGCCCTCTCTGCTTTCCTGCAGAATCTATCCTCAAAAGCAATTTTTTTCACTTTCGGCGATGTTTGGAGCAAAAAGTACAAACGTCCAGCTTTGCTGCCACAGCAAAGGTGCCAACGGGGAAAAGTGATGCTGGTCCTCACTGCCTCCTGGAACCCCTTCAAATGCCCCAGACAATTTGGCCCTCTCTTCTTTCCTGGGGACTCTATCGTCAAAAGCACCTTTTCTCACTCTCAGCAGCCTCCGGAGCAAAAAAGACAAACATCCAGCTTTTGCTGCCACAGCAAAGGTGCCAGCAGGGAAAAGTGATGCTGGTCCTCACTGTCTCCTGGAAACCCTTCAAATGCCCCAGACAATTTGGCCCTCTCTGCTTTCCTGCAGACTCTATCCTCAAAAGCACCTTTTTTCACTTTCGGCGGTGTTTGGAGCAAAAAAGTCATACGTCCAGCTTTTGCTGCCACAGCAAAGTGCCAGCGGGGAAAAGTGATGCTGGTCCTCACTGCCTCCTGGAACCCCTTCAAATGCCCCAGACAATTTGGCCCTCTCTGCTTTCCTGCAGACTCTATCCTCAAAAGCACCTTTTCTCACTCTCAGCAGCCTCCGGAGCAAAAAAGACAAACGTCCAGCTTTTGCTGCCACAGCAAAGGTGCCAGCGGGGAAAAGTGATGCTGGTCCTCACTGCCTCCTGGAACCCCTTCAAATGCCCCAGACAATTTCACCCTCTCTTCTTTCCTGCGGACGCTATCGTCAAAAGGAACTTGTTTCACTTTCGGCGGTGTTTGGAGCAAAAAAGACAAACGTCCAGATTTTGCTGCCACAGCAAAGTGCCAGCGGGGAAAAGTGATGCTGGTCCTCACTGCCTCCTGGAAACCCTTCAAATGCCCCAGACAATTTGGCCCTCTCTGCTTTCCTGCAGACTCTATCCTCAAAAGCACCTTTTCTCAATCTCAGCAGCCTCCGGAGCAAAAAAGACAAACGTCCAGCTTTTGCTGCCACAGCAAAGGTGCCAGAGAGGAAAAGTGATGCTGGTCCTCACTGCCTCCTGGAAACCCTTCAAATGCCCCAGACAATTTGGCCCTCTCTGCTTTCCTGCAGACTCTATCCTCAAAAGCACCTTTTCTCACTCTCAGCAGCCTCCGGAGAAAAAAAGACAAACATCCAGCTTTTCCTGCCAGAGCAAAAGTGCTAGCAGGGAAAAGTGATGCTGGTCCTCACTGCCTCCTGGAACCCCTTCAAATGCCCCAGACAATTTGGCCCTCTCTGCTTTCCTGCAGACTCTATCGTCAAAAGCACCTTTTCTCACTCTCAGCAGCCTCCGGAGAAAAAAAGACAAACATCCAGCTTTTGCTGCCACAGCAAAGGTGCCAGCAGGGAAAAGTGATGCTGGTCCTCACTGCCTCCTGGAAACCCTTCAAATGCCCCAGACAATTTGGCCCTCTCTGCTTTCCTGCAGACTCTATCCTCAAAAGCACCTTTTTTCACTTTCGGCGGTGTTTGGAGCAAAAAAGTCATACGTCCAGCTTTTGCTGCCACAGCAAAGTGCCAGCGGGGAAAAGTGATGCTGGTCCTCACTGCCTCCTGGAACCCCTTCAAATGCCCCAGACAATTTGGCCCTCTCTGCTTTCCTGCAGACTCTATCCTCAAAAGCACCTTTTCTCACTCTCAGCAGCCTCCGGAGCAAAAAAGACAAACGTCCAGCTTTTTCTGCCACAGCAAAGGTGCCAGCGGGGAAAAGTGATGCTGGTCCTCACTGCCTCCTGGAACCCCTTCAAATGCCCCAGACAATTTGGCCCTCTCTGCTTTCCTGCAGACTCTATCCTCAAAAGCACCTTTTCTCACTCTCAGCAGCCTCCGGAGAAAAAAAGACAAACGTCCAGCTTTTGCTGCCACAGCAAAGGTGCCAGCGGGGAAAAGTGATGCTGGTCCTCACTGCCTCCTGGAACCCCTTCAAATGCCCCAGACAATTTCACCCTCTCTTCTTTCCTGCGGACGCTATCGTCAAATGGAACTTGTTTCACTTTCGGCGGTGTTTGGAGCAAAAAAGACAAACGTCCAGATTTTGCTGCCACAGCAAAGTGCCAGCGGGGAAAAGTGATGCTGGTCCTCACTGCCTCCTGGAACCCCTTCAAATGCCCCAGACAATTTGGCCCTCTCTGCTTTCCTGCAGACTCTATCCTCAAAAGCACCTTTTCTCACTCTCAGCAGCCTCCGGAGCAAAAAAGACAAACGTCCAGCTTTTGCTGCCACAGCAAAGGTGCCAGAGAGGAAAAGTGATGCTGGTCCTCACTGCCTCCTGGAAACCCTTCAAATGCCCCAGACAATTTGGCCCTCTCTGCTTTCCTGCGGACTCTATCCTCAAAAGCACCTTTTCACAGTCTCGGCATCCTCCGGAGAAAAAAAGACAAACATCCAGCTTTTCCTGCCAGAGCAAAAGTGCTAGCAGGGAAAAGTGATGCTGGTCCTCACTGCCTCCTGGAACCCCTTCAAATGCCCCAGACAATTTGGCCCTCTCCTCTTTCCTGCGGACTCTGTCGTCAAAAGGAACTTTTCTCACTCTCAGCAGCCTCCTGAGCAAAAAAGACAAACGTCCAGCTTTTGCTGCCACAGCAAAGTGCCAGCGGGGAAAAGTGATGCTGGTCCTCACTGCCTCCTGGAAACCCTTCAAATGCCCCAGACAATTTGGCCCTCTCTGCTTTCCTGCAGACTCTATCCTCAAAAGCACCTTTTCTCACTCTCAGCAGCCTTCGGAGCAAAAAAGACAAACGTCCAGCTTTTGCTGCCACAGCAAAGGTGCCTGAGAGGAAAAGTGATGCTGGTCCTCACTGCCTCCTGGAAACCCTTCAAATGCCCCAGACAATTTGGCCCTCTCTGCTTTCCTGCGGACTCTATCCTCAAAAGCACCTTTTCACAGTCTCGGCATCCTCTGGAGAAAAAAAGACAAACATCCAGCTTTTGCTGCCAGAGCAAAAGTGCCAGCAGGGAAAAGTGATGCTGGTCCTCACTGCCTCCCGAAACCCCTTCAAATGCCCCAGACAATTTGGCCCTCTTTGCTTTCCTGCAGACTCTATCCTCAAAAGCACCTTTTCTCACTCTCAGCAGCCTCCGGAGCAAAAAAGACAAACATCCAGCTTTTGCTGCCACAGCAAAGGTGCCAGCGGGGAAAAGTGATGCTGGTCCTCACTGCCTCCTGGAACCCCTTCAAATGCCCCAGACAATTTCACCCTCTCTGCTTTCCTGCAGAATCTATCCTCCAAAGCACCTTTTTTCACTTTCGGCGGTGTTTGGAGCAAAAAAGACAAACGTCCAGCTTTTGCTGCCACAGCAAAGGTGCCAGCGGGGAAAAGTGATGCTGGTCCTCACTGCCTCCTGGAACCCCTTCAAATGCCCCAGACAATTTGGCCCTCTCTTCTTTCCTGCGGACTGTATCGTCAAAAGCAACTTTTGTCACTCTCAGCAGCCTCCGTAGCAAAAAAGACAAACATCCAGCTTTTGCTGCCACAGCAAAGGTGCCAGCGGGGAAAAGTGATGCTGGTCCTCACTGCCTCCTGGAACCCCTTCAAATGCCCCAGACAATTTGGCCCTCTCTGCTTTCCTGCAGACTCTATCCTCAAAAGCACCTTTTCACAGTCTCAGCAGCCTCCGGAGAAAAAAAGACAAACATCGCGCTTTTGCTGCAAGAGCAAAAGTGCCAGCGGGGAAAAGTGATGCTGGTCCTCACTGCCTCCTGGAACCCCTTCAAATGCCCCAGACAATTTGGCCCTCTCTGCTTTCCTGCAGAATCTATCCTCAAAAGCACCTTTTTTCAATTTCGGCGGTGTTTGGAGCAAAAAAGACAAACGTCCAGCTTTTGCTGCCACAGCAAAGGTGCCAGCGGGGAAAAGTGATGCTGGTCCTCACTGCCTCCTGGAACCCCTTCAAATGCCCCAGACAATTTGGCCCTCTCTGCTTTCCTGCAGACTCTATCCTCAAAAGCACCTTTTCTCACTCTCAGCAGCCTCCGGAGAAAAAAAGACAAACATCCAGCTTTTCCTGCCAGAGCAAAAGTGCTAGCAGGGAAAAGTGATGCTGGTCCTCACTGCCTCCTGGAACCCCTTCAAATGCCCCAGACAATTTGGCCCTCTCCTCTTTCCTGCGGACTCTATCGTCAAAAGGAACTTTTCTCACTCTCAGCAGCCTCCGGAGCAAAAAAGACAAACGTCCAGCTTTTGCTGCCACAGCAAAGGTGCCAGCGGGGAAAAGTGATGCTGGTCCTCACTGCCTCCTGGAACCCCTTCAAATGCCCCAGACAATTTCACCCTCTCTTCTTTCCTGCGGACGCTATCGTCAAAAGGAACTTGTTTCACTTTCGGCGGTGTTTGGAGCAAAAACGACAAACGTCCAGCTTTTGCTGCCACAGCAAAGTGCCAGCGGGGAAAAGTGATGCTGGTCCTCACTGCCTCCTGGAAACCCTTCAAATGCCCCAGACAATTTGGCCCTCTCTGCTTTCCTGCGGACTCTATCCTCAAAAGCACCTTTTCACAGTCTCGGCATCCTCCGGAGAAAAAAAGACAAACATCCAGCTTTTGCTGCCAGAGCAAAAGTGCCAGCAGGGAAAAGTGATGCTGGTCCTCACTGCCTCCCGAAACCCCTTCAAATGCCCCAGACAATTTGGCTCTCTCTGCTTTCCTGCAGACTCTATCCTCAAAAGCACCTTTTCTCACTCTCAGCAGCCTCCGGAGCAAAAAAGACAAACATCCAGCTTTTGCTGCCACAGCAAAGGTGCCAGCGGGGAAAAGTGATGCTGGTCCTCACTGCCTCCTGGAACCCCTTCAAATGCCTAAGACAATTTGGCCCTCTCTTCTTTCCTGCGGACTGTATCGTCAAAAGCAACTTTTGTCACTCTCAGCAGCCTCCGTAGCAAAAAAGACAAACATCCAGCTTTTGCTGCCACAGCAAAGGTGCCAGCGGGGAAAAGTGATGCTGGTCCTCACTGCCTCCTGGAACCCCTTCAAATGCCCCAGACAATTTGGCCCTCTCTGCTTTCCTGCAGACTCTATCCTCAAAAGCACCTTTTCACAGTCTCAGCAGCCTCCGGAGAAAAAAAGACAAACATCGCGCTTTTGCTGCAAGAGCAAAAGTGCCAGCGGGGAAAAGTGATGCTGGTCCTCACTGCCTCCTGGAACCCCTTCAAATGCCCCAGACAATTTGGCCCTCTCTGCTTTCCTGCAGAATCTATCCTCAAAAGCACCTTTTTTCAATTTCGGCGGTGTTTGGAGCAAAAAAGACAAACATCCAGCTTTTGCTGCCACAGCAAAGGTGCCAGCGGGGAAAAGTGATGCTGGTCCTCACTGCCTCCTGGAACCCCTTCAAATGCCCCAGACAATTTGGCCCTCTCTGCTTTCCTGCAGACTCTATCCTCAAAAGCACCTTTTCTCACTCTCAGCAGCCTCCGGAGAAAAAAAGACAAACATCCAGCTTTTCCTGCCAGAGCAAAAGTGCTAGCAGGGAAAAGTGATGCTGGTCCTCACTGCCTCCTGGAACCCCTTCAAATGCCCCATACAAATTGACCCTCTCCTTTTTCCTGCGGACTCTATCGTCAAAAGGAACTTTTCTCACTCTCAGCAGCCTCCGGAGCAAAAAAGACAAACGTCCAGCTTTTGCTGCCACAGCAAAGGTGCCAGCGGGGAAAAGTGATGCTGGTCCTCACTGCCTCCTGGAACCCCTTCAAATGCCCCAGACAATTTGGCCCTCTCTGCTTTCCTGCAGAATCTATCCTCAAAAGCACCTTTTTTCAATTTCGGCGGTGTTTGGAGCAAAAAAGACAAACGTCCAGCTTTTGCTGCCACAGCAAAGTGCCAGCGGGGAAAAGTGATGCTGGTCCTCACTGCCTCCTGGAAACCCTTCAAATGCCCCAGACAATTTGGCCCTCTCTGCTTTCCTGCAGACTCTATCCTCAAAAGCACCTTTTCTCACTCTCAGCAGCCTCCGGAGCAAAAAAGACAAACGTCCAGCTTTTGCTGCCACAGCAAAGGCTCCAGAGAGGAAAAGTGATGCTGGTCCTCACTGCCTCCTGGAAACCCTTCAAATGCCCCAGACAATTTGGCCCTCTCTGCTTTCCTGCAGACTCTACCCTCAAAAGCACCTTTTCTCACTCTCAGCAGCCTCCGGAGAAAAAAAGACAAACATCCAGCTTTTCCTGCCAGAGCAAAAGTGCTAGCAGGGAAAAGTGATGCTGGTCCTCACTGCCTCCTGGAACCCCTTCAAATGCCCCAGACAATTTGGCCCTCTCTGCTTTCCTGCAGAATCTATCCTCAAAAGCACCTTTTCTCACTCTCAGCAGCCTCCGGAGAAAAAAAGACAAACATCCAGCTTTTGCTGCCACAGCAAAGGTGCCAGCGGGGAAAAGTGATGCTGGTCCTCACAGCCTCCTGGAACCCCTTCAAATGCCCCAGACAATTTGGCCCTCTCTGCTTTCCTGCAGAATCTATCCTCAAAAGCAATTTTTTTCACTTTCGGCGATGTTTGGAGCAAAAAGGACAAACGTCCAGCTTTTGCTGCCACAGCAAAGGTGCCAACGGGGAAAAGTGATGCTGGTCCTCACTGCCTCCTGGAACCCCTTCAAATGCCCCAGACAATTTGGCCCTCTCTTCTTTCCTGCGGACTCTATCCTCAAAAGCACCTTTTCTCACTCTCAGCAGCCTCCGGAGCAAAAAAGACAAACATCCAGCTTTTGCTGCCACAGCAAAGGTGCCAGCAGGGAAAAGTGATGCTGGTCCTCACTGCCTCCTGGAAACCCTTCAAATGCCCCAGACAATTTGGCCCTCTCTGCTTTCCTGCAGAATCTATCCTCAAAAGCACCTTTTTTCAATTTCGGCGGTGTTTGGAGCAAAAAAGACAAACGTCCAGCTTTTGCTGCCACAGCAAAGTGCCAGCGGGGAAAAGTGATGCTGGTCCTCACTGCCTCCTGGAAACCCTTCAAATGCCCCAGACAATTTGGCCCTCTCTGCTTTCCTGCAGACTCTATCCTCAAAAGCACCTTTTCTCACTCTCAGCAGCCTCCGGAGCAAAAAAGACAAACGTCCAGCTTTTGCTGCCACAGCAAAGGCTCCAGAGAGGAAAAGTGATGCTGGTCCTCACTGCCTCCTGGAAACCCTTCAAATGCCCCAGACAATTTGGCCCTCTCTGCTTTCCTGCAGACTCTACCCTCAAAAGCACCTTTTCTCACTCTCAGCAGCCTCCGGAGAAAAAAAGACAAACATCCAGCTTTTCCTGCCAGAGCAAAAGTGCTAGCAGGGAAAAGTGATGCTGGTCCTCACTGCCTCCTGGAACCCCTTCAAATGCCCCAGACAATTTGGCCCTCTCTGCTTTCCTGCAGAATCTATCCTCAAAAGCACCTTTTCTCACTCTCAGCAGCCTCCGGAGAAAAAAAGACAAACATCCAGCTTTTGCTGCCACAGCAAAGGTGCCAGCGGGGAAAAGTGATGCTGGTCCTCACAGCCTCCTGGAACCCCTTCAAATGCCCCAGACAATTTGGCCCTCTCTGCTTTCCTGCAGAATCTATCCTCAAAAGCAATTTTTTTCACTTTCGGCGATGTTTGGAACAAAAAGGACAAACGTCCAGCTTTTGCTGCCACAGCAAAGGTGCCAACGGGGAAAAGTGATGCTGGTCCTCACTGCCTCCTGGAACCCCTTCAAATGCCCCAGACAATTTGGCCCTCTCTTCTTTCCTGCGGACTCTATCCTCAAAAGCACTTTTCTCACTCTCAGCAGCCTCCGGAGCAAAAAAGACAAACATCCAGCTTTTGCTGCCACAGCAAAGGTGCCAGCAGGGAAAAGTGATGCTGGTCCTCACTGCCTCCTGGAAACCCTTCAAATGCCCCAGACAATTTGGCCCTCTCTGCTTTCCTGCAGACTCTATCCTCAAAAGCACCTTTTTTCACTTTCGGCGGTGTTTGGAGCAAAAAAGTCATACGTCCAGCTTTTGCTGCCACAGCAAAGTGCCAGCGGGGAAAAGTGATGCTGGTCCTCACTGCCTCCTGGAACCCCTTCAAATGCCCCAGACAATTTGGCCCTCTCTGCTTTCCTGCAGACTCTATCCTCAAAAGCACCTTTTCTCACTCTCAGCAGCCTCCGGAGAAAAAAAGACAAACATCCAGCTTTTGCTGCCACAGCAAAGGTGCCAGTGGGAAAAGTGATGCTGGTCCTCACAGCCTCCTGGAACCCCTTCAAATGCCCCAGACAATTTGGCCCTCTCTGCTTTCCTGCAGACTCTATCCTCAAAAGCACCTTTTTTCACTTTCGGCGGTGTTTGGAGCAAAAAAGTCATACGTCCAGCTTTTGCTGCCACAGCAAAGGTGCCAGCGGGGAAAAGTGATGCTGGTCTTCACTGCCTCCTGGAACACCTTCAAATGCGCCAGACAATTTGCCCTCTCTGCTTTCCTGCAGACTCTATCCTCAAAAGCACCTTTTCTCACTCTCAGCAGCCTCCAGAGAAAAAAAGACAAACATCCAGCTTTTGCTGCCACAGCAAAGGTGCCAGCGGGGAAAAGTGATGCTGGTCCTCACTGCCTCCTGGAACCCCTTCAAATGCCCCAGACAATTTCACCCTCTCTGCTTTCCTTCAGAATCTATCCTCCAAAGCACCTTATTTCACTTTCGGCGGTGTTTGGAGCAAAAAAGACAAACGTCCAGCTTTTGCTGCCACAGCAAAGGTGCCAGCGGGGAAAAGTGATGCTGGTCCTCACTGCCTCCTGGAACCCCTTCAAATGCCCCAGACAATTTCACCCTCTCTGCTTTCCTGCAGAATCTATACTCAGAAGCACCTTTTTAGACTTTCGGCGGTGTTTGGAGCAAAAAAGACAAACATCCAGCTTTTGCTGCCAGAGCAAAGGTGCCAGCGGGGAAAAGTGATGCTGGTCCTCACTGCCTCCTGGAACCCCTTCAAATGCCCAAGACAATTTGGCCCTCTCTTCTTTCCTGCGGACTGTATCGTCAAAAGCAACTTTTGTCAATCTCAGCAGCCTCCGGAGCAAAAAAGACAAACATCCAGCTTTTGCTGCCACAGCAAAGGTGCCAGCGGGGAAAAGTGATGCTGGTCCTCACTGCCTCCTGGAAACCCTTCAAATGCCCCAGACAATTTGGCCCTCTCTGCTTTCCTGCAGACTCTATCCTCAAAAGCACCTTTTCACAGTCTCAGCAGCCTCCGGAAAAAAAAAGACAAATATCGCGCTTTTGCTGCAAGAGCAAAAGTGCCAGCGGGGAAAAGTGATGCTGGTCCTCACTGCCTCCTGGAACCCCTTCAAATGCCCCAGACAATTTGGCCCTCTCTGCTTTCCTGCAGAATCTATCGTCAAAAGCACCTTTTTTCAATTTCGGCGGTGTTTGGAGCAAAAAAGACAAACGTCCAGCTTTTGCTGCCACAGCAAAGGTGCCAGCGGGGAAAAGTGATGCTGGTCCTCACTGCCTCCTGGAACCCCTTCAAATGCCCTATACAATTTGGCCCTCTCTGCTTTCCTGCAGACTCTATCCTCAAAAGCACCTTTTCTCACTCTCAGCAGCCTCCGGAGCAAAAAAGACAAACATCCAGCTTTTGCTGCCAGAGCAAAAGTGCCAGCGGGGAAAAGTGATGCTGGTCCTCACTGCCTCCTGGAACCCCTTCAAATGCCCCAGACAATTTGGCCCTCTCTGCTTTCCTGCAGACTCTATCCTCAAAAGCACCTTTTCACAGTCTCAGCAGCCTCCGGAAAAAAAAAGACAAACATCGCGCTTTTGCTGCAAGAGCAAAAGTGCCAGCGGGGAAAAGTGATGCTGGTCCTCACTGCCTCCTGGAACCCCTTCAAATGCCCCAGACAATTTGGCCCTCTCTGCTTTCCTGCAGAATCTATCGTCAAAAGCACCTTTTTTCAATTTCGGCGGTGTTTGGAGCAAAAAAGACAAACGTCCAGCTTTTGCTGCCACAGCAAAGGTGCCAGCGGGGAAAAGTGATGCTGGTCCTCCCTGCCTCCTGGAACCCCTTCAAATGCCCCAGACAATTTGGCCCTCTCTGCTTTCCTGCAGACTCTATCCTCAAAAGCACCTTTTCTCACTCTCAGCAGCCTCCGGAGCAAAAAAGACAAACATCCAGCTTTTGCTGCCAGAGCAAAAGTGCCAGCGGGGAAAAGTGATGCTGGTCCTCACTGCCTCCTGGAACCCCTTCAAATGCCCCAGACAATTTGGCCCTCTCTGCTTTCCTGCAGAATCTATCCTCAAAAGCACCTTTTTTCACTTTCGGCGGTCTTTGGAGCAAAAAATTCAAACGTCCAGCTTTTGCTGCCACAGCAAAGGTGCCAGCGGGGAAAAGTGATGCTGGTCCTCACTGTCTCCTGGAACCCCTTCAAATGCCGCAGACAATTTGGCCCTCTCTGCTTTCCTGCAGAATCTATCCTCAAAAGCACTTTTTTTCACTTTCGGCGATGTTTGGAGCAAAAAGGACAAACGTCCAGCTTTTGCTGCCACAGCAAAGGTGCCAGCGGGGAAAAGTGATGCTGGTCCTCACTTCCTCCTGGAACCCCTTCTAATGCCCCAGACAATTTGGCCCTCTCTTCTTTCCTGCGGACTCTATCGTCAAAAGCAACTTTTCTCACTCTCAGCAGCCTCCGGAGCAAAAAAGACAAACGTCCAGCTTTTCCTGCCACAGCAAAGGTGCCAGCGGGGAAAAGTGATGCTGGTCCTCACTGTCTCCTGGAACCCCTTCAAATGCCCCAGACAATTGGGCCCTCTCTGCTTTCCTGCAGGCTCTATCGTCAAAAGCACCTTTTTTCACTTTCGGCGGTGTTTGGAGCAAAAAAGACAAACGTCCATCTTTTGCTGCCACAGCAAAGGTGCCAACGGGGAAAAGTGATGCTGGTCCTCACTGCCTCCTGGAACCCCTTCAAATGCCCCAGACAATTTGGCCCTCTCTGCTTTCCTGCAGACTCTATCCTCAAAAGCACCTTTTCACAGTCTCGGCAGCCTCCGGAAAAAAAAAGACAAACATCCAGCTTTTGCTGCCAGAGCAAAAGTGCCAGCGTTGAAAAGTGATGCTGGTCCTAACTGCCTCCTGGAACCCCTTCAAATGCCCCAAACAATTTAGCCCTCTCTTCTTTCCCGCGGACGCTATCGTCAAAAGGACCTTTTTTCACTTTCGTCGGTGTTTAGAGCAAAAAAGACAAACGTCCATCTTTTGCTGCCACAGCAAAGGTGCCAGCGGGGAAAAGTGATGCTGGTCCTCACTGCCTCCTGGAACCCCTTCAAATGCCCCAGACAATTTGGCCCTCTCTGCTTTCCTGCAGACTCTATCCTCAAAAGCACCTTTTCACAGTCTCGGCAGCCTCCGGAGAAAAAAAGACAAACGTCCATCTTTTGCTGCCACAGCAAAGGTGCCAGCGGGGAAAAGTGATGCTGGTCCTCACTGCCTCCTGGAACCCCTTCAAATGCCCCAGACAATTTCACCCTCTCTGCTTTCCTGCAGGTTCTATCGTCAAAAGCACCTTTTTTCACTTTCGGCGGTGTTTGGAGCAAAAAAGACAAACGTCCATCTTTTGCTGCCACAGCAAAGGTGCCAGCGGGGAAAAGTGATGCTGGTCCTCACTGCCTCCTGGAACCCCTTCAAATGCCCCAGACAATTTGGCCCTCTCTGCTTTCATGCAGACTCTATCCTCAAAAGCACCTTTTCACAGTCTCGGCAGCCTCCGGAAAAAAAAAGACAAACATCCAGCTTTTGCTGCCACAGCAAAGGTGCCAGCGTTGAAAAGTGATGCTGGTCCTAACTGCCTCCTGGAACCCCTTCAAATGCCCCAAACAATTTAGCCCTCTCTTCTTTCCCGCGGACGCTATCTTCAAAAGGACCTTTTTTCACTTTCGTCGGTGTTTAGAGCAAAAAAGACAAACGTCCAGCTTTTGCTGCCACAGCAAAGGTGCCAGCGGGGAAAAGTGATGCTGGTCCTCACTGTCTCCTGGAACCCCTTCAAATGCCCCGGACAATTTGGCCCTCTCTGCTTTCCTGCAGAATCTATCCTCAAAAGCGCTTTTTTTCACTTTCGGCGATGTTTGGAGCAAAAAGGACAAACGTCCATCTTTTGCTGCCACAGCAAAGGTGCCAACGGGGAAAAGTGATGCTGGTCCTCACTGCCTCCTGGAACCCCTTCAAATGCCCTATACAATTTCACCCTCTCTTCTTTCCAGCAGGCTCTATCGTCAAAAGCACCTTTTTTCGCTTTCGGCGGTGTTTGGAGCAAAAAAGACAAACGTCCAGCTTTTGCTGCCACAGCAAATGTGCCAGCGGGGAAAAGTGATTCTGGTCCTCACTGCCTCCTGGAACCCCTTCAAATGCCCCAGACAATTTGGCCCTCTCTGCTTTCCTGCAGACTCTATCCTCAAAAGCACCTTTTCACAGTCTCGGCAGCCTCCGGAAAAAAAAAGACAAACATCCAGCATTTGCTGCCAGAGCAAAAGTGCCAGCGTTGAAAAGTGATGCTGGTCCTAACTGCCTCCTGGAACCCCTTCAAATGCCCCAAACAATTTAGCCCTCTCTTCTTTCCCGCGGACGATATCGTCAAAAGGACTTTTTTCACTTTCGTCGGTGTTTAGAGCAAAAAAGACAAACGTCCAGCTTTTGCTGCCACAGCAAAGGTGCCAGCGGGGAAAAGTGATGCTGGTCCTCACTGCCTCCTGGAACCCCTTCAAATGCCCCAGACAATTTGGCCCTCTCTGCTTTCCTGCAGACTCTATCCTCAAAAGCACCTTTTCTCACTCTCAGCAGCCTCCGGAGCAAAAAAGACAAACGTCCAGCTTTTGCTGCCACAGCAAAGGTGCCAGCGGGGAAAAGTGATGCTGGTCCTCACTGCCTCCTGGAACCCCTTCAAATGCCCCAGACAATTTCACCCTCTCTTCTTTCCTGCAGGCTCTATCGTCAAAAGCACCTTTTTTCAATTTCGGCGGTGTTTGGAGCAAAAAAGACAAACGTCCAGCTTTTGCTGCCACAGCAAAGGTGCCAGCGGGGAAAAGTGATGCTGGTCCTCACTGCCTCCTGGAACCCCTTCAAATGCCCCAGACAATTTGGCCCTCTCTGCTTTCCTGCAGAGTCATTCATCAAAAGGATCTTTTTTCACTTTCGTCGGTGTTTGGAGCAAAATAGTCATACGTCCAGCTTTTGCTGCCACAGCAAAGGTGCCAGCGGGGAAAGTGATGCTGGTCCTCACTGCCTCCTGGAACCCCTTCAAATGCCCCAGACAATTTGGCCCTCTCTGCTTTCCTGCAGACTCTATCCTCAAAAGCACCTTTTCTCACTCTCAGCAGCCTCTGGAGAAAAAAAGACAAACATCGCGCTTTTGCTGCTAGAGCAAAAGTGCCAGCGGGGAAAAGTGATGCTGGTCCTCACTGCCTCCTGGAACCCCTTCAAATGCCCCAGACAATTTGGCCCTCTCTGCTTTCCTGCAGAATCTATCCTCAAAAGCACCTTTTTTCAATTTCGGCGGTGTTTGGAGCAAAAAAGACAAACGTCCAGCTTTTGCTGCCACAGCAAAGGTGCCAGCGGGGAAAAGTGATGCTGGTCCTCACTGCCTCCTGGAACCCCTTCAAATGCCCCAGACAATTTGGCCCTCTCTGCTTTCCTGCAGACTCTATCCTCAAAAGCACCTTTTCACAGTCTCGGCAGCCTATGGAAAAAAAAAGACAAACATCCAGCTTTTGCTGCCAGAGCAAAAGTGCCAGCGTTGAAAAGTGATGCTGGTCCTAACTCCTCCTGAAACCCCTTCAAATGCCCCAGACAATTTAGCCCTCTCTTCTTTCCCGCGGACGCTATCGTCGAAAGCACCTTTATTCACTTTCGTCGGTGTTTAGAGCAAAAAAGACAAACGTCCAGCTTTTGCTGCCACAGCAAAGGTGCCAGCGGGGAAAAGTGATGCTGGTCCTCACTGCCTCCTGGAACCCCTTCAAATGCCCCAGACAATTTGGCCCTCTCTGCTTTTTTGCAGACTCTATCCTCAAAAGCACCTTTTTTCACTTTCGGCGGTTTTTGGAGCTAAAAAGACAAACGTCCAGCTTTTGCTGCCACAGCAATGGTGCCAGCGGGGAAAAGTGATGCTGGTCCTCACTGTCTCCTGGAACCCCTTCAAATGCCCCAGACAATTTGGCCCTCTCTGCTTTCCTGCAGAGTCCTTCGTCAAAAGGATCTTTTTTCACTTTCGGCGGTGTTTGGAGCAAAAAAGTCATACGTCCAGCTTTTGCTACCACAGCAAAGTGCCAGCGGGGAAAAGTGATGCTGGTCCTCACTGCCTCCTGGAACCCCTTCAAATGCCCCAGACAATTTGGCCCTCTCTGCTTTCCTGCAGACACTATCCTCAAAAGCACCTTTTCTCACTCTCAGCAGCCTCCGTTGAAAAAAAGACAAACATCCAGCGTCTCCTGCCAGAGCAAAAGTGCTAGCAGGGAAAAGTGATGCTGGTCCTCACTGCCTCCTGGAACCCCTTCAAATGCCCCAGACAATTTGGCCCTCTCTGCTTTCCTGCAGAATCTATCCTCAAAAGCACCTTTTCTCACTCTCAGCAGCCTTTGGAGAAAAAAAGACAAATATCCAGCTTTTGCTGCCACAGCAAAGGTGCCAGTGGGAAAAGTGATGCTGGTCCTCACTGCCTCCTGGAACCCCTTCAAATGCCCCAGACAATTTGGCCCTCTCTGCTTTCCTGCAGAATCTATCCTCAAAAGCAATTTTTTTCACTTTCGGCGATGTTTGGAGCAAAAAGGACAAACGTCCAGCTTTTTGCTGCCACAGCAAAGGTGCCAACGGGGAAAAGTGATGCTGGTCCTCACTGCCTCCTGGAACCCCTTCAAATGCCCCAGACAATTTGGCCCTCTCTTCTTTCCTGCGGACTCTATCGTCAAAAGCACCTTTTCTCACTCTCAGCAGCCTCCGGAGCAAAAAAGACAAACATCCAGCTTTTGCTGCCACAGCAAAGGTGCCAGCAGGGAAAAGTGATGCTGGTCCTCACTGCCTCCTGGAAACCCTTCAAATGCCCTAGACAATTTGGCCCTCTCTGCTTTCCTGCAGACTCTATCCTCAAAAGCACCTTTTTTCACTTTCGGCGGTGTTTGGAGCAAAAAAGTCATACGTCCAGATTTTGCTGCCACAGCAAAGGTGCCAGCGGGGAAAAGTGATGCTGGTCCTCACTGCCTCCTGGAACCCCTTCAAATGCCCCAGACAATTTGGCCCTCTCTGCTTTCCTGCAGACTCTATCCTCAAAAGCACCTTTTCTCACTCTCAGCAGCCTCCGGAGCAAAAAAGACAAACGTCCAGCTTTTGCTGCCACAGCAAAGGTGCCAGCGGGGAAAAGTGATGCTGGTCCTCACTGCCTCCTGGAACCCCTTCAAATGCCCCAGACAATTTGGCCCTCTCTGCTTTCCTGCAGACTCTATCCTCAAAAGCACCTTTTCTCACTCTCAGCAGCCTCCGGAGAAAAAAAGACAAACATCCAGCTTTTGCTGCCAGAGCAAAAGTGCCAGCGGGGAAAAGTGATGCTGGTCCTCACTGCCTCCTGGAACCCCTTCAAATGCCCCAGACAATTTGGCCCTCTCTGCTTTCCTGCAGAATCTATCCTCAAAAGCACCTTTTTTCAATTTCGGCGGTCTTTGGAGCAAAAAAGACAAACGTCCAGCTTTTGCTGCCACAGCAAAGGTGCCAGCGGGGAAAAGTGATGCTGGTCCTCACTGTCTCCTGGAACCCCTTCAAATGCCGCAGACAATTTGGCCCTCTCTGCTTTCCTGCAGAATCTATCCTCAAAAGCACTTTTTTTCACTTTCGGCGATGTTTGGAGCAAAAAGGAAAAACGTCCAGCTTTTGCTGCCACAGCAAAGGTGCCAGCGGGGAAAAGTGATGCTGGTCCTCACTGTCTCCTGGAACCCCTTCAAATGCCCCAGACAATTTGGCCCTCTCTGCTTTCCTGCAGAATCTATCCTCAAAAGCACTTTTTTTCACTTTCGGCGATGTTTGGAGCAAAAAGGACAAACGTCCAGCTTTTGCTGCCACAGGAAAGGTGCCAACGGGGAAAAGTGATGCTGGTCCTCACTTCCACCTGGAACCCCTTCTAATGCCCCAGACAATTTGGCCCTCTCTTCTTTCCTGCGGACTCTATCGTCAAAAGCAACTTTTCTCACTCTCAGCAGCCTCCGGAGCAAAAAAGACAAACGTCCAGCTTTTCCTGCCACAGCAAAGGTGCCAGCGGGGAAAAGTGATGCTGGTCCTCACTGCCTCCTGGAACCCCTTCAAATGCCCCAGACAATTTGGCCCTCTCTGCTTTCCTGCAGACTCTATCCTCAAAAGCACCTTTTCACAGTCTCGGCAGCCTCCGGAAAAAAAAAGACAAACATCCAGCTTTTGCTGCCAGAGCAAAAGTGCCAGCGTTGAAAAGTGATGCTGGTCCTAACTGCCTCCTGGAACCCCTTCAAATGCCCCAAACAATTTAGCCCTCTCTTCTTTCCCGCGGACGCTATCGTCAAAAGGACCTTTTTTCACTTTCGTCCTTGTTTAGAGCAAAAAAGACAAACGTCCAGCTTTTGCTGCCACAGCAAAGGTGCCAGCGGGGAAAAGTGATGCTGGTCCTCACTGCCTCCTGGAACCCCTTCAAATGCCCCAGACAATTTGGCCCTCTCTGCTTTCCTGCAGAATCTATCCTCAAAAGCGCTTTTTTTCACTTTCAGCGATGTTTGGAGCAAAAAGGACAAACGTCCAGCTTTTGCTGCCACAGCAAAGGTGCCAACGGGGAAAAGTGATGCTGGTCCTCACTGTCTCCTGGAACCCCTTCAAATGCCCCATACAATTTCACCCTCTCTTCTTTCCAGCAGGCTCTATCGTCAAAAGCACCTTTTCTCACTTTCGGCGGTGTTTGGAGCAAAAAAGACAAACGTCCAGCTTTTGCTGCCACAGCAAAGGTGCCAGCGGGGAAAAGTGATGCTGGTCCTCACTGCCTCCTGGAACCCCTTCAAATGCCCCAGACAATTTGGCCCTCTCTGCTTTCCTGCAGACTCTATCCTCAAAAGCACCTTTTCACAGTCTCGGCAGCCTCCGGAAAAAAAAAGACAAACATCCAGCATTTGCTGCCAGAGCAAAAGTGCCAGCGTTGAAAAGTGATGCTGGTCCTAACTGCCTCCTGGAACCCCTTCAAATGCCCCAAACAATTTAGCCCTCTCTTCTTTCCCGCGGACGATATCGTCAAAAGGACCTTTTTTCACTTTCGTCGGTGTTTGGAGCAAAAAAGTCATACGTCCAGCTTTTGCTGCCACAGCAAAGGTGCCAGCGGGGAAAAGTGATGCTGGTATTCACTGCTTCCTGGAACCCCTTCAAATGCCCCAGACAATTTGGCCCTCTCTGCTTTCCTGCAGACTCTATCCTCAAAAGCACCTTTTCTCACTCTCAGCAGCCTCCGGAGCAAAAAACACAAACGTCCTGCTTTTGCTGCCACAGCAAAGGTGCCAGCGGGGAAAAGTGATGCTGGTCCTCACTGCCTCCTGGAACCCCTTCAAATGCCCCAGACAATTTCACCCTCTCTTCTTTCTTGCGGACGCTATCGTCAAAAGGAACTTGTTGCACTTTCGGCCGTCCTTGGAGCAAAAAAGACAAACGTCCAGCTTTTGCTGCCACAGTAAAGGTGCCAGCGGGGAAAAGTGATGCTGGTCCTCACTGCCTCCTGGAACCCCTTCAAATGCCCCATACACTTTGGCCCTCTCTGTTTCCAGCAGACTCTATCCTCAAAAGCACTTTTTTTCACTTTCGGCGGTTTTTGGAGCAAAAAAGACAAACTTCCAGCATTTGCTGCCACAGCAAAGGTGCCAACGGGGAAAAGTGATGCTGGTCCTCACTTCCTCCTGGAACCCCTTCAAATGCCCCAGACATTTTGGCCCTCTCTGCTTTCCTGCAGAGTCATTCGTCAAAATGATCTTTTTTCACTTTCGGCGGTGTTTGGAGCAAAAAAGTCATACGTCCAGCTTTTGCTGCCACAGCAAAGGTGCCAGCGGGGAAAAGCGATGCTGGTCCTCACTGCCTCCTGGAACCCCTTCAAATGCCCCAGATAATTGGGCCCTCTCTGCTTTCCTGCAGACTCTATCCTCAAAAGCACCTTTTTTCACTCTCTGCAGCCTCCGGAAAAAAAAAAGACAAACGTCCAGCTTTTGCTGCCACAGCAAAGGTGCCAGCGGGGAAAAGTGATGCTGGTCCTCACTGCCTCCTAGAACCCCTTCAAATGCCCCAGACAATTTCACCCTCTCTTCTTTCCTGCAGGCTCTATCGTCAAAAGCACCTTTTTTCACTTTCGGCGGTGTTTGGAGCAAAAAAGACAAACGTCCATCTTTTGCTGCCACAGCAAAGGTGCCAGGGGGAAAAGTGATGCTGGTCCTCACTGCCTCCTGGAACCCCTTCAAATGCCCCAGACAATTTGGCCCTCTCTGCTTTCCTGCAGAGTCATTCGTCAAAATGATCTTTTTTCACTTTCGGCTGTGTTTGGAGCAAAAAAGACAAACGTCCATCTTTTGCTGCCACAGCAAAGGTGCCAGCGGGGAAAAGTGATGCTGGTCCTCCCTGCCTCCTGGAACCCCTTCAAATGTCCCAGACATTTTGGCCCTCTCTGCTTTCCTGCAGAGTCATTCATCAAAAGGATCTTTTTTCACTTTCGGCGGTTTTTGGAGCAAAATAGTCATACGTCCAGCTTTTGCTGCCACAGCAAAGGCGCCAGCGGGGAAAAGTGATGCTGGTCCTCACTGCCTCCTGGAACCCCTTCAAATGCCCCAGACAATTTGGCCCTCTCTGCTTTCCTGCAGAATCTATCCTCAAAAGCACCTTTTCACAGTCTCGGCAGCCTCCGGAAAAAAAATACAAACATCCAGCTTTTGCTGCCAGAGCAAAAGTGCCAGCGTTTAAAAGTGATGCTGGTCCTAACTGCCTCCTGGAACCCCTTCAAATGCCCCAAACAATTTAGCCCTCTCTTCTTTCCCGCGGACGCTATCTTCAAAAGGACCTTTTTTCACTTTCGTCGGTGTTTAGAGCAAAAAAGACAAACGTCCAGCTTTTGCTGCCACAGCAAAGGTGCCAGCGGGGAAAAGTGATGCTGGTCCTCACTGCCTCCTAGAACCCCTTCAAATGCCCCAGACAATTTGGCCCTCTCTGCTTTTTTGCAGACTCTATCCTCAAAAGCACCTTTTTTCACTTTCGGCGGTTTTTGGAGCTAAAAAGACAAACGTCCAGCTTTTGCTGCCACAGCAAAGGTGCCAGCGGGGAAAAGTGATGCTGGTCCTCACTGTCTCCTGGAACCCCTTCAAATGCCCCAGACAATTTGGCCCTCTCTGCTTTCCTGCAGACTCTATCCTCAAAAGCACCTTTTTTCACTTTCGGCGGTGTTTGGAGCAAAAAAGACAAACGTCCAGCTTTTGCTGCCACAGCAAAGTGCCAGCGGGGAAAAGTGATGCTGGTCCTCACTGCCTCCTGGAACCCCTTCAAATGCCCCAGACAATTTGGCCCTCTCTGCTTTCCTGCAGAGTCATTCGTCAAAAGGATCTTTTTTCACTTTCGGCGGTGTTTGGAGCAAAAAAGTCATACGTCCAGCTTTTGCTGCCACAGCAAAGGTGCCAGCGGGGAAAAGTGATGCTGGTATTCACTGCTTCCTGGAACCCCTTCAAATGCCCCAGACAATTTGGCCCTCTCTGCTTTCCTGCAGACTCTATCCTCAAAAGCACCTTTTCTCACTCTCAGCAGCCTCCGGAGAAAAAAAGACAAACATCCAGCTTTTGCTGCCACAGCAAAGGTGCCAGCGGGGAAAAGTGATGCTGGTCCTCACTGCCTCCTGGAACCCCTTCAAATGCCCCAGACAATTTGGCCCTCTCTGCTTTCCTGCAGAGTCATTCGTCAAAATGATCTTTTTTAACTTTCGGCGGTGTTTGGAGCAAAAAATTCATACGTCCAGCTTTTGCTGCCACAGCAAAGGTGCCAGCGGGGAAAAGTGATGCTGGTCCTCACTGCCTCCTGGAACCCTTCAAATGCCCCAGACAATTTCACCCTCTCTTCTTTCTTGCGGACGCTATCGTCAAAAGGAACTTGTTTCACTTTCGGCAGTCTTTGGAGCAAAAAAGACAAACGTCCAGCTTTTGCTGCCACAGTAATGGTGCCAGCGGGGAAAAGTGATGCTGGTCCTCACTGCCTCCTGGAACCCCTTCAAATGCCCCAGACAATTTGGCCCTCCCTGTTTCCAGCAGACTCTATCCTCAAAAGCACTTTTTTTCACTTTTGGCGGTTTTTGGAGCAAAAAAGACAAACGTCCAGCATTTGCTGCCACAGCAAAGGTGCCAGCGGGGAAAAGTGATGCTGGTCCTCACTGCCTCCTGGAACCCCTTCAAATGCCTCAGACAATTTCACCCTCTCTTCTTTCCTGCAGGCTCTATCGTCAAAAGCACCTTTTTTCAATTTCGGAGGTGTTTGGAGCAAAAAAGACTAACGTCCATCTTTTGCTGCCACAGCAAAGTGCCAGCGGGGAAAAGTGATGCTGGTCCTCACTGCCTCCTGGAACCCCTTCAAATGCCCCAGACAATTTGGCCCTCTCTGCTTTCCTGCAGACTCTATCCTCAAAAGCACCTTTTTTCACTCTCTGCAGCCTCCGGAAAAAAAAAGACAAACGTCCAGCTTTTGCTGCCACAGCAAAGGTGCCAGGGGGGAAAAGTGATGCTGGTCCTCACTGCCTCCTGGAACCCCTTCAAATGCCCCAGACAATTTAGCCCTCTCTTCTTTCTTGCGGACGCTATCGTCAAAAGGAACTTGTTTCACTTTCGGCCGTCCTTGGAGCAAAAAAGACAAACGTCCAGCTTTTGCTGCCACAGTAAAGGTGCCAGCGGGGAAAAGTGATGCTGGTCCTCACTGCCTCCTGGAACCCCTTCAAATGCCCCATACACTTTGGCCCTCCCTGTTTCCAGCAGACTCTATCCTCAAAAGCACTTTTTTTCACTTTCGGAGGTTTTTGGAGCAAAAAAGACAAACTTCCAGCATTTGCTGCCACAGCAAAGGTGCCAGCGGGGAAAAGTGATGCTGGTCCTCACTGCCTCCTGGAACCCCTTCAAATGCCCCAGACAATTTCACCCTCTCTTCTTTCCTGCAGGCTCTATCGTCAAAAGCACCTTTTTTCAATTTCGGCGGTGTTTGGAGCAAAAAAGACAAACGTCCATCTTTTGCTGCCACAGCAAAGGTGCCAGCGGGGAAAAGTGATGCTGGTCCTCCCTGCCTCCTGGAACCCCTTCAAATGCCCCAGACAATTTGGCCCTCTCTGCTTTCCTGCAGAGTCATTCATCAAAAGGATCTTTTTTCACTTTCGGCGGTGTTTAGAGCAAAATAGTCATACGTCCAGCTTTTGCTGCCACAGCAAAGGTGCCAGCGGGGAAAAGTGATGCTGGTCCTCACTGCCTCCTGGAACCCCTTCAAATGCCCCAGACAATTTGGCCCTCTCTGCTTTCATGCAGACTCTATCCTCAAAAGCACCTTTTCACAGTCTCGGCAGCCTCCGGAAAAAAAAAGACAAACATCCAGCTTTTGCTGCCAGAGCAAAAGTGCCAGCGTTGAAAAGTGATGCTGGTCCTCACTGCCTCCGGGAACCCCTTCAAATGCCCCAAACAATTTAGCCCTCTCTTCTTTCCCGCGGACGCTATCTTCAAAAGGACCTTTTTTCACTTTCGTCGGTGTTTAGAGCAAAAAAGACAAACGTCCAGCTTTTGCTGCCACAGCAAAGGTGCCAGCGGGGAAAAGTGATGCTGGTCCTCACTGTCTCCTGGAGCCCCTTCAAATGCCCCAGACAATTTGGCCCTCTCTGCTTTCCTGCAGAATCTATCCTCAAAAGCGCTTTTTTTCACTTTCGGCGATGTTTGGAGCAAAAAGGACAAACGTCCAGCTTTTGCTGCCACAGCAAAGGTGCCAACGGGGAAAAGTGATGCTGGTCCTCACTGTCTCCTGGAACCCCTTCAAATGCCCTATACAATTTCACCCTCTCTTCTTTCCAGCAGGCTCTATCGTCAAAAGCACCTTTTTTCACTTTCGGCGGTGTTTGGAGCAAAAAAGACAAACGTCCAGCTTTTGCTGCCACAGCAAAGGTGCCAGCGGGGAAAAGTGATGCTGGTCCTCACTGCCTCCTGGAACCCCTTCAAATGCCCCAGACAATTTGGCCCTCTCTGCTTTCATGCAGACTCTATCCTCAAAAGCACCTTTTCTCACTCTCAGCAGCCTCCGGAGCAAAAAAGACAAACGTCCAGCTTTTGCTGCCACAGCAAAGGTGCCAGCGGGGAAAAGTGATGCTGGTCCTCACTGCCTCCTGGAACCCCTTCAAATGCCCCAGACAATTTGGCCCTCTCTGCTTTCCTGCAGAGTCATTCGTCAAAATGATCTTTTTTAACTTTCGGCGGTGTTTGGAGCAAAAAATTCATACGTCCAGCTTTTGCTGCCACAGCAAAGGTGCCAGCGGGGAAAAGTGATGCTGGTCCTCACTGCCTCCTGGAACCCTTCAAATGCCCCAGACAATTTCACCCTCTCTTCTTTCTTGCGGACGCTATCGTCAAAAGGAACTTGTTTCACTTTCGGCAGTCTTTGGAGCAAAAAAGACAAACGTCCAGCTTTTGCTGCCACAGTAATGGTGCCAGCGGGGAAAAGTGATGCTGGTCCTCACTGCCTCCTGGAACCCCTTCAAATGCCCCAGACAATTTGGCCCTCTCTGCTTTCCTGCAGAGTCATTCGTCAAAAGGATCTTTTTTCACTTTCGGCGGTGTTTGGAGCAAAAAAGTCATACGTCCAGCTTTTGCTGCCACAGCAAAGGTGCCAGCGGGGAAAAGTGATGCTGGTATTCACTGCTTCCTGGAACCCCTTCAAATGCCCCAGACAATTTGGCCCTCTCTGCTTTCCTGCAGACTCTATCCTCAAAAGCACCTTTTCTCACTCTCAGCAGCCTCCGGAGAAAAAAAGACAAACATCCAGCTTTTGCTGCCACAGCAAAGGTGCCAGCGGGGAAAAGTGATGCTGGTCCTCACTGCCTCCTGGAACCCCTTCAAATGCCCCAGACAATTTGGCCCTCTCTGCTTTCCTGCAGAGTCATTCGTCAAAATGATCTTTTTTAACTTTCGGCGGTGTTTGGAGCAAAAAATTCATACGTCCAGCTTTTGCTGCCACAGCAAAGGTGCCAGCGGGGAAAAGTGATGCTGGTCCTCACTGCCTCCTGGAACCCTTCAAATGCCCCAGACAATTTCACCCTCTCTTCTTTCTTGCGGACGCTATCGTCAAAAGGAACTTGTTTCACTTTCGGCAGTCTTTGGAGCAAAAAAGACAAACGTCCAGCTTTTGCTGCCACAGTAATGGTGCCAGCGGGGAAAAGTGATGCTGGTCCTCACTGCCTCCTGGAACCCCTTCAAATGCCCCAGACAATTTGGCCCTCCCTGTTTCCAGCAGACTCTATCCTCAAAAGCACTTTTTTTCACTTTTGGCGGTTTTTGGAGCAAAAAAGACAAACGTCCAGCATTTGCTGCCACAGCAAAGGTGCCAGCGGGGAAAAGTGATGCTGGTCCTCACTGCCTCCTGGAACCCCTTCAAATGCCTCAGACAATTTCACCCTCTCTTCTTTCCTGCAGGCTCTATCGTCAAAAGCACCTTTTTTCAATTTCGGAGGTGTTTGGAGCAAAAAAGACTAACGTCCATCTTTTGCTGCCACAGCAAAGTGCCAGCGGGGAAAAGTGATGCTGGTCCTCACTGCCTCCTGGAACCCCTTCAAATGCCCCAGACAATTTGGCCCTCTCTGCTTTCCTGCAGACTCTATCCTCAAAAGCACCTTTTTTCACTCTCTGCAGCCTCCGGAAAAAAAAAGACAAACGTCCAGCTTTTGCTGCCACAGCAAAGGTGCCAGGGGGGAAAAGTGATGCTGGTCCTCACTGCCTCCTGGAACCCCTTCAAATGCCCCAGACAATTTAGCCCTCTCTTCTTTCTTGCGGACGCTATCGTCAAAAGGAACTTGTTTCACTTTCGGCCGTCCTTGGAACAAAAAAGACAAACGTCCAGCTTTTGCTGCCACAGTAAAGGTGCCAGCGGGGAAAAGTGATGCTGGTCCTCACTGCCTCCTGGAACCCCTTCAAATGCCCCATACACTTTGGCCCTCCCTGTTTCCAGCAGACTCTATCCTCAAAAGCACTTTTTTTCACTTTCGGAGGTTTTTGGAGCAAAAAAGACAAACTTCCAGCATTTGCTGCCACAGCAAAGGTGCCAGCGGGGAAAAGTGATGCTGGTCCTCACTGCCTCCTGGAACCCCTTCAAATGCCCCAGACAATTTCACCCTCTCTTCTTTCCTGCAGGCTCTATCGTCAAAAGCACCTTTTTTCAATTTCGGCGGTGTTTGGAGCAAAAAAGACAAACGTCCATCTTTTGCTGCCACAGCAAAGGTGCCAGCGGGGAAAAGTGATGCTGGTCCTCCCTGCCTCCTGGAACCCCTTCAAATGCCCCAGACAATTTGGCCCTCTCTGCTTTCCTGCAGAGTCATTCATCAAAAGGATCTTTTTTCACTTTCGGCGGTGTTTAGAGCAAAATAGTCATACGTCCAGCTTTTGCTGCCACAGCAAAGGTGCCAGCGGGGAAAAGTGATGCTGGTCCTCACTGCCTCCTGGAACCCCTTCAAATGCCCCAGACAATTTGGCCCTCTCTGCTTTCATGCAGACTCTATCCTCAAAAGCACCTTTTCACAGTCTCGGCAGCCTCCGGAAAAAAAAAGACAAACATCCAGCTTTTGCTGCCAGAGCAAAAGTGCCAGCGTTGAAAAGTGATGCTGGTCCTCACTGCCTCCGGGAACCCCTTCAAATGCCCCAAACAATTTAGCCCTCTCTTCTTTCCCGCGGACGCTATCTTCAAAAGGACCTTTTTTCACTTTCGTCGGTGTTTAGAGCAAAAAAGACAAACGTCCAGCTTTTGCTGCCACAGCAAAGGTGCCAGCGGGGAAAAGTGATGCTGGTCCTCACTGTCTCCTGGAGCCCCTTCAAATGCCCCAGACAATTTGGCCCTCTCTGCTTTCCTGCAGAATCTATCCTCAAAAGCGCTTTTTTTCACTTTCGGCGATGTTTGGAGCAAAAAGGACAAACGTCCAGCTTTTGCTGCCACAGCAAAGGTGCCAACGGGGAAAAGTGATGCTGGTCCTCACTGTCTCCTGGAACCCCTTCAAATGCCCTATACAATTTCACCCTCTCTTCTTTCCAGCAGGCTCTATCGTCAAAAGCACCTTTTTTCACTTTCGGCGGTGTTTGGAGCAAAAAAGACAAACGTCCAGCTTTTGCTGCCACAGCAAAGGTGCCAGCGGGGAAAAGTGATGCTGGTCCTCACTGCCTCCTGGAACCCCTTCAAATGCCCCAGACAATTTGGCCCTCTCTGCTTTCCTGCAGACTCTATCCTCAAAAGCACCTTTTCACAGTCTCGGCAGCCTCCGGAAAAAAAAAGACAAACATCCAGCATTTGCTGCCAGAGCAAGAGTGCCAGCGTTGAAAAGTGATGCTGGTCCTAACTGCCTCCTGGAACCCCTTCAAATGCCCCAAACAATTTAGCCCTCTCTTCTTTCCCGCGGACGATATCGTCAAAAGGACCTTTTTTCACTTTCGTCGGTGTTTAGAGCAAAAAAGACAAACGTCCAGCTTTTGCTGCCACAGCAAAGGTGCCAGCGGGGAAAAGTGATGCTGGTCCTCACTGCCTCCTGGAACCCCTTCAAATGCCCCAGACAATTTGGCCCTCTCTGCTTTCATGCAGACTCTATCCTCAAAAGCACCTTTTCTCACTCTCAGCAGCCTCCGGAGCAAAAAAGACAAACGTCCAGCTTTTGCTGCCACAGCAAAGGTGCCAGCGGGGAAAAGTGATGCTGGTCCTCACTGCCTCCTGGAACCCCTTCAAATGCCCCAGACAATTTGGCCCTCTCTGCTTTCCTGCAGAGTCATTAGTCAAAAGGACCTTTTTTCACTTTCGGCGGTGTTTGGAGCAAAAAAGTCATACGTCCAGCTTTTGCTGCCACAGCAAAGGTGCCAGCGGGGAAAAGTGATGCTGGTATTCACTGCTTCCTGGAACCCCTTCAAATGCCCCAGACAATTTGGCCCTCTCTGCTTTCCTGCAGAATCTATCCTCAAAAGCACCTTTTCTCACTCTCAGCAGCCTCCGGAGCAAAAAAGACAAACATCCAGCTTTTGCTGCCACAGCAAAGGTGCCAGCGGGGAAAAGTGATGCTGGTCCTCACTGCCTCCTGGAACCCCTTCAAATGCCCCAGACAATTTGGCCCTCTCTGCTTTTTTGCAGACTCTATCCTCAAAAGCACCTTTTTTCACTTTCGGCGGTTTTTGGAGCTAAAAAGACAAACGTCCATCTTTTGCTGCCACAGCAAAGGTGCCAGCGGGGAAAAGTGATGCTGGTCCTCACTGCCTCCTGGAACCCCTTCAAATGCCTCAGACAATTTGGCCCTCTCTGCTTTCCTGCAGACTCTATCCTCAAAAGCACCTTTTTTCACTTTCGGCGGTGTTTGGAGCAAAAAAGACAAACGTCCAGCTTTTGCTGCCACAGCAAAGGTGCCAACGGGGAAAAGTGATGCTGGTCCTCACTTCCTCCTGGAACCCCTTCAAATGCCCCAGACAATTTGGCCCTCTCTGCTTTCCTGCAGGCTCTATCGTCAAAAGCACCTTTTTTCCCTTTCGGCGGTGTTTGGAGCAAAAAAGACAAACGTCCATCTTTTGCTGCCACAGCAAAGGTGCCAGCAGGGAAAAGTGATGCTGGTCCTCCCTGCCTCCTGGAACCCCTTCAAATGCCCCAGACAATTTGGCCCTCTCTGCTTTCCTGCAGAGTCATTCGTCAAAATGATCTTTTTTCACTTTCGGCGGTGTTTGGAGCAAAAAAGTCATACGTCCAGCTTTTGCTGCCACAGCAAAGGTGCCAGCGGGGAAAAGCGATGCTGGTCCTCACTGCCTCCTGGAACCCCTTCAAATGCCCCAGACAATTTGGCCCTCTCTGCTTTCCTGCAGACTCTATCCTCAAAAGCACCTTTTTTCACTCTCTGCAGCCTCCGGAAAAAAAAAGACAAACGTCCAGCTTTTGCTGCCACAGCAAAGGTGCCAGCGGGGAAAAGTGATGCTGGTCCTCACTGCCTCCTGGAACCCCTTCAAATGCCCCAGACAATTTCACCCTCTCTTCTTTCCTGCAGGCTCTATCGTCAAAAGCACCTTTTTTCACTTTCGGCGGTGTTTGGAGCAAAAAAGACAAACGTCCATCTTTTGCTGCCACAGCAAAGGTGCCAGCGGGGAAAAGTGATGCTGGTCCTCACTGCCTCCTGGAACCCCTTCAAATGCCCCAGACAATTTGGCCCTCTCTACTTTCCTGCAGAGTCATTCGTCAAAATGATCTTTTTTCACTTTCGGCTGTGTTTGGAGCAAAAAAGACAAACGTCCATCTTTTGCTGCCACAGCAAAGGTGCCAGCGGGGAAAAGTGATGCTGGTCCTCCCTGCCTCCTGGAACCCCTTCAAATGTCCCAGACATTTTGGCCCTCTCTTCTTTCCTGCAGAGTCATTCATCAAAAGGATCTTTTTTCACTTTCGGCGGTGTTTGGAGCAAAATAGTCATACGTCCAGCTTTTGCTGCCACAGCAAAGGTCCCAGCGGGGAAAAGTGATGCTGGTCCTCACTGCCTCCTGGAACCCCTTCAAATGCCCCAGACAATTTGGCCCTCTCTGCTTTCCTGCAGAATCTATCCTCAAAAGCACCTTTTCACAGTCTCGGCAGCCTCCGGAAAAAAAAAGACAAACATCCAGCTTTTGCTGCCAGAGAAAAGTGCCAGCGTTTAAAAGTGATCCTGGTCCTAACTGCCTCCTGGAACCCCTTCAAATGCCCCAAACAATTTAGCCCTCTCTTCTTTCCCGCGGACGCTATCTTCAAAAGGACCTTTTTTCACTTTCGTCGGTGTTTAGAGCAAAAAAGACAAACGTCCAGCTTTTGCTGCCACAGCAAAGGTGCCAGCGGGGAAAAGTGATGCTGGTCCTCACTGCCTCCTAGAACCCCTTCAAATGCCCCAGACAATTTGGCCCTCTCTGCTTTCCTGCAGACTCTATCCTCAAAAGCACCTTTTTTCACTTTCGGCGGTTTTTGGAGCTAAAAAGACAAACGTCCAGCTTTTGCTGCCACAGCAAAGGTGCCAGCGGGGAAAAGTGATGCTGGTCCTCACTGTCTCCTGGAACCCCTTCAAATGCCCCAGACAATTTGGCCCTCTCTGCTTTCCTGCAGACTCTATCCTCAAAAGCACCTTTTTTCACTTTCGGCGGTGTTTGGAGCAAAAAAGACAAACGTCCAGCTTTTGCTGCCACAGAAAAGTGCCAGCGGGGAAAAGTGATGCTGGTCCTCACTGCCTCCTGGAACCCCTTCAAATGCCCCAGACAATTTGGCCCTCTCTGCTTTCCTGCAGAGTCATTCGTCAAAAGGACCTTTTTTCACTTTCGGCGGTGTTTGGAGCAAAAAAGTCATACGTCCAGCTTTTGCTGCCACAGCAAAGGTGCCAGCGGGGAAAAGTGATGCTGGTATTCACTGCTTCCTGGAACCCCTTCAAATGCCCCAGACAATTTGGCCCTCTCTGCTTTCCTGCAGACTCTATCCTCAAAAGCACCTTTTCTCACTCTCAGCAGCCTCTGGAGAAAAAAAGACAAACATCCAGCTTTTGCTGCCACAGCAAAGGTGCCAGCGGGGAAAAGTGATGCTGGTCCTCACTGCCTCCTGGAACCCCTTCAAATGCCCCAGACAATTTGGCCCTCTCTGCTTTCCTGCAGAGTCATTCGTCAAAATGATCTTTTTTAACTTTCGGCGGTGTTTGGAGCAAAAAATTCAAACGTCCAGCTTTTGCTGCCACAGCAAAGGTGCCAGCGGTGAAAAGTGATGCTGGTCCTCACTGCCTCCTGGAACCCTTCAAATGCCCCAGACAATTTCACCCTCTCTTCTTTCTTGCGGACGCTATCGTCAAAAGGAACTTGTTTCACTTTCGGCGGTCTTTGGAGCAAAAAAGACAAATGTCCAGCTTTTGCTGCCACAGTAATGGTGCCAGCGGGGAAAAGTGATGCTGGTCCTCACTGCCTCCTGGAACCCCTTCAAATGCCCCAGACAATTTGGCCCTCCCTGTTTCCAGCAGACTCTATCCTCAAAAGCACTTTTTTTCACTTTCGGCGGTTTTTGGAGCAAAAAAGACAAACGTCCACCATTTGCTGCCACAGCAAAGGTGCCAGCGGGGAAAAGTGATGCTGGTCCTCACTGCCTCCTGGAACCCCTTCAAATGCCCCAGACAATTTCACCCTCTCTTCTTTCCTGCAGGCTCTATCGTCAAAAGCACCTTTTTTCACTTTCGGCGGTGTTTGGAGCAAAAAAGACAAACGTCCATCTTTTGCTGCCACAGCAAAGGTGCCAGAGGGGAAAAGTGATGCTGGTCCTCACTGCCTCCTGGAACCCCTTCAAATGCCCCAGACAATTTGGCCCTCTCTGCTTTCCTGCAGACTCTATCCTCAAAAGCACCTTTTATCCCTTTCGGCGGTGTTTGGAACAAAAAAGACAAACGTCCATCTTTTGCTGCCACAGCAAAGGTGCCAGCGGGGAAAAGTGATGCTGGTCCTCCCTGCCTCCTGGAACCCCTTCAAATGCCCCAGACAATTTGGCCCTCTCTGCTTTCCTGCAGAGTCATTCGTCAAAATGATCTTTTTTCGCTTTCGGCGGTGTTTGGAGCAAAAAAGTCATACGTCCAGCTTTTGCTGCCACAGCAAAGGTGCCAGCGGGGAAAAGCGATGCTGGTCCTCACTGCCTCCTGGAACCCCTTCAAATGCCCCAGACAATTTGGCCCTCTCTGCTTTCCTGCAGACTCTATCCTCAAAAGCACCTTTTCTCACTCTCTGCAGCCTCCGGAAAAAAAAAGACAAACGTCCAGCTTTTGCTGCCACAGCAAAGGTGCCAGCGGGGAAAAGTGATGCTGGTCCTCACTGCCTCCTGGAACCCCTTCAAATGCCCCAGACAATTTCACCCTCTCTTCTTTCCTGCAGGCTCTATCGTCAAAAGCACCTTTTTTCACTTTCGGCGGTGTTTGGAGCAAAAAAGACAAACGTCCATCTTTTGCTGCCACAGCAAAGGTGCCAGCGGGGAAAAGTGATGCTGGTCCTCACTGCCTCCTGGAACCCCTTCAAATGCCCCAGACAATTTGGCCCTCTCTACTTTCCTGCAGAGTCATTCGTCAAAATGATCTTTATTCACTTTCGGCTGTGTTTGGAGCAAAAAAGACAAACGTCCAGCTTTTGCTGCCACAGCAAAGGTGCCAGCGGGGAAAAGTGATGCTGGTCCTCACTGCCTCCTGGAACCCCTTCAAATGTCCCAGACATTTTGGCCCTCTCTGCTTTCCTGCAGAGTCATTCATCAAAAGGATCTTTTTTCACTTTCGACGGTGTTTGGAGCAAAATAGTCATACGTCCAGCTTTTGCTGCCACAGCAAAGGTGCCAGCGGGGAAAAGTGATGCTGGTCCTCACTGCCTCCTGGAACCCCTTCAAATGCCCCAGACAATTTGGCCCTCTCTGCTTTCCTGCAGAATCTATCCTCAAAAGCACCTTTTCACAGTCTCGGCAGCCTCCGGAAAAAAAAAGACAAACATCCAGCTTTTGCTGCCAGAGCAAAAGTGCCAGCGTTTAAAAGTGATCCTGGTCCTAACTGCCTCCTGGAACCCCTTCAAATGCCCCAAACAATTTAGCCCTCTCTTCTTTCCCGCGGACGCTATCTTCAAAAGGACCTTTTTTCACTTTCGTCGGTGTTTAGAGCAAAAAAGACAAACGTCCAGCTTTTGCTGCCACAGCAAAGGTGCCAGCGGGGAAAAGTGATGCTGGTCCTCACTGCCTCCTAGAACCCCTTCAAATGCCCCAGACAATTTGGCCCTCTCTGCTTTTTTGCAGACTCTATCCTCAAAAGCACCTTTTTTCACTTTCGGCGGTTTTTGGAGCTAAAAAGAAAAACGTCCAGCTTTTGCTGCCACAGCAAAGGTGCCAGCGGGGAAAAGTGATGCTGGTCCTCACTGTCTCCTGGAACCCCTTCAAATGCCCCAGACAATTTGGCCCTCTCTGCTTTCCTGCAGACTCTATCCTCAAAAGCACCTTTTTTCACTTTCGGCGGTGTTTGGAGCAAAAAAGACAAACGTCCAGCTTTTGCTGCCACAGCAAAGTGCCAGCGGGGAAAAGTGATGCTGGTCCTCACTGCCTCCTGGAACCCCTTCAAATGCCCCAGACAATTTGGCCCTCTCTGCTTTCCTGCAGAGTCATTCGTCAAAAGGAACTTTTTTCACTTTCGGCGGTGTTTGGAGCAAAAAAGTCATACGTCCAGCTTTTGCTGCCACAGCAAAGGTGCCAGCGGGGAAAAGTGATGCTGGTATTCACTGCTTCCTGGAACCCCTTCAAATGCCCCAGACAATTTGGCCCTCTCTGCTTTCCTGCAGACTCTATCCTCAAAAGCACCTTTTCTCACTCTCAGCAGCCTCTGGAGAAAAAAAGACAAACATCCAGCTTTTGCTGCCACAGCAAAGGTGCCAGCGGGGAAAAGTGATGCTGGTCCTCACTGCCTCCTGGAACCCCTTCAAATGCCCCAGACAATTTGGCCCTCTCTGCTTTCCTGCAGAGTCATTCGTCAAAATGATCTTTTTTAACTTTCGGCGGTGTTTGGAGCAAAAAATTCAAACGTCCAGCTTTTGCTGCCACAGCAAAGGTGCCAGCGGTGAAAAGTGATGCTGGTCCTCACTGCCTCCTGGAACCCTTCAAATGCCCCAGACAATTTCACCCTCTCTTCTTTCTTGCGGACGCTATCGTCAAAAGGAACTTGTTTCACTTTCGGCGGTCTTTGGAGCAAAAAAGACAAACGTCCAGCTTTTGCTGCCACAGTAATGGTGCCAGCGGGGAAAAGTGATGCTGGTCCTCACTGCCTCCTGGAACCCCTTCAAATGCCCCAGACAATTTGGCCCTCCCTGTTTCCAGCAGACTCTATCCTCAAAAGCACTTTTTTTCACTTTCGGCGGTTTTTGGAGCAAAAAAGACAAACGTCCAGCATTTGCTGCCACAGCAAAGGTGCCAGCGGGGAAAAGTGATGCTGGTCCTCACTGCCTCCTGGAACCCCTTCAAATGCCCCAGACAATTTCACCCTCTCTTCTTTCCTGCAGGCTCTATCGTCAAAAGCACCTTTTTTCACTTTCGGCGGTGTTTGGAACAAAAAAGACAAACGTCCATCTTTTGCTGCCACAGCAAAGGTGCCAGAGGGGAAAAGTGATGCTGGTCCTCACTGCCTCCTGGAACCCCTTCAAATGCCCCAGACAATTTGGCCCTCTCTGCTTTCCTGCAGACTCTATCCTCAAAAGCACCTTTTTTCACTCTCTGCAGCCTCCGGAAAAAAAAAGACAAACGTCCAGCTTTTGCTGCCACAGCAAAGGTGCCAGGGGGGAAAAGTGATGCTGGTCCTCACTGCCTCCTGGAACCCCTTCAAATGCCCCAGACAATTTCACCCTCTCTTCTTTCCTGCAGGCTCTATCGTCAAAAGCACCTTTTTTCACTTTCGGCGGTGTTTGGAGCAAAAAAGACAAAAATCCATCTTTTGCTGCCACAGCAAAGGTGCCAGCGGGGAAAAGTGATGCTGGTCCTCACTGCCTCCTGGAACCCCTTCAAATGCCCCAGACAATTTGGCCCTCTCTGCTTTCCTGCAGAGTCATTCGTCAAAATGATCTTTTTTCACTTTCGGCTGTGTTTGGAGCAAAAAAGACAAACGTCCATCTTTTGCTGCCACAGCAAAGGTGCCAGCGGGGAAAAGTGATGCTGGTCCTCCCTGCCTCCTGGAACCCCTTCAAATGTCCCAGACAATTTGGCCCTCTCTGCTTTCCTGCAGAGTCATTCATCAAAAGGATCTTTTTTCACTTTCGACGGTGTTTGGAGCAAAATAGTCATACGTCCAGCTTTTGCTGCCACAGCAAAGGTGCCAGCGGGGAAAAGTGATGCTGGTCCTCACTGCCTCCTGGAACCCCTTCAAATGCCCCAGACAATTTGGCCCTCTCTGCTTTCCTGCAGAATCTATCCTCAAAAGCACCTTTTCACAGTCTCGGCAGCCTCCGGAAAAAAAAAGACAAACATCCAGCTTTTGCTGCCACAGCAAAAGTGCCAGCGTTGAAAAGTGATGCTGGTCCTAACTGCCTCCTGGAACCCCTTCAAATGCCCCAGACAATTTGGCCCTCCCTGTTTCCAGCAGACTCTATCCTCAAAAGGACCTTTTTTCACTTTCGTCGGTGTTTAGAGCAAAAAAGACAAACGTCCAGCTTTTGCTGCCACAGCAAAGGTGCCAGCGGGGAAAAGTGATGCTGGTCCTCACTGCCTCCTGGAACCCCTTCAAATGCCCCAGACAATTTGGCCCTCTCTGCTTTCCTGCAGACTCTATCCTCAAAAGCACCTTTTTTCACTCTCTGCAGCCTCCGGAAAAAAAAAGACAAACGTCCAGCTTTTGCTGCCACAGCAAAGATGCCAGGGGGGAAAAGTGATGCTGGTCCTCACTGCCTCCTGGAACCCCTTCAAATGCCCCAGACAATTTCACCCTCTCTTCTTTCCTGCAGGCTCTATCGTCAAAAGCACCTTTTTTCACTTTCGGCGGTGTTTGGAGCAAAAAAGACAAACGTCCAGCTTTTGCTGCCACAGCAAAGGTGCCAGCGGGGAAAAGTGATGCTGGTCATCACTGCCTCCTGGAACCCCTTCAAATGCCCCAGACAATTTGGCCCTCTCTGCTTTCCTGCAGAGTCATTCGTCAAAATGATCTTTTTTCACTTTCGGCTGTGTTTGGAGCAAAAAAGACAAACGTCCATCTTTTGCTGCCACAGCAAAGGTGCCAGCGGGGAAAAGTGATGCTGGTCCTCCCTGCCTCCTGGAACCCCTTCAAATGTCCCAGACAATTTGGCCCTCTCTGCTTTCCTGCAGAGTCATTCATCAAAAGGATCTTTTTTCACTTTCGGCGGTGTTTGGAGCAAAATAGTCATACGTCCAGCTTTTGCTGCCACAGCAAAGGTGCCAGCGGGGAAAAGTGATGCTGGTCCTCACTGCCTCCTGGAACCCCTTCAAATGCCCCAGACAATTTGGCCCTCTCTGCTTTCCTGCAGAATCTATCCTCAAAAGCACCTTTTCACAGTCTCGGCAGACTCCGGAAAAAAAAAGACAAACATCCAGCTTTTGCTGCCACAGCAAAAGTGCCACCGTTGAAAAGTGATGCTGGTCCTAACTGCCTCCTGGAACCCCTTCAAATGCCCCAGACAATTTGGCCCTCCCTGTTTCCAGCAGACTCTATCCTCAAAAGGACCTTTTTTCACTTTCGTCGGTGTTTAGAGCAAAAAAGACAAACGTCCAGCTTTTGCTGCCACAGCAAATGTGCCAGCGGGGAAAAGTGATGCTGGTCCTCCCTGCCTCCTGGAACCCCTTCAAATGTCCCAGACAATTTGGCCCTCTCTGCTTTCCTGCAGAGTCATTCATCAAAAGGATCTTTTTTCACTTTCGGCGGTGTTTGGAGCAAAATAGTCATACGTCCAGCTTTTGCTGCCACAGCAAAGGTGCCAGCGGGGAAAAGTGATGCTGGTCCTCACTGCCTCCTGGAACCCCTTCAAATGCCCCAGACAATTTGGCCCTCTCTGCTTTCCTGCAGAATCTATCCTCAAAAGCACCTTTTCACAGTCTCGGCAGACTCCGGAAAAAAAAAGACAAACATCCAGCTTTTGCTGCCACAGCAAAAGTGCCAGCGTTGAAAAGTGATGCTGGTCCTAACTGCCTCCTGGAACCCCTTCAAATGCCCCAGACAATTTGGCCCTCCCTGTTTCCAGCAGACTCTATCCTCAAAAGGACCTTTTTTCACTTTCGTCGGTGTTTAGAGCAAAAAAGACAAACGTCCAGCTTTTGCTGCCACAGCAAAGGTGCCAGCGGGGAAAAGTGATGCTGGTCCTCACTGCCTCCTGGAACCCCTTCAAATGCCCCAGACAATTTGGCCCTCTCTGCTTTCCTGCAGACTCTATCCTCAAAAGCACCTTTTTTCACTCTCTGCAGCCTCCGGAAAAAAAAAGACAAACGTCCAGCTTTTGCTGCCACAGCAAAGGTGCCAGGGGGGAAAAGTGATGCTGGTCCTCACTGCCTCCTGGAACCCCTTCAAATGCCCCAGACAATTTCACCCTCTCTTCTTTCCTGCAGGCTCTATCGTCAAAAGCACCTTTTTTCACTTTCGGCGGTGTTTGGAGCAAAAAAGACAAACGTCCAGCTTTTGCTGCCACAGCAAAGGTGCCAGCGGGGAAAAGTGATGCTGGTCATCACTGCCTCCTGGAACCCCTTCAAATGCCCCAGACAATTTGGCCCTCTCTGCTTTCCTGCAGAGTCATTCGTCAAAATGATCTTTTTTCACTTTCGGCTGTGTTTGGAGCAAAAAAGACAAACGTCCATCTTTTGCTGCCACAGCAAAGGTGCCAGCGGGGAAAAGTGATGCTGGTCCTCCCTGCCTCCTGGAACCCCTTCAAATGTCCCAGACAATTTGGCCCTCTCTGCTTTCCTGCAGAGTCATTCATCAAAAGGATCTTTTTTCACTTTCGGCGGTGTTTGGAGCAAAATAGTCATACGTCCAGCTTTTGCTGCCACAGCAAAGGTGCCAGCGGGGAAAAGTGATGCTGGTCCTCACTGCCTCCTGGAACCCCTTCAAATGCCCCAGACAATTTGGCCCTTTCTGCTTTCCTGCAGAATCTATCCTCAAAAGCACCTTTTCACAGTCTCGGCAGCCTCCGGAAAAAAAAAGACAAACATCCAGCTTTTGCTGCCACAGGAAAAGTGCCACCGTTGAAAAGTGATGCTGGTCCTAACTGCCTCCTGGAACCCCTTCAAATGCCCCAGACAATTTGGCCCTCCCTGTTTCCAGCAGACTCTATCCTCAAAAGGACCTTTTTTCACTTTCGTCGGTGTTTAGAGCAAAAAAGACAAACGTCCAGCTTTTGCTGCCACAGCAAAGGTGCCAGCGGGGAAAAGTGATGCTGGTCCTCACTGCCTCCTGGAACCCCTTCAAATGCCCCAGACAATTTGGCCCTCTCTGCTTTCCTGCAGAGTCATTCGTCAAAATGATCTTTTTTAACTTTCGGCGGTGTTTGGAGCAAAAAATTCATACGTCCAGCTTTTGCTGCCACAGCAAAGGTGCCAGCGGGGAAAAGTGATGCTGGTCCTCACTGCCTCCTGGAACCCTTCAAATGCCCCAGACAATTTCACCCTCTCTTCTTTCTTGCGGACGCTATCGTCAAAAGGAACTTGTTTCACTTTCGGCGGTCTTTGGAGCAAAAAAGACAAACGTCCAGCTTTTGCTGCCACAGTAATGGTGCCAGCGGGGAAAAGTGATGCTGGTCCTCACTGCCTCCTGGAACCCCTTCAAATGCCCCAGACAATTTGGCCCTCTCTTCTTTCCTGCAGGCTCTATCGTCAAAAGCACCTTTTTTCACTTTCGGCGGTGTTTGGAGCAAAAAAGACAAACGTCCATCTTTTGCTGCCACAGCAAAGGTGCCAGAGGGGAAAAGTGATGCTGGTCCTCACTGCCTCCTGGAACCCCTTCAAATGCCCCAGACAATTTGGCCCTCTCTGCTTTCCTGCAGACTCTATCCTCAAAAGCACCTTTTTTCACTCTCTGCAGCCTCCGGAAAAAAAAAGACAAACGTCCAGCTTTTGCTGCCACAGTAATGGTGCCAGCGGGGAAAAGTGATGCTGGTCCTCACTGCCTCCTGGAACCCCTTCAAATGCCCCAGACAATTTGGCCCTCCCTGTTTCCAGCAGACTCTATCCTCAAAAGCACTTTTTTTCACTTTCGGCGGTTTTTGGAGCAAAAAAGACAAACGTCCAGCATTTGCTGCCACAGCAAAGGTGCCAGCGGGGAAAAGTGATGCTGGTCCTCACTGCCTCCTGGAACCCCTTCAAATGCCCCATACACTTTGGCCCTCTCTTCTTTCCTGCAGGCTCTATCGTCAAAAGCACCTTTTTTCACTTTCGGCGGTGTTTGGAGCAAAAAAGACAAACGTCCATCTTTTGCTGCCACAGCAAAGGTGCCAGAGGGGAAAAGTGATGCTGGTCCTCACTGCCTCCTGGAACCCCTTCAAATGCCCCAGACAATTTGGCCCTCTCTGCTTTCCTGCAGACTCTATCCTCAAAAGCACCTTTTTTCACTCTCTGCAGCCTCCGGAAAAAAAAAGACAAACGTCCAGCTTTTTCTGCCACAGCAAAGGTGCCAGGGGGGAAAAGTGATGCTGGTCCTCACTGCCTCCTGGAACCCCTTCAAATGCCCCAGACAATTTCACCCTCTCTTCTTTCCTGCAGGCTCTATCGTCAAAAGCACCTTTTTTCACTTTCGGCGGTGTTTGGAGCAAAAAAGACAAACGTCCATCTTTTGCTGCCACAGCAAAGGTGCCAGCGGGGAAAAGTGATGCTGGTCCTCACTGCCTCCTGGAACCCCTTCAAATGCCCCAGACAATTTGGCCCTCTCTGCTTTCCTGCAGAGTCGTTCGTCAAAATGATCTTTTTGCACTTTCGGCTGTGTTTGGAGCAAAAAAGACAAACGTCCATCTTTTGCTGCCACAGCAAAGGTGCCAGCGGGGAAAAGTGATGCTGGTCCTCCCTGCCTCCTGGAACCCCTTCAAATGTCCCAGACAATTTGGCCCTCTCTGCTTTCCTGCAGAGTCATTCATCAAAAGGATCTTTTTTCACTTTCGGCGGTGTTTGGAGCAAAATAGTCATACGTCCAGCTTTTGCTGCCACAGCAAAGGTGCCAGCGGGGAAAAGTGATGCTGGTCCTCACTGCCTCCTGGAACCCCTTCAAATGCCCCAGACAATTTGGCCCTCTCTGCTTTCCTGCAGACTCTATCCTCAAAAGCACCTTTTCACAGTCTCGGCAGCCTCCGGAAAAAAAAAGACAAACATCCAGCTTTTGCTGCCACAGCAAAAGTGCCAGCGTTGAAAAGTGATGCTGGTCCTAACTGCCTCCTGGAACCCCTTCAAATGCCCCAGACAATTTGGCCCTCCCTTTTTCCAGCAGACTCTATCCTCAAAAGGACCTTTTTTCACTTTCGTCGGTGTTTAGAGCAAAAAAGACAAACGTCCAGCTTTTGCTGCCACAGCAAAGGTGCCAGCGGGGAAAAGTGATGCTGGTCCTCACTGCCTCCTGGAACCCCTTCAAATGCCCCAGACAATTTGGCCCTCTCTGCTTTTTTGCAGACTCTATCCTCAAAAGCACCTTTTTTCACTTTCGGCGGTTTTTGGAGCTAAAAAGACAAACGTCCATCTTTTGCTGCCACAGCAAAGGTGCCAGAGGGGAAAAGTGATGCTGGTCCTCACTGCCTCCTGGAAACCCTTCAAATGCCCCAGACAATTTGGCCCTCTCTGCTTTCCTGCAGACTCTATCCTCAAAAGCACCTTTTTTCACTTTCGGCGGTGTTTGGAGCAAAAAAGACAAACGTCCAGCTTTTGCTGCCACAGCAAAGGTGCCAGCGGGGAAAAGTGATGCTGGTCCTCCCTGCCTCCTGGAACCCCTTCAAATGCCCCAGACAATTTGGCCCTCTCTGCTTTCCTGCAGAGTCATTAGTCAAAAGGACCTTTTTTCACTTTCGGCGGTGTTTGGAGCAAAAAAGTCATACGTCCAGCTTTTGCTGCCACAGCAAAGGTGCCAGCGGGGAAAAGTGATGCTGGTATTCACTGCTTCCTGGAACCCCTTCAAATGCCCCAGACAATTTGGCCCTCTCTGCTTTCCTGCAGACTCTATCCTCAAAAGCACCTTTTCTCACTCTCAGCAGCCTCCGGAGCAAAAAAGACAAACATCCAGCTTTTGCTGCCACAGCAAAGGTGCCAGCGGGGAAAAGTGATGCTGGTCCTCACTGCCTCCTGGAACCCCTTCAAATGCCCCAGACAATTTGGCCCTCTCTGCTTTCCTGCAGAGTCATTCGTCAAAATGATCTTTTTTCACTTTCGGCGGTGTTTGGAGCAAAAAATTCATACGTCCAGCTTTTGCTGCCACAGCAAAGGTGCCAGCGGGGAAAAGTGATGCTGGTCCTCACTGCCTCCTGGAACCCCTTCAAATGCCCCAGACAATTTCACCCTCTCTTCTTTCTTGCGGACGCTATCGTCAAAAGGAACTTGTTTCACTTTCGGCGGTCCTTGGAGCAAAAAAGACAAACGTCCAGCTTTTGCTGCCACAGTAAAGGTGCCAGCGGGGAAAAGTGATGCTGGTCCTCACTGCCTCCTGGAACCCCTTCAAATGCCCCATACACTTTGGCCCTCCCTGTTTCCAGCAGACTCTATCCTCAAAAGCACTTTTTTTCACTTTCGGCGATTTTTGGAGCAAAAAAGACAAACTTCCAGCATTTGCTGCCACAGCAAAGGTGCCAACGGGGAAAAGTGATGCTGGTCCTCACTTCCTCCTGGAACCCCTTCAAATGCCCCAGACAATTTGGCCCTCTCTTCTTTCCTGCAGGCTCTATCGTCAAAAGCACCTTTTTTCCCTTTCGGCGGTGTTTGGAGCAAAAAAGACAAACGTCCATCTTTTGCTGCCACAGCAAAGGTGCCAGCGGGGAAAAGTGATGCTGGTCCTCCCTGCCTCCCGGAACCCCTTCAAATGCCCCAGACAATTTGGCCCTCTCTGCTTTCCTGCAGAGTCATTCGTCAAAATGATCTTTTTTCACTTTCGGCGGTGTTTGGAGCAAAAAAGTCATACGTCCAGCTTTTGCTGCCACAGCAAAGGTGCCAGCGGGGAAAAGCGATGCTGGTCCTCACTGCCTCCTGGAACCCCTTCAAATGCCCCAGACAATTTGGCCCTCTCTGCTTTCCTGCAGACTCTATCCTCAAAAGCACCTTTTTTCACTCTCTGCAGCCTCCGGAAAAAAAAAGACAAACGTCCAGCTTTTGCTGCCACAGCAAAGGTGCCAGCGGGGAAAAGTGATGCTGGTCCTCACTGCCTCCTGGAACCCCTTCAAATGCCCCAGACAATTTCACCCTCTCTTCTTTCCTGCAGGCTCTATCGTCAAAAGCACCATTTTTCACTTTCGGCGGTGTTTGGAGCAAAAAAGACAAACGTCCAGCTTTTGCTGCCACAGCAAATGTGCCAGCGGGGAAAAGTGATGCTGGTCCTCACTGCCTCCTGGAACCCCTTCAAATGCCCAAGACAATTTGGCCCTCTCTGCTTTCCTGCAGAGTCATTCGTCAAAATGATCTTTTTTCACTTTCGGCTGTGTTTGGAGCAAAAAAGACAAACGTCCATCTTTTGCTGCCACAGCAAAGGTCCCAGCGGGGAAAAGTGATGCTGGTCCGCCCTGCCTTCTGGAACCCCTTCAAATGTCCCAGACATTTTGGCCCTCTCTGCTTTCCTGCAGAGTCATTCATCAAAAGGACCTTTTTTCACTTTCGGCGGTGTTTGGAGCAAAATAGTCATACGTCCAGCTTTTGCTGCCACAGCAAAAGTGCCAGCGGGGAAAAGTGATGCTGGTCCTCACTGCCTCCTGGAACCCCTTCAAATGCCCCAGACAATTTGGCCCTCTCTGCTTTCCTGCAGAATCTATCCTCAAAAGCACCTTTTCACAGTCTCGGCAGCCTCCGGAAAAAAAAAGACAAACATCCAGCTTTTGCTGCCAGAGCAAAAGTGCCAGCGTTTAAAAGTGATGCTGGTCCTAACTGCCTCCTGGAACCCCTTCAAATGCCCCAAACAATTTAGCCCTCTCTTCTTTCCCGCGGACGTTATCTTCAAAAGGACCTTTTTTCACTTTCGTCGGTGTTTAGAGCAAAAAAGACAAACGTCCAGCTTTTGCTGCCACAGCAAAGGTGCCAGCGGGGAAAAGTGATGCTGGTCCTCACTGCCTCCTAGAACCCCTTCAAATGCCCCAGACAATTTGGCCCTCTCTGCTTTTTTGCAGACTCTATCCTCAAAAGCACCTTTTTTCACTTTCGGCGGTTTTTGGAGCTAAAAAGACAAACGTCCAGCTTTTGCTGCCACAGCAAAGGTGCCAGCGGGGAAAAGTGATACTGGTCCTCACTGCCTCCTGGAACCCCTTCAAATGCCCCAGACAATTTGGCCCTCTCTGCTTTCCTGCAGACTCTATCCTCAAAAGCACCTTTTTTCACTTTCGGCGGTGTTTGGAGCAAAAAAGACAAACGTCCAGCTTTTGCTGCCACAGCAAAGTGCCAGCGGGGAAAAGTGATGCTGGTCCTCACTGCCTCCTGGAACCCCTTCAAATGCCCCAGACAATTTGGCCCTCTCTGCTTTCCTGCAGAGTCATTCGTCAAAATGATCTTTTTTAACTTTCGGCGGTGTTTGGAGCAAAAAATTCATACGTCCAGCTTTTGCTGCCACAGCAAAGGTGCCAGCGGGGAAAAGTGATGCTGGTCCTCACTGCCTCCTGGAACCCCTTCAAATGCCCCAGACAATTTGGCCCTCCCTGTTTCCAGCAGACTCTATCCTCAAAAGCACTTTTTTTCACTTTCGCCGGTTTTTGGAGCAAAAAAGACAAACGTCCAGCATTTGCTGCCACAGCAAAGGTGCCAGCGGGGAAAAGTGATGCTGGTCCTCACTGCCTCCTGGAACCCCTTCAAATGCCCCAGACAATTTCACCCTCTCTTCTTTCCTGCAGGCTCTATCGTCAAAAGCACCTTTTTTCACTTTCGGCGGTGTTTGGAGCAAAAAAGACAAACGTCCATCTTTTGCTGCCACAGCAAAGTGCCAGCGGGGAAAAGTGATGCTGGTCCTCACTGCCTCCTGGAACCCCTTCAAATGCCCCAGACAATTTGGCCCTCTCTGCTTTCCTGCAGACTCTATCCTCAAAAGCACCTTTTTTCACTCTCTGCAGCCTCCGGAAAAGAAAAGACAAACGTCCAGCTTTTGCTGCCACAGCAAAGGTGCCAGGGGGGAAAAGTGATGCTGGTCCTCACTGCCTCCTGGAACCCCTTCAAATGCCCCAGACAATTTCACCCTCTCTTCTTTCCTGCAGGCTCTATCGTCAAAAGCACCTTTTTTCACTTTCGGCGGTGTTTGGAGCAAAAAAGACAAACGTCCATCTTTTGCTGCCACAGCAAAGGTGCCAGCGGGGAAAAGTGATGCTGGTCCTCCCTGCCTCCTGGAACCCCTTCAAATGTCCCAGACAATTTGGCCCTCTCTGCTTTCCTGCAGAGTCATTCATCAAAAGGATCTTTTTTCACTTTCGGCGGTGTTTGGAGCAAAATAGTCATACGTCCAGCTTTTGCTGCCACAGCAAAGGTGCCAGCGGGGAAAAGTGATGCTGGTCCTCACTGCCTCCTGGAACCCCTTCAAATGCCCCAGACAATTTGGCCCTCTCTGCTTTCCTGCAGAATCTATCCTCAAAAGCACCTTTTCACAGTCTCGGCAGCATCCGGAAAAAAAAAGACAAACATCCAGCTTTTGCTGCCACAGCAAAAGTACCAGCGTTGAAAAGTGATGCTGGTCCTAACTGCCTCCTGGAACCCCTTCAAATGCCCCAGACAATTTGGCCCTCCCTGTTTCCAGCAGACTCTATCCTCAAAAGGACCTTTTTTCACTTTCGTCGGTGTTTAGAGCAAAAAAGACAAACGTCCAGCTTTTGCTGCCACAGCAAAGGTGCCAGCGGGGAAAAGTGATGCTGGTCCTCACTGCCTCCTGGAACCCCTTCAAATGCCCCAGACAATTTGGCCCTCTCTGCTTTTTTGCAGACTCTATCCTCAAAAGCACCTTTTTTCACTTTCGGCGGTTTTTGGAGCTAAAAAGACAAACGTCCATCTTTTGCTGCCACAGCAAAGGTGCCAGCGGGGAAAAGTGATGCTGGTCCTCACTGCCTCCTGGAAACCCTTCAAATGCCCCAGACAATTTGGCCCTCTCTGCTTTCCTGCAGACTCTATCCTCAAAAGCACCTTTTTTCACTTTCGGCGGTGTTTGGAGCAAAAAAGACAAACGTCCAGCTTTTGCTGCCACAGCAAAGGTGCCAGCGGGGAAAAGTGATGCTGGTCCTCACTGCCTCCTGGAACCCCTTCAAATGCCCCAGACAATTTGGCCCTCTCTGCTTTCCTGCAGAGTCATTCGTCAAAAGGACCTTTTTTCACTTTCGGCGGTGTTTGGAGCAAAAAAGTCATACGTCCAGCTTTTGCTGCCACAGCAAAGGTGCCAGCGGGGAAAAGTGATGCTGGTATTCACTGCTTCCTGGAACCCCTTCAAATGCCCCAGACAATTTGGCCCTCTCTGCTTTCCTGCAGACTCTATCCTCAAAAGCACCTTTTCTCACTCTCAGCAGCCTCCGGAGCAAAAAAGACAAACATCCAGCTTTTGCTGCCACAGCAAAGGTGCCAGCGGGGAAAAGTGATGCTGGTCCTCACTGCCTCCTGGAACCCCTTCAAATGCCCCAGACAATTTGGCCCTCTCTGCTTTCCTGCAGAGTCATTCGTCAAAATGATCTTTTTTCACTTTCGGCGGTGTTTGGAGCAAAAAATTCATACGTCCAGCTTTTGCTGCCACAGCAAAGGTGCCAGCGGGGAAAAGT
The DNA here is from genome assembly GCF_965231255.1 of Vanellus vanellus. Lineage (NCBI taxonomy): Eukaryota > Metazoa > Chordata > Aves > Charadriiformes > Charadriidae > Vanellus > Vanellus vanellus. The sequence goes on from NW_028128280.1 coordinate 209,465, forward strand.
GATGCTGGTCCTCACTGCCTCCTGGAACCCCTTCAAATGCCCCAGACAATTTCACCCTCTCTTCTTTCTTGCGGACGCTATCGTCAAAAGGAACTTGTTTCACTTTCGGCGGTGCTTTTAGCAAAAAAGACAAACGTCCAGCTTTTGCTGCCACAGTAAAGGTGCCAGCGGGGAAAAGTGATGCTGGTCCTCACTGCCTCCTGGAACCCCTTCAAATGCCCCAGACAATTTGGCCCTCCCTGTTTCCAGCAGACTCTATCCTCAAAAGCACTTTTTTTCACTTTCGGCGGTTTTTGGAGCAAAAAAGACAAACTTCCAGCATTTGCTGCCACAGCAAAGGTGCCAACGGGGAAAAGTGATGCTGGTCCTCACTTCCTCCTGGAACCCCTTCAAATGCCCCAGACAATTTGGCCCTCTCTGCTTTCCTGCAGAGTCATTCGTCAAAATGATCTTTTTTCACTTTCGGCGGTGTTTGGAGCAAAAAAGTCATACGTCCAGCTTTTGCTGCCACAGCAAAGGTGCCAGCGGGGAAAAGCGATGCTGGTCCTCACTGCCTCCTGGAACCCCTTCAAATGCCCCAGACAATTTGGCCCTCTCTGCTTTCCTGCAGACTCTATCCTCAAAAGCACCTTTTTTCACTCTCTGCAGCCTCCGGAAAAAAAAAGACAAACGTCCAGCTTTTGCTGCCACAGCAAAGGTGCCAGCGGGGAAAAGTGATGCTGGTCCTCACTGCCTCCTGGAACCCCTTCAAATGCCCCAGACAATTTCACCCTCTCTTCTTTCCTGCAGGCTCTATCGTCAAAAGCACCATTTTTCACTTTCGGCGGTGTTTGGAGCAAAAAAGACAAACGTCCAGCTTTTGCTGCCACAGCAAATGTGCCAGCGGGGAAAAGTGATGCTGGTCCTCACTGCCTCCTGGAACCCCTTCAAATGCCCCAGACAATTTGGCCCTCTCTGCTTTCCTGCAGAGTCATTCGTCAAAATGATCTTTTTTCACTTTCGGCTGTGTTTGGAGCAAAAAAGACAAACGTCCATCTTTTGCTGCCACAGCAAAGGTCCCAGCGGGGAAAAGTGATGCTGGTCCGCCCTGCCTTCTGGAACCCCTTCAAATGTCCCAGACATTTTGGCCCTCTCTGCTTTCCTGCAGAGTCATTCATCAAAAGGACCTTTTTTCACTTTCGGCGGTGTTTGGAGCAAAATAGTCATACGTCCAGCTTTTGCTGCCACAGCAAAAGTGCCAGCGGGGAAAAGTGATGCTGGTCCTCACTGCCTCCTGGAACCCCTTCAAATGCCCCAGACAATTTGGCCCTCTCTGCTTTCCTGCAGAATCTATCCTCAAAAGCACCTTTTCACAGTCTCGGCAGCCTCCGGAAAAAAAAAGACAAACATCCAGCTTTTGCTGCCAGAGCAAAAGTGCCAGCGTTTAAAAGTGATGCTGGTCCTAACTGCCTCCTGGAACCCCTTCAAATGCCCCAAACAATTTAGCCCTCTCTTCTTTCCCGCGGACGTTATCTTCAAAAGGACCTTTTTTCACTTTCGTCGGTGTTTAGAGCAAAAAAGACAAACGTCCAGCTTTTGCTGCCACAGCAAAGGTGCCAGCGGGGAAAAGTGATGCTGGTCCTCACTGCCTCCTAGAACCCCTTCAAATGCCCCAGACAATTTGGCCCTCTCTGCTTTTTTGCAGACTCTATCCTCAAAAGCACCTTTTTTCACTTTCGGCGGTTTTTGGAGCTAAAAAGACAAACGTCCAGCTTTTGCTGCCACAGCAAAGGTGCCAGCGGGGAAAAGTGATACTGGTCCTCACTGCCTCCTGGAACCCCTTCAAATGCCCCAGACAATTTGGCCCTCTCTGCTTTCCTGCAGACTCTATCCTCAAAAGCACCTTTTTTCACTTTCGGCGGTGTTTGGAGCAAAAAAGACAAACGTCCAGCTTTTGCTGCCACAGCAAAGTGCCAGCGGGGAAAAGTGATGCTGGTCCTCACTGCCTCCTGGAACCCCTTCAAATGCCCCAGACAATTTGGCCCTCTCTGCTTTCCTGCAGAGTCATTCGTCAAAATGATCTTTTTTAACTTTCGGCGGTGTTTGGAGCAAAAAATTCATACGTCCAGCTTTTGCTGCCACAGCAAAGGTGCCAGCGGGGAAAAGTGATGCTGGTCCTCACTGCCTCCTGGAACCCCTTCAAATGCCCCAGACAATTTGGCCCTCCCTGTTTCCAGCAGACTCTATCCTCAAAAGCACTTTTTTTCACTTTCGGCGGTTTTTGGAGCAAAAAAGACAAACGTCCAGCATTTGCTGCCACAGCAAAGGTGCCAGCGGGGAAAAGTGATGCTGGTCCTCACTGCCTCCTGGAACCCCTTCAAATGCCCCAGACAATTTCACCCTCTCTTCTTTCCTGCAGGCTCTATCGTCAAAAGCACCTTTTTTCACTTTCGGCGGTGTTTGGAGCAAAAAAGACAAACGTCCATCTTTTGCTGCCACAGCAAAGTGCCAGCGGGGAAAAGTGATGCTGGTCCTCACTGCCTCCTGGAACCCCTTCAAATGCCCCAGACAATTTGGCCCTCTCTGCTTTCCTGCAGACTCTATCCTCAAAAGCACCTTTTTTCACTCTCTGCAGCCTCCGGAAAAAAAAAGACAAACGTCCAGCTTTTGCTGCCACAGCAAAGGTGCCAGGGGGGAAAAGTGATGCTGGTCCTCACTGCCTCCTGGAACCCCTTCAAATGCCCCAGACAATTTCACCCTCTCTTCTTTCCTGCAGGCTCTATCGTCAAAAGCACCTTTTTTCACTTTCGGCGGTGTTTGGAGCAAAAAAGACAAACGTCCATCTTTTGCTGCCACAGCAAAGGTGCCAGCGGGGAAAAGTGATGCTGGTCCTCACTGCCTCCTGGAACCCCTTCAAATGCCCCAGACAATTTGGCCCTCTCTGCTTTCCTGCAGAATCTATCCTCAAAAGCACCTTTTCACAGTCACGGCAGCCTCCAGAAAAAAAAAAGACAAACATCCAGCTTTTGCTGCCACAGCAAAAGTGCCAGCGTTGAAAAGTTATGCTGGTCCTAACTGACTCCTGGAACCCCTTCAAATGCCCCAAACAATTTAGCCCTCTCTTCTTTCCCGCGGACGGTATCTTCAAAAGGATCTTTTTTCACTTTCGTCGGTGTTTAGAGCAAAAAAGACAAACGTCCAGCTTTTGCTGCCACAGCAAAGGTGCCAGCGGGGAAAAGTGATGCTGGTCCTCACTGCCTCCTAGAACCCCTTCTAATGCCCCAGACAATTTGGCCCTCTCTGCTTTTTTGCAGACTCTATCCTCAAAAGCACCTTTTTTCACTTTCGGCGGTTTTTGGAGCTAAAAAGACAAACGTCCAGCTTTTGCTGCCACAGCAAAGGTGCCAGCGGGGAAAAGTGATGCTGGTCCTCACTGTCTCCTGGAACCCCTTCAAATGCCCCAGACAATTTGGCCCTCTCTGCTTTCCTGCAGACTCTATCCTCAAAAGCACCTTTTTTCACTTTCGGCGGTGTTTGGAGCAAAAAAGTCATACGTCCAGCTTTTGCTGCCACAGCAAAGGTGCCAGCGGGGAAAAGTGATGCTGGTATTCACTGCTTCCTGGAACCCCTTCAAATGCCCCAGACAATTTGGCCCTCTCTGCTTTCCTGCAGACTCTATCCTCAAAAGCACCTTTTCTCACTCTCAGCAGCCTCCGGAGCAAAAAAGACAAACATCCAGCTTTTGCTGCCACAGCAAAGGTGCCAGCGGGGAAAAGTGATGCTGGTCCTCACTGCCTCCTGGAACCCCTTCAAATGCCCCAGACAATTTGGCCCTCTCTGCTTTCCTGCAGAGTCATTCGTCAAAATGATCTTTTTTCACTTTCGGCGGTGTTTGGAGCAAAAAATTCAAACGTCCAGCTTTTGCTGCCACAGCAAAGGTGCCAGCGGGGAAAAGTGATGCTGGTCCTCACTGCCTCCTGGAACCCCTTCAAATGCCCCAGACAATTTCACCCTCTCTTCTTTCTTGCGGACGCTATCGTCAAAAGGAACTTGTTTCACTTTCGGCGGTCCTTGGAGCAAAAAAGACAAACGTCCAGCTTTTGCTGCCACAGTAAAGGTGCCAGCGGGGAAAAGTGATGCTGGTCCTCACTGCCTCCTGGAACCCCTTCAAATGCCCCAGACAATTTGGCCCTCCCTGTTTCCAGCAGACTCTATCCTCAAAAGCACTTTTTTTCACTTTCGGCGGTTTTTGGAGCAAAAAAGACAAACTTCCAGCATTTGCTGCCACAGCAAAGGTGCCAACGGGGAAAAGTGATGCTGGTCCTCACTTCCTCCTGGAACCCCTTCAAATGCCCCAGACAATTTGGCCCTCTCTGCTTTCCTGCAGACTCTATCCTCAAAAGCACCTTTTCTCACTCTCAGCAGCCTCCGGAGCAAAAAAGACAAACGTCCAGCTTTTGCTGCCACAGCAAAGGTGCCAGCGGGGAAAAGCGATGCTGGTCCTCACTGCCTCCTGGAACCCCTTCAAATGCCCCAGACAATTTGGCCCTCTCTGCTTTCCTGCAGACTCTATCCTCAAAAGCACCTTTTTTCACTCTCTGCAGCCTCCGGAAAAAAAAAGACAAACGTCCAGCTTTTGCTGCCACAGCAAAGGTGCCAGCGGGGAAAAGTGATGCTGGTCCTCACTGCCTCCTGGAACCCCTTCAAATGCCCCAGACAATTTCACCCTCTCTTCTTTCCTGCAGGCTCTATCGTCAAAAGCACCTTTTTTCACTTTCGGCGGTGTTTGGAGCAAAAAAGACAAACGTCCAGCTTTTGCTGCCACAGCAAAGGTGCCAGCGGGGAAAAGTGATGCTGGTCCTCACTGCCTCCTGGAACCCCTTCAAATGCCCCAGACAATTTGGCCCTCTCTGCTTTCCTGCAGAGTCATTCGTCAAAATGATCTTTTTTCACTTTCGGCTGTGTTTGGAGCAAAAAAGACAAACGTCCATCTTTTGCTGCCACAGCAAAGGTCCCAGCGGGGAAAAGTGATGCTGGTCCGCCCTGCCTTCTGGAACCCCTTCAAATGTCCCAGACATTTTGGCCCTCTCTGCTTTCCTGCAGAGTCATTCATCAAAAGGATCTTTTTTCACTTTCGGCGGTGTTTGGAGCAAAATAGTCATACGTCCAGCTTTTGCTGCCACAGCAAAAGTGCCAGCGGGGAAAAGTGATGCTGGTCCTCACTGCCTCCTGGAACCCCTTCAAATGCCCCAGACAATTTGGCCCTCTCTGCTTTCCTGCAGAATCTATCCTCAAAAGCACCTTTTCACAGTCTCGGCAGCCTCCGGAAAAAAAAAGACAAACATCCAGCTTTTGCTGCCAGAGCAAAAGTGCCAGCGTTTAAAAGTGATGCTGGTCCTAACTGCCTCCTGGAACCCCTTCAAATGCCCCAAACAATTTAGCCCTCTCTTCTTTCCCGCGGACGCTATCTTCAAAAGGACCATTTTTCACTTTCGTCGGTGTTTAGAGCAAAAAAGACAAACGTCCAGCTTTTGCTGCCACAGCAAAGGTGCCAGCGGGGAAAAGTGATGCTGGTCCTCACTGCCTCCTAGAACCCCTTCAAATGCCCCAGACAATTTGGCCCTCTCTGCTTTTTTGCAGACTCTGTCCTCAAAAGCACCTTTTTTCACTTTCAGCGGTTTTTGGAGCTAAAAAGACAAACGTCCAGCTTTTGCTGCCACAGCAAAGGTGCCAGCGGGGAAAAGTGATGCTGGTCCTCACTGCCTCCTGGAACCCCTTCAAATGCCCCAGACAATTTGGCCCTCTCTGCTTTCCTGCAGACTCTATCCTCAAAAGCACCTTTTTTCACTTTCGGCGGTGTTTGCAGCAAAAAAGACAAACGTCCAGCTTTTGCTGCCACAGCAAAGTGCCAGCGGGGAAAAGTGATGCTGGTCCTCACTGCCTCCTGGAACCCCTTCAAATGCCCCAGACAATTTGGCCCTCTCTGCTTTCCTGCAGAGTCATTCGTCAAAATGATCTTTTTTAACTTTCGGCGGTGTTTGGAGCAAAAAATTCATACGTCCAGCTTTTGCTGCCACAGCAAAGGTGCCAGCGGGGAAAAGTGATGCTGGTCCTCACTGCCTCCTGGAACCCTTCAAATGCCCCAGACAATTTCACCCTCTCTTCTTTCTTGCGGACGCTATCATCAAAAGGAACTTGTTTCACTTTCGGCGGTCTTTGGAATAAAAAAGACAAACGTCCAGCTTTTGCTGCCACAGTAATGGTGCCAGCGGGGAAAAGTGATGCTGGTCCTCACTGCCTCCTGGAACCCCTTCAAATGCCCCAGACAATTTGGCCCTCCCTGTTTCCAGCAGACTCTATCCTCAAAAGCACCTTTTTTCACTCTCTGCAGCCTCCGGAAAAAAAAAGACAAACGTCCAGCTTTTGCTGCCACAGCAAAGGTGCCAGGGGGGAAAAGTGATGCTGGTCCTCACTGCCTCCTGGAACCCCTTCAAATGCCCCAGACAATTTCACCCTCTCTTCTTTCCTGCAGGCTCTATCGTCAAAAGCACCTTTTTTCACTTTCGGCGGTGTTTGGAGCAAAAAAGACAAACGTCCATCTATTGCTGCCACAGCAAAGGTGCCAGCGGGGAAAAGTGATGCTGGTCCTCACTGCCTCCTGGAACCCCTTCAAATGCCCCAGACAATTTGGCCCTCTCTGCTTTCCTGCAGAGTCATTCGTCAAAATGATCTTTTTTCACTTTCGGCGGTGTTTGGAGCAAAAAAAACAAACGTCCAGCTTTTGCTGCCACAGCAAAGGTGCCAGCGGGGAAAAGTGATGCTGGTCCTCCCTGCCTCCTGGAACCCCTTCAAATGCCCCAGACAATTTGGCCCTCTCTGCTTTCCTGCAGAGTCATTCATCAAAAGGATCTTTTTTCACTTTCGGCGGTGTTTGGAGCAAAATAGTCATACGTCCAGCTTTTGCTGCCACAGCAAAGGTGCCAGCGGGGAAAAGTGATGCTGGTCCTCACTGCCTCCTGGAACCCCTTCAAATGCCCCAGACAATTTGGCCCTCTCTGCTTTCCTGCAGAATCTATCCTCAAAAGCACCTTTTCACAGTCTCGGCAGCCTCCAGAAAAAAAAAGACAAACATCCAGCTTTTGCTGCCACAGCAAAAGTGCCAGCGTTGAAAAGTGATGCTGGTCCTCACTGCCTCCTGGAACCCCTTCAAATGCCCCAAACAATTTAGCCCTCTCTTCTTTCCCGTGGACGGTATCTTCAAAAGGATCTTTTTTCACTTTCGTCGGTGTTTAGAGCAAAAAAGACAAACGTCCAGCTTTTGCTGCCACAGCAAAGGTGCCAGCGGGGAAAAGTGATGCTGGTCCTCACTGCCTCCTAGAACCCCTTCTAATGCCCCAGACAATTTGGCCCTCTCTGCTTTTTTGCAGACTCTATCCTCAAAAGCACCTTTTTTCACTTTCGGCGGTTTTTGGAGCTAAAAAGACAAACGTCCAGCTTTTGCTGCCACAGCAAAGGTGCCAGCGGGGAAAAGTGATGCTGGTCCTCACTGTCTCCTGGAACCCCTTCAAATGCCCCAGACAATTTGGCCCTCTCTGCTTTCCTGCAGACTCTATCCTCAAAAGCACCTTTTTTCACTTTCGGCGGTGTTTGGAGCAAAAAAGTCATACGTCCAGCTTTTGCTGCCACAGCAAAGGTGCCAGCGGGGAAAAGTGATGCTGGTATTCACTGCTTCCTGGAACCCCTTCAAATGCCCCAGACAATTTGGCCCTCTCTGCTTTCCTGCAGACTCTATCCTCAAAAGCACCTTTTCTCACTCTCAGCAGCCTCCGGAGCAAAAAAGACAAACATCCAGCTTTTGCTGCCACAGCAAAGGTGCCAGCGGGGAAAAGTGATGCTGGTCCTCACTGCCTCCTGGAACCCCTTCAAATGCCCCAGACAATTTGGCCCTCTCTGCTTTCCTGCAGAGTCATTCGTCAAAATGATCTTTTTTCACTTTCGGCGGTGTTTGGAGCAAAAAATTCATACGTCCAGCTTTTGCTGCCACAGCAAAGGTGCCAGCGGGGAAAAGTGATGCTGGTCCTCACTGCCTCCTGGAAACCTTCAAATGCCCCAGACAATTTCACCCTCTCTTCTTTCTTGCGGACGCTATCGTCAAAAGGAACTTGTTTCACTTTCGGCGGTCTTTGGAGCAAAAAAGACAAACGTCCAGCTTTTGCTGCCACAGTAATGGTGCCAGCGGGGAAAAGTGATGCTGGTCCTCACTGCCTCCTGGAACCCCTTCAAATGCCCCAGACAATTTGGCCCTCCCTGTTTCCAGCAGACTCTATCCTCAAAAGCACTTTTTTTCACTTTCGGCGGTTTTTGGAGCAAAAAAGACAAACGTCCAGCATTTGCTGCCACAGCAAAGGTGCCAGCGGGGAAAAGTGATGCTGGTCCTCACTGCCTCCTGGAACCCCTTCAAATGCCCCATACAATTTCACCCTCTCTTCTTTCCTGCAGGCTCTATCGTCAAAAGCACCTTTTTTCACTTTCGGCGGTGTTTGGAGCAAAAAAGACAAACGTCCATCTTTTGCTGCCACAGCAAAGGTGCCAGCGGGGAAAAGTGATGCTGGTCCTCCCTGCCTCCTGGAACCCCTTCAAATGCCCCAGACAATTTGGCCCTCTCTGCTTTCCTGCAGAGTCATTCGTCAAAATGAACTTTTTTCACTTTCAGCGTTGTTTTGAGCAAAAAAGTCATACGTCCAGCTTTTGCTGCCACAGCAAAGGTGCCAGCGGGGAAAAGCGATGCTGGTCCTCACTGCCTCCTGGAATCCCTTCAAATGCCCCAGACAATTTGGCCCTCTCTGCTTTCCTGCAGACTCTATCCTCATAAGCACCTTTTTTCACTCTCGGCAGCCTCCGGAAAAAAAAAGACAAACGTCCAGCTTTTGCTGCCACAGCAAAGGTGCCAGCGGGGAAAAGTGATGCTGGTCCTCACTGCCTCCTGGAACCCCTTCAAATGCCCCAGACAATTTCACCCTCTCTTCTTACCTGCAGGCTCTATCGTCAAAAGCACCTTTTTTCACTTTCGGCTGTGTTTGGAGCAAAAAAGACAAACGTCCATCTTTTCCTGCCACAGCAAAGGTGCCAGCAGGGAAAAGTGATGCTGGTCCTCCCTGCCTCCTGGAACCCCTTCAAATGCCCCAGACAATTTGGCCCTCTCTGCTTTCCTGCAGAGTCATTCATCAAAAGGATCTTTTTTCACTTTCGGCGGTGTTTGGAGCAAAATAGTCATACGTCCAGCTTTTGCTGCCACAGCAAAGGTGCCAGCGGGGAAAAGTGATGCTGGTCCTCACTGCCTCCTGGAACACCTTCAAATGCCCCAGACAATTTAGCCCTCTCTGCTTTCCTGCAGACTCTATCCTCAAAAGCACCTTTTCACAGTCTCGGCAGCCTCCGGAAAAAAAAAGACAAACATCCAGCTTTTGCTGCCAGAGCAGAAGTGCCAGCGTTGAAAAGTGATGCTGGTCCTAACTGCCTCCTGGAACCCCTTCAAATGCCCCAAACAATTTAGCCCTCTCTTCTTTCCCGCGGACGCTATCTTCAAAAGGACCTTTTTTCACTTTCGTCGGTGTTTAGAGCAAAAAAGACAAGCGTCCAGCTTTTGCTGCCACAGCAAAGGTGCCAGCGGGGAAAAGTGATGCTGGTCCTCACTGCCTCCTCGAACCCCTTCAAATGCCCCAGACAATTTGGCCCTCTCTGCTTTTTTGCAGACTCTATCCTCAAAAGCACCTTTTTTCACTTTCGGCGGTTTTTGGAGCTAAAAAGACAAACGTCCAGCTTTTGCTGCCACAGCAAAGGTGCCAGCGGGGAAAAGTGATGCTGGTCCTCACTGTCTCCTGGAACCCCTTCAAATGCCCCAGACAATTTGGCCCTCTCTGCTTTCCTGCAGACTCTATCCTCAAAAGCACCTTTTTTCACTTTCGGCGGTGTTTGGAGCAAAAAAGTCATACGTCCAGCTTTTGCTGCCACAGCAAAGGTGCCAGCGGGGAAAAGTGATGCTGGTATTCACTGCTTCCTGGAACCCCTTCAAATGCCCCAGACAATTTGGCCCTCTCTGCTTTCCTGCAGACTCTATCCTCAAAAGCACCTTTTCTCACTCTCAGCAGCCTCCAGAGCAAAAAAGACAAACATCCAGCTTTTGCTGCCACAGCAAAGGTGCCAGCGGGGAAAAGTGATGCTGGTCCTCACTGCCTCCTGGAACCCCTTCAAATGCCCCAGACAATTTGGCCCTCTCTGCTTTCCTGCAGAGTCATTCGTCAAAATGATCTTTTTTCACTTTCGGCGGTGTTTGGAGCAAAAAATTCATACGTCCAGCTTTTGCTGCCACAGCAAAGGTGCCAGCGGGGAAAAGTGATGCTGGTCCTCACTGCCTCCTGGAAACCTTCAAATGCCCCAGACAATTTCACCCTCTCTTCTTTCTTGCGGACGCTATCGTCAAAAGGAACTTGTTTCACTTTCGGCGGTCTTTGGAGCAAAAAAGACAAACGTCCAGCTTTTGCTGCCACAGTAATGGTGCCAGCGGGGAAAAGTGATGCTGGTCCTCACTGCCTCCTGGAACCCCTTCAAATGCCCCAGACAATTTGGCCCTCCCTGTTTCCAGCAGACTCTATCCTCAAAAGCACTTTTTTTCACTTTCGGCGGTTTTTGGAGCAAAAAAGACAAACGTCCAGCATTTGCTGCCACAGCAAAGGTGCCAGCGGGGAAAAGTGATGCTGGTCCTCACTGCCTCCTGGAACCCCTTCAAATGCCCCATACAATTTCACCCTCTCTTCTTTCCTGCAGGCTCTATCGTCAAAAGCACCTTTTTTCACTTTCGGCGGTGTTTGGAGCAAAAAAGACAAACGTCCATCTTTTGCTGCCACAGCAAAGGTGCCAGCGGGGAAAAGTGATGCTGGTCCTCCCTGCCTCCTGGAACCCCTTCAAATGCCCCAGACAATTTGGCCCTCTCTGCTTTCCTGCAGAGTCATTCGTCAAAATGAACTTTTTTCACTTTCAGCGTTGTTTTGAGCAAAAAAGTCATACGTCCAGCTTTTGCTGCCACAGCAAAGGTGCCAGCGGGGAAAAGCGATGCTGGTCCTCACTGCCTCCTGGAATCCCTTCAAATGCCCCAGACAATTTGGCCCTCTCTGCTTTCCTGCAGACTCTATCCTCATAAGCACCTTTTTTCACTCTCGGCAGCCTCCGGAAAAAAAAAGACAAACGTCCATCTTTTGCTGCCACAGCAAAGGTGCCAGCGGGGAAAAGTGATGCTGGTCCTCACTGCCTCCTGGAACCCCTTCAAATGCCCCAGACAATTTCACCCTCTCTTCTTACCTGCAGGCTCTATCGTCAAAAGCACCTTTTTTCACTTTCGGCTGTGTTTGGAGCAAAAAAGACAAACGTCCATCTTTTCCTGCCACAGCAAAGGTGCCAGCAGGGAAAAGTGATGCTGGTCCTCCCTGCCTCCTGGAACCCCTTCAAATGCCCCAGACAATTTGGCCCTCTCTGCTTTCCTGCAGAGTCATTCATCAAAAGGATCTTTTTTCACTTTCGGCGGTTTTTGGAGCAAAATAGTCATACGTCCAGCTTTTGCTGCCACAGCAAAGGTGCCAGCGGGGAAAAGTGATGCTGGTCCTCACTGCCTCCTGGAACACCTTCAAATGCCCCAGACAATTTAGCCCTCTCTGCTTTCCTGCAGACTCTATCCTCAAAAGCACCTTTTCACAGTCTCGGCAGCCTCCGGAAAAAAAAAGACAAACATCCAGCTTTTGCTGCCAGAGCAGAAGTGCCAGCGTTGAAAAGTGATGCTGGTCCTCACTGCCTCCTGGAACCCCTTCAAATGCCCCAAACAATTTAGCCCTCTCTTCTTTCCCGCGGACGCTATCTTCAAAAGGACCTTTTTTCACTTTCGTCGGTGTTTAGAGCAAAAAAGACAAGCGTCCAGCTTTTGCTGCCACAGCAAAGGTGCCAGCGGGGAAAAGTGATGCTGGTCCTCACTGCCTCCTCGAACCCCTTCAAATGCCCCAGACAATTTGGCCCTCTCTGCTTTTTTGCACACTCTATCCTCAAAAGCACCTTTTTTCACTTTCGGCGGTTTTTGGAGCTAAAAAGACAAACGTCCAGCTTTTGCTGCCACAGCAAAGGTGCCAGCGGGGAAAAGTGATGCTGGTCCTCACTGTCTCCTGGAACCTATTCAAATGCCCCAGATAATTTGGCCCTCTCTACTTTCCTGCAGACTCTATCCTCAAAAGCATCTTTTTTCACTTTCGGCGGTGTTTGGAGCAAAAAAGACAAACGTCCAGCTTTTGCTGCCACAGCAAAGTGCCAGCGGGGAAAAGTGATGCTGGTCCTCACTGCCTCCTGGAACCCCTTCAAATGCCCCAGACAATTTGGCCCTCTCTGCTTTCCTGCAGACTCTATCCTCAAAAGCACCTTTTCTCACTCTCAGCAGCCTCCGGAGCAAAAAAGACAAACGTCCAGCTTTTGCTGCCACAGCAAAGGTGCCAGCGGGGAAAAGTGATCCTGGTCCTCACTGCCTCCTGGAAACCCTTCAAATGCCCCAGACAATTTCACCCTCTCTGCTTTCCTGCAGAATCTATCCTCAAAAGCACCTTTTCACAGTCTCGGCAGCCTCCGGAGCAAAAAAGACAAACATCCAGCTTTTGCTGCCAGAGCAAAAGTGCCAGCGGGGAAAAGTGATGCTGGTCCTCACTGCCTCCTGGAACCCCTTCTAATGGCCCAGACAGTTTGGCCCTCTCTGCTTTCCTGCAGAATCTATCCTCAAAAGCACCTTTTCTCACTCTCAGCAGCCTCCGGAGCAAAAAAGACAAACGTCCAGCTTTTCCTGCCAGAGCAAAAGTGCTAGCAGGGAAAAGTGATGCTGGTCCTCACTGCCTCCTGGAACCCCTTCAAATGCCCCAGACAATTTGGCCCTCTCTGCTTTCCTGCAGACGCTATCCTCAAAAGCACCTTTTCTCACTCTCAGCAGCCTCCGGAGAAAAAAAGACAAACATCCAGCTTTTCCTGCCAGAGCAAAGGTGCCAGCGGGGAAAAGTGATGCTGGTCCTCATTGCCTCCTGGAAACCCTTCAAATGCCCCAGACAATTTAGCCCTCTCTGCTTTCCTTCAGAATCTATCCTCAAAAGCACCTTTTTTCACTTTCGGCGGTGTTTGGAGCAAAAAAGACAAACATCCAGCTTTTGCTGCCACAGCAAAGGTGCCAGCGGGAAAAGTGATGCTGGTCCTCACTGCCTCCTGGAACCCCTTCAAATGCCCCAGACAATTTCACCCTCTCTGCTTTCCTGCAGAATCTATACTCAGAAGCACCTTTTTAGACTTTCGGCGGTGTTTGGAGCAAAAAAGACAAACATCCGGCTTTTGCTGCCACAGCAAAGGTGCCAGCGGGGAAAAGTGATGCTGGTCCTCACTGTCTCCTGGAACCCCTTCAAATGCCCCAGACAATTTGGCCCTCTCTTCTTTCCTGCGGACTGTATCGTCAAAAGCAACTTTTCTCACTCTCAGCAGCCTCCGGAGCAAAAAAGACAAACGTCCAGCTTTTGCTGCAACAGCAAAGGTGCCAGAGGGGAAAAGTGATGCTGGTCCTCACTGCCTCCTGGAACCCCTTCAAATGCCCCAGCCAATTTGGCCCTCTCTGCTTTCCTGCAGACTCTATCCTCAAAAGCACCTTTTCACAGTCTCGGCAGCCTCCGGAGAAAAAAAGACAAACGTCCAGCTTTTGCTGCCACAGCAAAGGTGCCAGCGGGGAAAAGTGATGCTGGTCCTCACTGCCTCCTGGAACCCCTTCAAATGCCCCAGACAATTTGGCCCTCTCTGCTTTTTTGCAGACTCTATCCTCAAAAGCACCTTTTTTCACTTTCGGCGGTTTTTGGAGCTAAAAAGACAAACGTCCAGCTTTTGCTGCCACAGCAAAGGTGCCAGCGGGGAAAAGTGATGCTGGTCCTCACTGCCTCCTGGAACCCCTTCAAATGCCCCAGACAATTTGGCCCTCTCTGCTTTCCTGCAGAGTCATTCGTCAAAATGATCTTTTTTCACTTTCGGCGGTGTTTGGCGCAAAAAATTCATTCGTCCAGCTTTTGATGCCACAGCAAAGGTGCCAGCGGGGAAAAGTGATGCTGCTCCTCACTGCCTCCTGGAACCCCTTCAAATGCCCCAGACAATTTCACCCTCTCTTCTTTCTTGCGGACGCTATCGTCAAAAGGAACTTGTTTCACTTTCGGCGGTCTTTAGAGCAAAAAAGACAAACGTCCAGCTTTTGCTGCCACAGTAAAGGTGCCAGCGGGGAAAAGTGATGCTGGTCCTCACTGCCTCCTGGAACCCCTTCAAATGCCCCATACACTTTGGCCCTCCCTGTTTCCAGCAGACTCTATCCTCAAAAGCTTTTTTTTTCACTTTCGGCGGTTTTTGGAGCAAAAAAGACAAACGTCCAACATTTGCTGCCACAGCAAAGGTGCCAGCGGGGAAAAGTGATGCTGGTCCTCACTGCCTCCTGGAACCCCTTCAAATGCCCCAGACAATTTCACCCTCTCTTCTTTCCTGCAGGCTCTATCGTCAAAAGCACCTTTTTTCACTTTCGGCGGTGTTTGGAGCAAAAAAGACAAACGTCCATCTTTTGCTGCCACAGCAAAGGTGCCAGCGGGGAAAAGTGATGCTGGTCCTCCCTGCCTCCTGGAACCCCTTCAAATGCCCCAGACAATTTGGCCCTCTCTGCTTTCCTGCAGAGTCATTCGTCAAAATGAACTTTTTTCACTTTCAGCGGTGTTTGGAGCAAAAAAGTCATACGTCCAGCTTTTGCTGCCACAGCAAAGGTGCCAGCGGGGAAAAGCGATGCTGGTCCTCACTGCCTCCTGGAATCCCTTCAAATACCCCAGACAATTTGGCCCTCTCTGCTTTCCTGCAGACTCTATCCTCAAAAGCACCTTTTTTCACTCTCGGCAGCCTCCGGAAAAAAAAAGACAAACGTCCAGCTTTTGCTGCCACAGCAAAGGTGCCAGCGGGGAAAAGTGATGCTGGTCCTCACTGCCTCATGGAACCCCTTCAAATGCCCCAGACAATTTCACCCTCTCTTCTTTCCTGCAGGCTCTATCGTCAAAAGCACCTTTTTTCACTTTCGGCGGTGTTTGGAGCAAAAAAGACAAACGTCCATCTTTTGCTGCCACAGCAAAGGTGCCAGCGGGGAAAAGTGATGCTGGTCCTCCCTGCCTCCTGGAACCCCTTCAAATGTCCCAGACAATTTGGCCCTCTCTGCTTTCCTGCAGAGTCATTCATCAAAAGGATCTTTTTTGACTTTCGGCGGTGTTTGGAGCAAAATAGTCATACGTCCAGCTTTTGCTGCCACAGCAAAGGTGCCAGCGGGGAAAAGTGATGCTGGTCCTCACTGCCTCCTGGAACCCCTTCAAATGCCCCAGACAATTTGGCCCTCTCTGCTTTCCTGCAGACTCTATCCTCAAAAGCAACTTTTCTCACTCTCAGCAGCCTCCGGAGCAAAAAAGACAAACGTCCAGCTTTTGCTGCCACAGCAAAGGTGCCAGCGGGGAAAAGTGATGCTGGTCCTCACTGCCTCCTGGAAACCCTTCAAATGCCCCAGACAATTTCACCCTCTCTGCTTTCCTGCAGAATCTATCCTGAAAAGCACCTTTTCACAGTCTCGGCAGCCTCCAGAGCAAAAAAGACAAACATCCAGCTTTTGCTGCCAGAGCAAAAGTGCCAGCGGGGAAAAGTGATGCTGGTCCTCACTGCCTCCTGGAACCCCTTCTAATGGCCCAGACAGTTTGGCCCTCTCTGCTTTCCTGCAGAATCTATCCTCAAAAGCACCTTTTCTCACTCTCAGCAGCCTCCGGAGAAAAAAAGACAAACATCCAGCTTTTCCTGCCAGAGCAAAAGTGCTAGCAGGGAAAAGTGATGCTGGTCCTCACTGCCTCCTGGAACCCCTTCAAATGCCCCAGACAATTTGGCCCTCTCTGCTTTCCTGCAGACTCTATCCTCAAAAGCACCTTTTCTCACTCTCAGCAGCCTCCGGAGAAAAAAAGACAAACATCCAGCTTTTCCTGCCAGAGCAAATGTGCCAGCGGGGAAAAGTGATGCTGGTCCTCACTGCCTCCTGGAAACCCTTCAAATGCCCCAGACAATTTAGCCCTCTCTGCTTTCCTTCAGAATCTATTGTCAAAAGCACCTTTTTTCACTTTCGGCGGTGTTTGGAGGAAAAAAGACAAACATCCAGCTTTTGCTGCCACAGCAAAGGTGCCAGCGGGGAAAAGTGATGCTGGTCCTCACTGCCTCCTGGAACCCCTTCAAATGCCCCAGACAATTTCACCCTCTCTGCTTTCCTGCAGAATCTATACTCAGAAGCACCTTTTTAGACTTTCGGCGGTGTTTGGAGCAAAAAAGACAAACATCCGGCTTTTGCTGCCACAGCAAAGGTGCCAGCGGGGAAAAGTGATGCTGGTCCTCACTTCCTCCTGGAACCCCTTCAAATGCCCCAGACAATTTTGCCCGCTCTTCTTTCCTGCGGACTGTATCGTCAAAAGCACCTTTTCTCACTCTCAGCAGCCTCCGGAGAAAAAAAGACAAACATCCAGCTTTTCCTGCCAGAGCAAAAGTGCTAGCAGGGAAAAGTGATGCTGGTCCTCACTGCCTCCTGGAACCCCTTCAAATGCCCCAGACAATTTGGCCCTCTCTGCTTTCCTGCAGACTCTATCCTCAAAAGCACCTTTTCTCACTCTCAGCAGCCTCCGGAGCAAAAAAGACAAACATCCAGCTTTTGCTGCCACAGCAAAGGTGCCAGCGGGGAAAAGTGATGCTGGTCCTCACTGCCTCCTGGAAACCCTTCAAATGCCCCAGACAATTTAGCCCTCTCTGCTTTCCTTCAGAATCTATCCTCAAAAGCACCTTTTTTCACTTTCGGCGGTGTTTGGAGCAAAAAAGACAAACATCCAGCTTTTGCTGCCACAGCAAAGGTGCCAGCGGGGAAAAGTGATGCTGGTCCTCACTGCCTCCTGGAACCCCTTCAAATGCCCCAGACAATTTCACCCTCTCTGCTTTCCTGCAGAATCTATACTCAGAAGCACCTTTTTAGACTTTCGGCGGTGTTTGGAGCAAAAAAGACAAACATCCGGCTTTTGCTGCCACAGCAAAGGTGCCAGCGGGGAAAAGTGATGCAGGTCCTCACTGCCTCCTGGAACCCCTTCAAATGCCCCAGACAATTTAGCCCTCTCTGCTTTCCTGCAGAATCTATCCTCAAAAGCACCTTTTTTCACTTTCGGCGGTCTTTGGAGCAAAAAAGACAAACGTCCAGCTTTTGCTGCCACAGCAAAGGTGCCAGCGGGGAAAAGTGATGCTGGTCCTCACTGCCTCCTGGAACCCCTTCAAATGCCCCAGACAATTTGGCCCTCTCTTCTTTCCTGCGGACTCTATCCTCAAAAGCACCTTTTCTCACTCTCAGCAGCCTCCGAGGCAGAAAAGACAAACGTCCAGCTTTTGCTGCCACAGCAAAGGTGCCAGCGGGGAAAAGTGATGCTGCTCCTCACTGCCTCCTGGAACCCCTTCAAATACCCCAGACAATTTCACCCTCTCTTCTTTCCTGCGGACGCTATCGTCAAAAGGAACTTGTTTCACTTTCGGCGGTCTTTGGAGCAAAAAAGACAAATGTCCAGCTTTTGCTGCCACAGCAAAGGTGCCAGCGGGGAAAAGTGATGCTGGTCCTCACTGCCTCCTGGAACCCCTTCAAATGCCCCAGACAATTTGGCCCTCTCTGCTTTCCTGCAGACTCTATCCTCAAAAGCACCTTTTTTCACTTTCGGCGGTGTTTGGAGCAAAAAAGACAAACGTCCAGCTTTTGCTGCCACAGCAAAGTGCCAGCGGGGAAAAGTGATGCTGGTCCTCACTGCCTCCTGGAACCCCTTCAAATGCCCCAGACAATTTGGCCCTCTCTGCTTTCCTGCAGACTCTATCCTCAAAAGCACCTTTTCTCACTCTCAGCAGCCTCCGGAGCAAAAAACACAAACATCCAGCTTTTGCTGCCACAGCAAAGGTGCCAGCGGGGAAAAGTGATGCTGGTCCTCACTGCCTCCTGGAACCCCTTCAAATGCCCCAGACAATTTGGCCCTCTCTGCTTTCCTGCAGACTCTATCCTCAAAAGCACCTTTTTTCACTTTCGGCGGTGTTTGGAGCAAAAAAGACAAACATCCAGCTTTTGCTGCCACAGCAAAGGTGCCAGCGGGGAAAAGTGATGCTGGTCCTCACTGCCTCCTGGAACCCCTTCAAATGCCCCAGACAATTTCACCCTCTCTGCTTTCCTGCAGAATCTATACTCAGAAGCACCTTTTTAGACTTTCGGCGGTGTTTGGAGCAAAAAAGACAAACATCCGGCTTTTGCTGCCACAGCAAAGGTGCCAGCGGGGAAAAGTGATGCTGGTCCTCACTTCCTCCTGGAACGCCTTCAAATGCCCCAGACAATTTGGCCCTCTCTTCTTTCCTGCGGACTGTATCGTCAAAAGCAACTTTTCTCACTCTCAGCAGCCTCCGGAGCAAAAAAGACAAACGTCCAGCTTTTGCTGCAACAGCAAAGGTGCCAGAGGGGAAAAGTGATGCTGGTCATCACTGCCTCCTGGAACCCCTTCAAATGCCCCAGACAATTTGGCCCTCTCTGCTTTCCTGCAGACTCTATCCTCAAAAGCACCTTTTCACTGTCTCGGCAGCCTCCAGAGAAAAAAACACAAACATCGAGCTTTTGCTGCAAGAGCAAAAGTGCCAGCGGGGAAAACTGATGCTGGTCCTCACTGCCTCCTGGAACCCCTTCAAATGCCCCAGACAATTTGGCCCTCTCTGCTTTCCTGTAGAATCTATCCTCAAAAGCACCTTTTTTCAATTTCGGCAGTGTTTGGAGCAAAAAAGACAAACGTCCATCTTTTGCTGCCACAGCAAAGGTGCCAGCGGGGAAAAGTGATGCTGGTCCTCACTGCCTCCTGGAAACCCTTCAAATGCCCCAGACAATTTGGCCCTCTCTGCTTTCCTGCAGACTCTATCCTCAAAAGCACCTTTTCTCACTCTCAGCAGGCTCCGGAGCAAAAAAGACAAACATCCAGCTTTTGCTGCCACAGCAAAGGTGCCAGCGGGGAAAAGTGATGCTGGTCCTCACTGCCTCCTGGAACCCCTTCAAATGCCCCAGACAATTTAGCCCTCTCTGCTTTCCTGCAGAATCTATCCTCAAAAGCACCTTTTTTCACTTTCGGCGGTCTTTGGAGCAAAAAAGACAAACGTCCAGCTTTGCAGCCACAGCAAAGGTGCCAGCGGGGAAAAGTGATGCTGGTCCTCACTGCCTCCTGGAACCCCTTCAAATGCCCCAGACAATTTGGCCCTCTCTTCTTTCCTGCGGACTGTATCGTCAAAAGCACCTTTTCTCACTCTCAGCAGCCTCCGAGGCAGAAAAGACAAACGTTCAGCTTTTGCTGCCACAGCAAAGGTGCCAGCGGGGAAAAGTGATGCTGCTCCTCACTGCCTCCTGGAACCCCTTCAAATACCCCAGACAATTTCACCCTCTCTTCTTTCCTGCGGACGCTATCGTCAAAAGGAACTTGTTTCACTTTCGGCGGTCTTTGGAGCAAAAAAGACAAACGTCCAGCTTTTGCTGCCACAGCAAAGGTGCCAGCGGGGAAAAGTGATGCTGGTCCTCACTGCCTCCTGGAACCCCTTCAAATGCCCCAGACAATTTGGCCCTCTCTGCTTTCCTGCAGACTCAATCCTCAAAAGCACCTTTTCTCACTCTCAGCAGCCTCCGGAGCAAAAAAGACAAACGTCCAGCTTTTGCTGCCACAGCAAAGGTGCCAGCAGGGAAAAGTGATGCTGGTCCTCACTGCCTCCTGGAACCCCTTCAAATGCCCCAGACAATTTGGCCCTCTCTGCTTTCCTGCAGAATCTATCCTCAAAAGCACCTTTTCACAGTCTCGGCAGCCTCCGGAGCAAAAAATACAAACATCCAGATTTTGCTGCCAGAGCAAAAGTGCCAGCGGGGAAAAGTGATCATGGTCCTCACTGCCTCCTAGAACCCCTTCTAATGCCCCAGACAATTTGGCCCTCTCTGCTTTCCTGCAGAATCTATCCTCAAAAGCACCTTTTCTCACTCTCAGCAGCCTCCGGAGAAAAAAAGACAAACATCCAGCTTTTCCTGCAAGAGCAAAAGTGCTAGCAGGGAAAAGTGATGCTGGTCCTCACTGCCTCCTGGAACCCCTTCAAATGCCCCAGACAATTTGGCCCTCTCTGCTTTCCTGCAGACTCTGTCCTCAAAAGCACCTTTTCTCACTCTCAGCAGCCTCCAGAGCAAAAAAGACAAACATCCAGCTTTTGCTGCCACAGCAAAAGTGCCAGCGTTGAAAAGTGATGCTGGTCCTCACTGCCTCCTGGAACCCCTTCAAATGCCCCAGACAATTTAGCCCTCTCTGCTTTCCTTCAGAATCTATCCTCAAAAGCACCTTTTTTCACTTTCGGCGGTGTTTGGAGCAAAAAAGACAAACGTCCAGCTTTTGCTGCCACAGCAAAGGTGCCAGCGGGGAAAAGTGATGCTGGTCCTCACTGCCTCCTGGAACCCCTTCAAATGCCCCAGACAATTTCACCCTCTCTGCTTTCCTGCAGAATCTATCCTCAAAAGCACCTTTTCTCACTCTCAGCAGCCTCCAGAGCAAAAAAGACAAACATCCAGCTTTTGCTGCCACAGCAAAGGTGCCAGCGGGGAAAAGTGATGCTGGTCCTCACTTCCTCCTGGAACCCTTCAAATGCCCCAGACAATTTGGCCCTCTCTTCTTTCCTGCGGACTGTATCGTCAAAAGCATCTTTTCTTACTCTCAGCAGCCTCCGGAGCAAAAAAGACAAACGTCCAGCTTTTGCTGCCACAGCAAAGGTGCCAGCGGGGAAAAGTGATGCTGGTCCTCACTGCCTCCTGGAAACCCTTCAAATGCCCCAGACAATTTGGCCCTCTCTGCTTTCCTGCAGACTCTATCCTCAAAAGCACCTTTTCACAGTCTCGGCAGCCTCCGGAGAAAAAAAGACAAACATCCAGCTTTTGCTGCAAGAGCAAAAGTGCCAGCGGGGAAAAGTGATGCTGGTCCTCACTGCCTCCTGGAACCCCTTCTAATGCCCCAGACAATTTGGCCCTCTCTGCTTTCCTGCAGAATCTATCCTCAAAAGCACCTTTTTTCACTTTCGGCGGTGTTTGGAGCAAAAAAGACAAACGTCCATCTTTTGCTGCCACAGCAAAGGTGCCAGCGGGGAAAAGTGATGCTGGTCCTCACTGCCTCCTGGAACCCCTTCAAATGCCCCAGACAATTTGGCCCTCTCTGATTTCCTGCAGAATCTATCCTCAAAAGCACCTTTTCTCACTCTCAGGAGCCTCCGGAGAAAAAAAGACAAACATCCAGCTTTTCCTGCCAGAGCAAAAGTGCTAGCAGGGAAAAGTGATGCTGGTCCTCACTGCCTCCTGGAACCCCTTCAAATGCCCCAGACAATTTGGCCCTCTCTGCTTTCCTGCAGACTCTGTCCTCAAAAGCACCTTTTCTCACTCTCAGCAGCCTCCAGAGCAAAAAAGACAAACATCCAGCTTTTGCTGCCACAGCAAAGGTGCCAGCGGGGAAAAGTGATGCTGGTCCTCACTGCCTCCTGGAACCCCTTCAAATGCCCCAGACAATTTCACCCTCTCTGCTTTCCTGCAGAATCTATACTCAAAAGCACCTTTTTTGACTTTCGGCGGTTTTTGGAGCAAAAAAGACAAACATCCGGCTTTTGCTGCCACAGCAAAGGTGCCAGCGGGGAAAAGTGATGCTGGTCCTCACTGCCTCCTGGAACCCCTTCAAATGCCCCAGACAATTTGGCCCTCTCTGATTTCCTGCAGAATCTATCCTCAAAAGCACCTTTTTTCAATTTCGGCGGTGTTTGGAGCAAAAAAGACAAACGTCCATCTTTTGCTGCCACAGCAAAGGTGCCAGCGGGGAAAAGTGATGCTGGTCCTCACTGCCTCCTGGAACCCCTTCAAATGCCCCAGACAATTTGGCCCTCTCTGCTTTCCTGCAGACTATATCCTCAAAAGCACCTTTTCTCACGCTCAGCAGCCTCCGGAGTAAAAAAGACAAACATCGAGCTTTTGCTGCAAGAGCAAAGGTGCCAGCGGGGAAAAGTGATGCAGGTCCTCACTGCCTCCTGGAACCCCTTCAAATGCCCCAGACAATTTAGCCCTCTCTGCTTTCCTGCAGAATCTATCCTCAAAAGCACCTTTTCACAGTCTCGGCAGCCTCCGGAGCAAAAAAGACAAACATCAAGATTTTGCTGCCAGAGCAAAGGTGCCAGCGGGGAAAAGTGATGCTGGTCCTCACTGCCTCCTGGAACCCCTTCAAATGCCCCAGACAATTTGGCCCTCTCTGATTTCCTGCAGAATCTATCCTCAAAAGCACCTTTTCTCACTCTCAGCAGCCTCCGGAGAAAAAAAGACAAACATCCAGCTTTTCCTGCCAGAGCAAAAGTGCTAGCAGGGAAAAGTGATGCTGGTCCTCACTGCCTCCTGGAACCCCTTCAAATGCCCCAGACAATTTGGCCCTCTCTGCTTTCCTGCAGACTCTGTCCTCAAAAGCACCTTTTCTCATTCTCGGCAGCCTCCAGAGCAAAAAAGACAAACATCCAGCTTTTGCTGCCACAGCAAAGGTGCCAGCGGGGAAAAGTGATGCTGGTCCTCACTGCCTCCTGGAACCCCTTCAAATGCCCCAGACAATTTAGCCCTCTCTGCTTTCCTTCAGAATCTATCCTCAAAAGCACCTTTTTTCACTTTCGGCGGTGTTTGGAGCAAAAAAGACAAACGTCCAGCTTTTGCTGCCACAGCAAAGGTGCCAGCGGGGAAAAGTGATGCTGGTCCTCACTGCCTCCTGGAACCCCTTCAAATGCCCCAGACAATTTCACCCTCTCTGCTTTCCTGCAGAATCTATACTCAAAAGCACCTTTTTTGACTTTCGGCGGTTTTTGGAGCAAAAAAGACAAACAGCCGGCTTTTGCTGCCACAGCAAAGGTGCCAGCGGGGAAAAGTGATGCTGGTCCTCACTTCCTCCTGGAACCCTTCAAATGCCCCAGACAATTTGGCCCTCTCTTCTTTCCTGCGGACTGCATCGTCAAAAGCATCTTTTCTTACTCTCAGCAGACTCCGGAGCAAAAAAGACAAACGTCCAGCTTTTGCTGCCACAGCAAAGGTGCCAGCGGGGAAAAGTGATGCTGGTCCTCACTGCCTCCTGGAAACCCTTCAAATGCCCCAGACAATTTGGCCCTCTCTGCTTTCCTGCAGACTCTATCCTCAAAAGCACCTTTTCACAGTCTCGGCAGCCTCCGGAGAAAAAAAGACAAACATCGAGCTTTTGCTGCAAGAGCAAAAGTGCCAGCGGGGAAAAGTGATGCTGGTCCTCACTGCCTCCTGGAACCCCTTCTAATGCCCCAGACAATTTGGCCCTCTCTGCTTTCCTGCAGAATCTATCCTCAAAAGCACCTTTTTTCACTTTCGGCGGTGTTTGGAGCAAAAAAGACAAACGTCCATCTTTTGCTGCCACAGCAAAGGTGCCAGCGGGGAAAAGTGATGCTGGTCCTCACTGCCTCCTGGAACCCCTTCAAATGCCCCAGACAATTTGGCCCTCTCTGATTTCCTGCAGAATCTATCCTCAAAAGCACCTTTTCTCACTCTCAGCAGCCTCCGGAGAAAAAAAGACAAACATCCAGCTTTTCCTGCCAGAGCAAAAGTGCTAGCAGGGAAAAGTGATGCTGGTCCTCACTGCCTCCTGGAACCCCTTCAAATGCCCCAGACAATTTGGCCCTCTCTGCTTTCCTGCAGACTCTGTCCTCAAAAGCACCTTTTCTCACTCTCAGCAGCCTCCAGAGCAAAAAAGACAAACATCCAGCTTTTGCTGCCACAGCAAAGGTGCCAGCGGGGAAAAGTGATGCTGGTCCTAACTGCCTCCTGGAACCCCTTAAAATGCCCCAGACAATTTCACCCTCTCTGCTTTCCTGCAGAATCTATACTCAAAAGCACCTTTTTTGACTTTCGGCGGTTTTTGGAATAAAAAAGACAAACATCCGGCTTTTGCTGCCACAGCAAAGGTGCCAGCGGGGAAAAGTGATGCTGGTCCTCACTGCCTCCTGGAACCCCTTCAAATGCCCCAGACAATTTGGCCCTCTCTGCTTTCCTGCAGAATCTATCCTCAAAAGCACCTTTTTTCAATTTCGGCGGTGTTTGGAGCAAAAAAGACAAACGTCCATCTTTTGCTGCCACAGCAAAGGTGCCAGCGGGGAAAAGTGATGCTGGTCCTCACTGCCTCCTGGAACCCCTTCAAATGCCCCAGACAATTTGGCCCTCTCTGCTTTCTTGCAGACTATATCCTCAAAAGCACCTTTTCTCACGCTCAGCAGCCTCCGGAGTAAAAAAGACAAACATCCAGCTTTTGCTGCCACAGCAAAGGTGCCAGCGGGGAAAAGTGATGCAGGTCCTCACTGCCTCCTGGAACCCCTTCAAATGCCCCAGACAATTTAGCCCTCTCTGCTTTCCTGCAGAATCTATCCTCAAAAGCACCTTTTCACAGTCTCGGCAGCCTCCGGAGCAAAAAAGACAAACATCAAGATTTTGCTGCCAGAGCAAAAGTGCCAGCGGGGAAAAATGATGCTGGTCCTCACTGCCTCCTGGAACCCCTTCAAATGCCCCAGACAATTTGGCCCTCTCTGATTTCCTGCAGAATCTATCCTCAAAAGCACCTTTTCTCACTCTCAGCAGCCTCCGGAGAAAAAAAGACAAACATCCATCTTTTCCTGCCAGAGCAAAAGTGCTAGCAGGGAAAAGTGATGCTGGTCCTCACTGCCTCCTGGAACCCCTTCAAATGCCCCAGACAATTTGGCCCTCTCTGCTTTCCTGCAGACTCTGTCCTCAAAAGCACCTTTTCTCACTCTCAGCAGCCTCCAGAGCAAAAAAGACAAACATCCAGCTTTTGCTGCCACAGCAAAGGTGCCAGCGGGGAAAAGTGATGCTGGTCCTCACTGCCTCCTGGAACCCCTTCAAATGCCCCAGACAATTTAGCCCTCTCTGCTTTCCTTCAGAATCTATCCTCAAAAGCACCTTTTTTCACTTTCGGCGGTGTTTGGAGCAAAAAAGACAAACGTCCAGCTTTTGCTGCCACAGCAAAGGTGCCAGCGGGGAAAAGTGATGCTGGTCCTCACTGCCTCCTGGAACCCCTTCAAATGCCCCAGACAATTTCACCCTCTCTGCTTTCCTGCAGAATCTATACTCAAAAGCACCTTTTTTGACTTTCGGCGGTTTTTGGAGCAAAAAAGACAAACATCCGGCTTTTGCTGCCACAGCAAAGGTGCCAGCGGGGAAAAGTGATGCTGGTCCTCACTTCCTCCTGGAACCCCTTCAAATGCCCCATACAATTTGGCCCTCTCTTCTTTCCTGCGGACTGTATCGTCAAAAGCACCTTTTCTTACTCTCAGCAGCCTCCGGAGCAAAAAAGACAAACGTCCAGCTTTTGCTGCCACAGCAAAGGTGCCAGCGGGGAAAAGTGATGCTGGTCCTCACTGCCTCCTGGAAACCCTTCAAATGCCCCAGACAATTTGGCCCTCTCTGCTTTCCTGCAGACTCTATCCTCAAAAGCACCTTTTCACAGTCTCGGCAGCCTCCGGAGAAAAAAAGACAAACATCCAGCTTTTGCTGCAAGAGCAAAAGTGCCAGCGGGGAAAAGTGATGCTGGTCCTCACTGCCTCCTGGAACCCCTTCAAATGCCCCAGACAATTTGGCCCTCTCTGCTTTCCTGCAGAATCTATCCTCAAAAGCACCTTTTTTCACTTTCGGCGGTGTTTGGAGCAAAAAAGACAAACGTCCATCTTTTGCTGCCACAGCAAAGGTGCCAGCGGGGAAAAGTGATGCTGGTCCTCACTGCCTCCTGGAACCCCTTCAAATGCCCCAGACAATTTGGCCCTCTCTGCTTTCCTGCAGACTATATCCTCAAAAGCACCTTTTCTCACTCTCAGCAGCCTCCGGAGCAAAAAAGACAAACATCCAGCTTTTGCTGCCACAGCAAAGGTGCCAGCGGGGAAAAGTGATGCAGGTCCTCACTGCCTCCTGGAACCCCTTCAAATGCCCCAGACAATTTAGCCCTCTCTGCTTTCCTGCAGAATCTATCCTCAAAAGCACCTTTTTTCACTTTCGGCGGTTTTTGGAGCAAAAAAGACAAACGTCCAGCTTTTGCTGCCACAGCAAAGGTGCCAGCGGGGAAAAGTGATGCTGGTCCTCACTTCCTCCTGGAACCCCTTCAAATGCCCCATACAATTTGGCCCTCTCTTCTTTCCTGCGGACTGTATCGTCAAAAGCACCTTTTCTCACTCTCAGCAGCCTCCGAGGCAAAAAAGACAAACGTCCAGCTTTTGCTGCCACAGCAAAGGTGCCAGCGGGGAAAAGTGATGCTGGTCCTCACTGCCTCCTGGAACCCCTTCAAATGCCCCAGACAATTTGGCCCTCTCTGCTTTCCTGCAGACTCTATCCTCAAAAGCACCTTTTCACAGTCTCGGCAGCCTCTGGATCAAAAAAGGACAAACGTCCAGCTTTTGCTGCCACAGCAAAGGTGCCAGCGGGGAAAAGTGATGCTAGTCCTCACGGTCTCCTGGAACCCCTTCAAATGCCCCAGACAATTTGGCCCTCTCTGCTTTCCTGCGGACTCTATCGTCAAAAGCACCTTTTCTCACTCTCAGCAGCCTCCGGAGCAAAAAAGGCAAACATCCAGCTTTTGCTGCCACAGCAAATGTGCCAGCAGGGAAAAGTGATGCTGGTCCTCACTGCCTCCTGGAACCCCTTCAAATGCCCCATACAATTTAGCCCTCTCGGCTTTCCTTCAGAATCTATCCTCAAAAGCACCTTTTTTCTCTTTCTGCGGTATTTAGAGCAAAAAAGACAAACGTCCAGCTTTTGCTGCCACAGCAAAGGTGCCAGCGGGGAAAAGTGATGCTGGTCCTCACTGCCTCCTGGAACACCTTCAAATGCCCCAGACAATTTCACCCTCTCTGCTTTCCTGCAGAATCTATACTCAAAAGCACCTTTTTTGACTTTCGGCGGTGTTTGGAGCAAAAAAGACAAACATCCGGCTTTTGCTGCCACAGCAAAGGTGCCAGCGGGGAAAAGTGATGCTGCTCCTCACTGCCTCCTGGAACCCCTTCAAATACCCCAGACAATTTGGCCCTCTCTTCTTTCCTGCGGACTGTATCGTCAAAAGCAACTTTTCTCACTCTCAGCAGCCTCCGGAGCAAAAAAGACAAACGTCCAGCTTTTGCTGCCACAGCAAAGGTGCCAGCGGGGAAAAGTGATGCTGGTCCTCACTGCCTCCTGGAAACCCTTCAAATGCCCCAGACAATTTGGCCCTCTCTGCTTTTCTGCAGACTCTATCCTCAAAAGCACCTTTTCACAGTCTCGGCAGCCTCCGGAGCAAAAAAGACAAACGTCCAGCTTTTGCTGCCACAGCAAAGTGCCAGCGGGGTAAAGTGATGCTGGTCCTCACTGCCTCCTGGAACCCCTTCAAATGCCCCAGACAATTTCACCCTCTCTTCTTTCCTGCAGGCTCTATCGTCAAAAGCACCTTTTTTCACTTTCGGCGGTGTTTGGAGCAAAAAAGACAAACGTCCAGCTTTTGCTGCCACAGCAAAGGTGCCAGCGGGGAAAAGTGATGCTGGTCCTCACTGCCTCCTGGAACCCCTTCAAATGCCCCAGACAATTTGGTCCTCTCTGCTTTCCTGCAGACTCTATCCTCAAAAGCACCTTTTCACAGTCTCGGCAGCCTCCGGAAAAAAAAAGACAAACATCCAGCATTTGCTGCCAGAGCAAAAGTGCCAGCGTTGAAAAGTGATGCTGGTCCTAACTGCCTCCTGGAACCCCTTCAAATGCCCCAAACAATTTAGCCCTCTCTTATTTCCCGCGGAAGCTATCGTCAAAAGGACCTTTTTTCACTTTCGTCGGTGTTTAGAGCAAAAAACACAAACGTCCAGCTTTTGCTGCCACAGCAAAGGTGCCAGCGGGGAAAAGTGATGCTGGTCCTCACTGCCTCCTGGAACCCCTTCAAATGCCCCAGACAATTTGGCCCTCTCTGCTTTCCTGCAGACTCTATCCTCAAAAGCACCTTTTCTCACTCTCAGCAGCCACCGGAGCAAAAAAGACAAACGTCCAGCTTTTGCTGCCACAGCAAAGGTGCCAGAGGGGAAAAGTGATGCTGGTCCTCACTGTCTCCTGGAACCCCTTCAAATGCCCCAGACAATTTGGCCCTCTCTGCTTTCCTGCAGACTCATTCGTCAAAAGGATCTTTTTTCACTTTCGGCGGTGTTTGGAGCAAAAAAGTCATACGTCCAGCTTTTGCTGCCACAGCAAAGGTGCCAGCGGGGAAAAGTGATGCTGGTCTTCACTGCTTCCTGGAACCCCTTCAAATGCCCCAGACAATTTGGCCCTCTCTGCTTTCCTGCAGACTCTATCCTCAAAAGCACCTTTTCTCACTCTCAGCAGCCTCCGGAGCAAAAAAGACAAACATCCAGCTTTTGCTGCCACAGCAAAGGTGCCAGCGGGGAAAAGTGATGCTGGTCCTCCCTGCCTCCTGGAACCCCTTCAAATGTCCCAGACAATTTGGCCCTCTTCGCTTTCCTGCAGAGTCATTCATCAAAAGGATCTTTTTTCACTTTCGACGGTGTTTGGAGCAAAAAAGACAAACGTCCAGCTTTTGCTGCCACAGCAAAGGTGCCAGCGGGGAAAAGTGATGCTGGTCCTCACTGTCTCCTGGAACCCCTTCAAATGCCCCAGACAATTTGGCCCTCTCTGCTTTCCTGCAGATTCTATCCTCAAAAGCACCTTTTTTCAATTTCGGCGGTGTTTGGAGCAAAAAAGACAAACGTCCAGCTTTTGCTGCCACAGCAAAGTGCCAGCGGGGAAAAGTGATGCTGGTCCTCACTGCCTCCTGGAACCCCTTCAAATGCCCCAGACAATTTGGCCCTCTCTGCTTTCCTGCAGACTCTATCCTCAAAAGTACCTTTACTCACTCTCAGCAGCCTCCGGAGCAAAAAAGACAAACATCCAGCTTTTCCTGCCAGAGCAAAAGTGCCAGCGGGGAAAAGTGATGCTGGTCCTCACTGCCTCCTGGAACCCCTTCTAATGGCCCAGACAGTTTGGCCCTCTCTGCTTTCCTGCAGAATCTGTCCTCAAAAGCACCTTTTTTCACTTTCGGCGGTGTTTGGTGCAAAAAAGACAAACATCCAGCTTTTGCTGCCACAGCAAAGGTGCCAGCGGGGAAAAGTGATGCTGGTCCTCACTTCCTCCTGGAACCCCTTCAAATGCCCCAGACAATTTGGCCCTCTCTGCTTTCCTGCGGACTGTATCGTCAAAAGCAACTTTTCTCACTCTCAGCAGCCTCCGGAGCAAAAAAGACAAACGTCCATCTTTTGCTGCCACAGCAAAGGTGCCAGCAGGGAAAAGTGATGCTGGTCCTCACTGCCTCCTGGAAACCCTTCAAATGCCCCAGGCAATTTGACCCTCTCTGCTTTCCTGCAGACTCTATCCTCAAAAGCACCTTTTCACAGTCTCGGCAGCCTCCGGAGAAAAAAAGACAAACATCGAGCTTTTGCTGCAAGAGCAAAAGTGCCAGCGGGGAAAAGTGATGCTGGTCCTCACTGCCTCCTGGAACCCCTTCTAATGCCCCAGACAATTTGGCCCTCTTTGCTTTCCTGCAGAATCTATCCTCAAAAGCACCTTTTTTCAATTTCGGCAGTGTTTGGAGCAAAAAAGACAAACGTCCAGCTTTTGCTGCCACAGCAAAGGTGCCAGCGGGGAAAAGTGATGCTGGTCCTCACTGCCTCCTGGAACCCCTTCAAATGCCCCAGACAATTTGGCCCTCTCTGCTTTCCTGCAGACTCTATCCTCAAAAGCAACTTTTCTCACTCTCAGCAGCCTCCGGAGCAAAAAAGACAAACATCCAGCTTTTGCTGCCACAGCAAAGGTGCCAGCGGGGAAAAGTGATGCAGTTCCTCACTGCCTCCTGGAACCCCTTCAAATGCCCCAGACAATTTAGCCCTCTCTGCTTTCCTGCAGAATCTATCCTCAAAAGCACCTTTTTTCACTTTCGGCGGTCTTTGGAGCAAAAAAGACAAACGTCCATCTTTTGCTGCCACAGCAAAGGTGCCAGCGGGGAAAAGTGATGCTGGTCCTCACTGTCTCCTGGAACCCCTTCAAATGCCCCAGACAATTTGGCCCTCTCTGCTTTCCTGCAGACTCTATCCTCAAAAGCACCTTTTTTCACTTTCGGCGGTGTTTGGAGCAAAAAAGACAAACGTCCAGCTTTTGCTGCCACAGCAAAGTGCCAGCGGGGAAAAGTGATGCTGGTCCTCACTGCCTCCTGGAACCCCTTCAAATGCCCCAGACAATTTGGCCCTCTCTGCTTTCCTGCAGACTCTATCCTCAAAAGCACCTTTTCTCACTCTCAGCAGCCTCCGGAGCAAAAAAGACAAACGTCCAGCTTTTGCTGCCACAGCAAAGGTGCCAGCGGGGAAAAGTGATGCTGGTCCTCACTGCCTCCTGGAACCCCTTCTAATGCCCCAGACAATTTGGCCCTCTCTGCTTTCCTGCAGAATCTATCCTCAAAAGCACCTTTTATCACTCTCAGCAGCCTCCGGAGAAAAAAAGACAAACATCCAGCTTTTCCTGCCAGAAGAAAAGTGCTAGCAGGGAAAAGTGATGCTGGTCCTCACTGCCTCCTGGAACCCCTTCAAATGCCCCAGACAATTTGGCCCTCTCTGCTTTCCTGCAGACTCTGTCCTCAAAAGCACCTTTTCTCACTCTCAGCAGCCTCCAGAGCAAAAAAGACAAACATCCAGCTTTTGCTGCCACAGCAAAGGTGCCAGCGGGGAAAAGTGATGCTGGTCCTCACTGCCTCCTGGAACCCCTTCAAATGCCCCAGACAATTTCACCCTCTCTGCTTTCCTGCAGAATCTATACTCAAAAGCACCTTTTTTGACTTTCGGCGGTTTTTGGAGCAAAAAAGACAAACATCCGGCTTTTGCTGCCACAGCAAAGGTGCCAGCAGGGAAAAGTGATGCTGGTCCTCACTTCCTCCTGAACCCCTTCAAATGCCCCATACAATTTGGCCCTCTCTTCTTTCCTGCGGACTGTATCGTCAAAAGCAACTTTTCTTACTCTCAGCAGCCTCCGGAGCAAAAAAGACAAACGTCCAGCTTTTGCTGCCACAGCAAAGGTGCCAGCGGGGAAAAGTGATGCTGGTCCTCACTGCCTCCTGGAAACCCTTCAAATGCCCCAGACAATTTGGCCCTCTCTGCTTTCCTGCAGACTCTATCCTCAAAAGCACCTTTTCACAGTCTCGGCAGCCTCCGGAGAAAAAATACAAACATCGAGCTTTTGCGGCAAGTGCAAAAGTGCCAGCGGGGAAAAGTGATGCTGGTCCTCACTGCCTCCTGGAACCCCTTCAAATGCCCCAGACAATTTGGCACTCTCTGCTTTCCTGCAGGCTCTATCGTCAAAAGCACCTTTTTTCACTTTCGGCGGTGTTTGGAGCAAAAAAGACAAACGTCCAGCTTTTGCTGCCACAGCAAAGGTGCCAGCGGGGAAAAGTGATGCTGGTCCTCACTGCCTCCTGGAACCCCTTCAAATGCCCCAGACAATTTGGTCCTCTCTGCTTTCCTGCAGACTCTATCCTCAAAAGCACCTTTTCACAGTCTCGGCAGCCTCCGGAAAAAAAAAGACAAACATCCAGCATTTGCTGCCAGAGCAAAAGTGCCAGCGTTGAAAAGTGATGCTGGTCCTAACTGCCTCCTGGAACCCCTTCAAATGCCCCAAACAATTTAGCCCTCTCTTATTTCCCGCGGAAGCTATCGTCAAAAGGACCTTTTTTCACTTTCGTCGGTGTTTAGAGCAAAAAACACAAACGTCCAGCTTTTGCTGCCACAGCAAAGGTGCCAGCGGGGAAAAGTGATGCTGGTCCTCACTGCCTCCTGGAACCCCTTCAAATGCCCCAGACAATTTGGCCCTCTCTGCTTTCCTGCAGACTCTATCCTCAAAAGCACCTTTTCTCACTCTCAGCAGCCACCGGAGCAAAAAAGACAAACGTCCAGCTTTTGCTGCCACAGCAAAGGTGCCAGAGGGGAAAAGTGATGCTGGTCCTCACTGTCTCCTGGAACCCCTTCAAATGCCCCAGACAATTTGGCCCTCTCTGCTTTCCTGCAGACTCATTCGTCAAAAGGATCTTTTTTCACTTTCGGCGGTGTTTGGAGCAAAAAAGTCATACGTCCAGCTTTTGCTGCCACAGCAAAGGTGCCAGCGGGGAAAAGTGATGCTGGTCTTCACTGCTTCCTGGAACCCCTTCAAATGCCCCAGACAATTTGGCCCTCTCTGCTTTCCTGCAGACTCTATCCTCAAAAGCACCTTTTCTCACTCTCAGCAGCCTCCGGAGCAAAAAAGACAAACATCCAGCTTTTGCTGCCACAGCAAAGGTGCCAGCGGGGAAAAGTGATGCTGGTCCTCCCTGCCTCCTGGAACCCCTTCAAATGTCCCAGACAATTTGGCCCTCTTTGCTTTCCTGCAGAGTCATTCATCAAAAGGATCTTTTTTCACTTTCGACGGTGTTTGGAGCAAAAAAGACAAACGTCCAGCTTTTGCTGCCACAGCAAAGGTGCCAGCGGGGAAAAGTGATGCTGGTCCTCACTGTCTCCTGGAACCCCTTCAAATGCCCCAGACAATTTGGCCCTCTCTGCTTTCCTGCAGATTCTATCCTCAAAAGCACCTTTTTTCAATTTCGGCGGTGTTTGGAGCAAAAAAGACAAACGTCCAGCTTTTGCTGCCACAGCAAAGTGCCAGCGGGGAAAAGTGATGCTGGTCCTCACTGCCTCCTGGAACCCCTTCAAATGCCCCAGACAATTTGGCCCTCTCTGCTTTCCTGCAGACTCTATCCTCAAAAGTACCTTTACTCACTCTCAGCAGCCTCCGGAGCAAAAAAGACAAACATCCAGCTTTTCCTGCCAGAGCAAAAGTGCCAGCGGGGAAAAGTGATGCTGGTCCTCACTGCCTCCTGGAACCCCTTCTAATGGCCCAGACAGTTTGGCCCTCTCTGCTTTCCTGCAGAATCTGTCCTCAAAAGCACCTTTTTTCACTTTCGGCGGTGTTTGGTGCAAAAAAGACAAACATCCAGCTTTTGCTGCCACAGCAAAGGTGCCAGCGGGGAAAAGTGATGCTGGTCCTCACTTCCTCCTGGAACCCCTTCAAATGCCCCAGACAATTTGGCCCTCTCTGCTTTCCTGCGGACTGTATCGTCAAAAGCAACTTTTCTCACTCTCAGCAGCCTCCGGAGCAAAAAAGACAAACGTCCATCTTTTGCTGCCACAGCAAAGGTGCCAGCAGGGAAAAGTGATGCTGGTCCTCACTGCCTCCTGGAAACCCTTCAAATGCCCCAGGCAATTTGACCCTCTCTGCTTTCCTGCAGACTCTATCCTCAAAAGCACCTTTTCACAGTCTCGGCAGCCTCCGGAGAAAAAAAGACAAACATCGAGCTTTTGCTGCAAGAGCAAAAGTGCCAGCGGGGAAAAGTGATGCTGGTCCTCACTGCCTCCTGGAACCCCTTCTAATGCCCCAGACAATTTGGCCCTCTTTGCTTTCCTGCAGAATCTATCCTCAAAAGCACCTTTTTTCAATTTCGGCAGTGTTTGGAGCAAAAAAGACAAACGTCCAGCTTTTGCTGCCACAGCAAAGGTGCCAGCGGGGAAAAGTGATGCTGGTCCTCACTGCCTCCTGGAACCCCTTCAAATGCCCCAGACAATTTGGCCCTCTCTGCTTTCCTGCAGACTCTATCCTCAAAAGCAACTTTTCTCACTCTCAGCAGCCTCCGGAGCAAAAAAGACAAACATCCAGCTTTTGCTGCCACAGCAAAGGTGCCAGCGGGGAAAAGTGATGCAGTTCCTCACTGCCTCCTGGAACCCCTTCAAATGCCCCAGACAATTTAGCCCTCTCTGCTTTCCTGCAGAATCTATCCTCAAAAGCACCTTTTTTCACTTTCGGCGGTCTTTGGAGCAAAAAAGACAAACGTCCATCTTTTGCTGCCACAGCAAAGGTGCCAGCGGGGAAAAGTGATGCTGGTCCTCACTGTCTCCTGGAACCCCTTCAAATGCCCCAGACAATTTGGCCCTCTCTGCTTTCCTGCAGACTCTATCCTCAAAAGCACCTTTTTTCACTTTCGGCGGTGTTTGGAGCAAAAAAGACAAACGTCCAGCTTTTGCTGCCACAGCAAAGTGCCAGCGGGGAAAAGTGATGCTGGTCCTCACTGCCTCCTGGAACCCCTTCAAATGCCCCAGACAATTTGGCCCTCTCTGCTTTCCTGCAGACTCTATCCTCAAAAGCACCTTTTCTCACTCTCAGCAGCCTCCGGAGCAAAAAAGACAAACGTCCAGCTTTTGCTGCCACAGCAAAGGTGCCAGCGGGGAAAAGTGATGCTGGTCCTCACTGCCTCCTGGAACCCCTTCTAATGCCCCAGACAATTTGGCCCTCTCTGCTTTCCTGCAGAATCTATCCTCAAAAGCACCTTTTATCACTCTCAGCAGCCTCCGGAGAAAAAAAGACAAACATCCAGCTTTTCCTGCCAGAAGAAAAGTGCTAGCAGGGAAAAGTGATGCTGGTCCTCACTGCCTCCTGGAACCCCTTCAAATGCCCCAGACAATTTGGCCCTCTCTGCTTTCCTGCAGACTCTGTCCTCAAAAGCACCTTTTCTCACTCTCAGCAGCCTCCAGAGCAAAAAAGACAAACATCCAGCTTTTGCTGCCACAGCAAAGGTGCCAGCGGGGAAAAGTGATGCTGGTCCTCACTGCCTCCTGGAACCCCTTCAAATGCCCCAGACAATTTCACCCTCTCTGCTTTCCTGCAGAATCTATACTCAAAAGCACCTTTTTTGACTTTCGGCGGTTTTTGGAGCAAAAAAGACAAACATCCGGCTTTTGCTGCCACAGCAAAGGTGCCAGCAGGGAAAAGTGATGCTGGTCCTCACTTCCTCCTGAACCCCTTCAAATGCCCCATACAATTTGGCCCTCTCTTCTTTCCTGCGGACTGTATCGTCAAAAGCAACTTTTCTTACTCTCAGCAGCCTCCGGAGCAAAAAAGACAAACGTCCAGCTTTTGCTGCCACAGCAAAGGTGCCAGCGGGGAAAAGTGATGCTGGTCCTCACTGCCTCCTGGAAACCCTTCAAATGCCCCAGACAATTTGGCCCTCTCTGCTTTCCTGCAGACTCTATCCTCAAAAGCACCTTTTCACAGTCTCGGCAGCCTCCGGAGAAAAAATACAAACATCGAGCTTTTGCGGCAAGTGCAAAAGTGCCAGCGGGGAAAAGTGATGCTGGTCCTCACTGCCTCCTGGAACCCCTTCAAATGCCCCAGACAATTTGGCACTCTCTGCTTTCCTGCAGAATCTATCCTCAAAAGCACCTTTTTTCAATTTCGGCGGTGTTTGGAGCAAAAAAGACAAACGTCCATCTTTTGCTGCCACAGCAAAGGTGCCAGCGGGGAAAAGTGATGCTGGTCTTCACTGCCTCCTGGAACCCCTTCAAATGCCCCAGACAATTTGGCCCTCTCTGCTTTCCTGCAGACTCTATCCTCAAAAGCACCTTTTCTCACTCTCAGCAGCCTCCGGACCAAAAAAGACAAACATCCAGCTTTTGCTGCCACAGCAAAGGTGCCAGCGGGGAAAAGTGATGCAGGTCCTCACTGCCTCCTGGAACCCCTTCAAATGCCCCAGACAATTTAGCCCTCTCTGCTTTCCTGCAGAATCTATCCTCAAAAGCACCTTTTTTCACTTTCGGCGGTCTTTGGAGCAAAAAAGACAAACGTCCAGCTTTTGCTGCCACAGCAAAGGCGCAAGCGGGGAAAAGTGATGCTGGTCCTCACTTCCTCCTGGAACCCCTTCAAATGCCCCAGACAATTTGGCCCTCTCTTCTTTCCTGCGGACTGTATCGTCAAAAGCACCTTTTCTCACTCTCAGCAGCCTCCGAGGCAAAAAAGACAAACGTCCAGCTTTTGCTGCCACAGCAAAGGTGCCAGCGGGGAAAAGTGATGCTGCTCCTCACTGCCTCCTAGAACCCCTTCAAATACACTAGACAATTTGGCCCTCTCTGCTTTCCTGCAGACTCTATCCTCAAAAGCACCTTTTCACAGTCTCGGCAGCCTCCGGATCAAAAAAGACAAACGTCCAGCTTTTGCTGCCACAGCAAAGTGCCAGCGGGGAAAAGTGATGCTGGTCCTCACTGCCTCCTGGAACCCCTTCAAATGCCTCAGACAATTTGGCCCTCTCTGCTTTCCTGCAGAATCTATCCTCAAAATCGCTATTTTTCACTTTCGGCGATGTTTGGAGCAAAAAGGACAAACGTCCAGCTTTTGCTGCCACAGCAAAGGTGCCAACGGGGAAAAGTGATGCTAGTCCTCACGGTCTCCTGGAACCCCTTCAAATGCCCCAGACAATTTGGCCCTCTCTGCTTTCCTGCAGACTCTATCCTCAAAAGCACCTTTTCTCACTCTCGGCAGCCTCCGGAGCAAAAAAGACAAACGTCCAGCTTTTGCTGCCACAGCAAAGTGCCAGCGGGGTAAAGTGATGCTGGTCCTCACTGCCTCCTGGAACCCCTTCAAATGCCCCAGACAATTTCACCCTCTCTTCTTTCCTGCAGGCTCTATCGTCAAAAGCACCTTTTTTCACTTTCGGCGGTGTTTGGAGCAAAAAAGACAAACGTCCAGCATTTGCTGCCAGAGCAAAAGTGCCAGCGTTGAAAAGTGATGCTGGTCCTAACTGCCTCCTGGAACCCCTTCAAATGCCCCAAACAATTTAGCCCTCTCTTATTTCCCGCGGAAGCTATCGTCAAAAGGACCTTTTTTCACTTTCGTCGGTGTTTAGAGCAAAAAACACAAACGTCCAGCTTTTGCTGCCACAGCAAAGGTGCCAGCGGGGAAAAGTGATGCTGGTCCTCACTGCCTCCTGGAACCCCTTCAAATGCCCCAGACAATTTGGCCCTCTCTGCTTTCCTGCAGACTCTATCCTCAAAAGCACCTTTTCTCACTCTCAGCAGCCACCGGAGCAAAAAAGACAAACGTCCAGCTTTTGCTGCCACAGCAAAGGTGCCAGAGGGGAAAAGTGATGCTGGTCCTCACTGTCTCCTGGAACCCCTTCAAATGCCCCAGACAATTTGGCCCTCTCTGCTTTCCTGCAGACTCATTCGTCAAAAGGATCTTTTTTCACTTTCGGCGGTGTTTGGAGCAAAAAAGTCATACGTCCAGCTTTTGCTGCCACAGCAAAGGTGCCAGCGGGGAAAAGTGATGCTGGTCTTCACTGCTTCCTGGAACCCCTTCAAATGCCCCAGACAATTTGGCCCTCTCTGCTTTCCTGCAGACTCTATCCTCAAAAGCACCTTTTCTCACTCTCAGCAGCCTCCGGAGCAAAAAAGACAAACATCCAGCTTTTGCTGCCACAGCAAAGGTGCCAGCGGGGAAAAGTGATGCTGGTCCTCCCTGCCTCCTGGAACCCCTTCAAATGTCCCAGACAATTTGGCCCTCTCTGCTTTCCTGCAGAGTCATTCATCAAAAGGATCTTTTTTCACTTTCGACGGTGTTTGGAGCAAAAAAGACAAACGTCCAGCTTTTGCTGCCACAGCAAAGGTGCCAGCGGGGAAAAGTGATGCTGGTCCTCACTGTCTCCTGGAACCCCTTCAAATGCCCCAGACAATTTGGCCCTCTCTGCTTTCCTGCAGATTCTATCCTCAAAAGCACCTTTTTTCAATTTCGGCGGTGTTTGGAGCAAAAAAGACAAACGTCCAGCTTTTGCTGCCACAGCAAAGTGCCAGCGGGGAAAAGTGATGCTGGTCCTCACTGCCTCCTGGAACCCCTTCAAATGCCCCAGACAATTTGGCCCTCTCTGCTTTCCTGCAGACTCTATCCTCAAAAGTACCTTTACTCACTCTCAGCAGCCTCCGGAGCAAAAAAGACAAACATCCAGCTTTTCCTGCCAGAGCAAAAGTGCCAGCGGGGAAAAGTGATGCTGGTCCTCACTGCCTCCTGGAACCCCTTCTAATGGCCCAGACAGTTTGGCCCTCTCTGCTTTCCTGCAGAATCTGTCCTCAAAAGCACCTTTTTTCACTTTCGGCGGTGTTTGGTGCAAAAAAGACAAACATCCAGCTTTTGCTGCCACAGCAAAGGTGCCAGCGGGGAAAAGTGATGCTGGTCCTCACTTCCTCCTGGAACCCCTTCAAATGCCCCAGACAATTTGGCCCTCTCTGCTTTCCTGCGGACTGTATCGTCAAAAGCAACTTTTCTCACTCTCAGCAGCCTCCGGAGCAAAAAAGACAAACGTCCATCTTTTGCTGCCACAGCAAAGGTGCCAGCAGGGAAAAGTGATGCTGGTCCTCACTGCCTCCTGGAAACCCTTCAAATGCCCCAGGCAATTTGACCCTCTCTGCTTTCCTGCAGACTCTATCCTCAAAAGCACCTTTTCACAGTCTCGGCAGCCTCCGGAGAAAAAAAGACAAACATCGAGCTTTTGCTGCAAGAGCAAAAGTGCCAGCGGGGAAAAGTGATGCTGGTCCTCACTGCCTCCTGGAACCCCTTCTAATGCCCCAGACAATTTGGCCCTCTTTGCTTTCCTGCAGAATCTATCCTCAAAAGCACCTTTTTTCAATTTCGGCAGTGTTTGGAGCAAAAAAGACAAACGTCCAGCTTTTGCTGCCACAGCAAAGGTGCCAGCGGGGAAAAGTGATGCTGGTCCTCACTGCCTCCTGGAACCCCTTCAAATGCCCCAGACAATTTGGCCCTCTCTGCTTTCCTGCAGACTCTATCCTCAAAAGCAACTTTTCTCACTCTCAGCAGCCTCCGGAGCAAAAAAGACAAACATCCAGCTTTTGCTGCCACAGCAAAGGTGCCAGCGGGGAAAAGTGATGCAGTTCCTCACTGCCTCCTGGAACCCCTTCAAATGCCCCAGACAATTTAGCCCTCTCTGCTTTCCTGCAGAATCTATCCTCAAAAGCACCTTTTTTCACTTTCGGCGGTCTTTGGAGCAAAAAAGACAAACGTCCATCTTTTGCTGCCACAGCAAAGGTGCCAGCGGGGAAAAGTGATGCTGGTCCTCACTGTCTCCTGGAACCCCTTCAAATGCCCCAGACAATTTGGCCCTCTCTGCTTTCCTGCAGACTCTATCCTCAAAAGCACCTTTTTTCACTTTCGGCGGTGTTTGGAGCAAAAAAGACAAACGTCCAGCTTTTGCTGCCACAGCAAAGTGCCAGCGGGGAAAAGTGATGCTGGTCCTCACTGCCTCCTGGAACCCCTTCAAATGCCCCAGACAATTTGGCCCTCTCTGCTTTCCTGCAGACTCTATCCTCAAAAGCACCTTTTCTCACTCTCAGCAGCCTCCGGAGCAAAAAAGACAAACGTCCAGCTTTTGCTGCCACAGCAAAGGTGCCAGCGGGGAAAAGTGATGCTGGTCCTCACTGCCTCCTGGAACCCCTTCTAATGCCCCAGACAATTTGGCCCTCTCTGCTTTCCTGCAGAATCTATCCTCAAAAGCACCTTTTATCACTCTCAGCAGCCTCCGGAGAAAAAAAGACAAACATCCAGCTTTTCCTGCCAGAAGAAAAGTGCTAGCAGGGAAAAGTGATGCTGGTCCTCACTGCCTCCTGGAACCCCTTCAAATGCCCCAGACAATTTGGCCCTCTCTGCTTTCCTGCAGACTCTGTCCTCAAAAGCACCTTTTCTCACTCTCAGCAGCCTCCAGAGCAAAAAAGACAAACATCCAGCTTTTGCTGCCACAGCAAAGGTGCCAGCGGGGAAAAGTGATGCTGGTCCTCACTGCCTCCTGGAACCCCTTCAAATGCCCCAGACAATTTCACCCTCTCTGCTTTCCTGCAGAATCTATACTCAAAAGCACCTTTTTTGACTTTCGGCGGTTTTTGGAGCAAAAAAGACAAACATCCGGCTTTTGCTGCCACAGCAAAGGTGCCAGCAGGGAAAAGTGATGCTGGTCCTCACTTCCTCCTGAACCCCTTCAAATGCCCCATACAATTTGGCCCTCTCTTCTTTCCTGCGGACTGTATCGTCAAAAGCAACTTTTCTTACTCTCAGCAGCCTCCGGAGCAAAAAAGACAAACGTCCAGCTTTTGCTGCCACAGCAAAGGTGCCAGCGGGGAAAAGTGATGCTGGTCCTCACTGCCTCCTGGAAACCCTTCAAATGCCCCAGACAATTTGGCCCTCTCTGCTTTCCTGCAGACTCTATCCTCAAAAGCACCTTTTCACAGTCTCGGCAGCCTCCGGAGAAAAAATACAAACATCGAGCTTTTGCGGCAAGTGCAAAAGTGCCAGCGGGGAAAAGTGATGCTGGTCCTCACTGCCTCCTGGAACCCCTTCAAATGCCCCAGACAATTTGGCACTCTCTGCTTTCCTGCAGAATCTATCCTCAAAAGCACCTTTTTTCAATTTCGGCGGTGTTTGGAGCAAAAAAGACAAACGTCCATCTTTTGCTGCCACAGCAAAGGTGCCAGCGGGGAAAAGTGATGCTGGTCTTCACTGCCTCCTGGAACCCCTTCAAATGCCCCAGACAATTTGGCCCTCTCTGCTTTCCTGCAGACTCTATCCTCAAAAGCACCTTTTCTCACTCTCAGCAGCCTCCGGACCAAAAAAGACAAACATCCAGCTTTTGCTGCCACAGCAAAGGTGCCAGCGGGGAAAAGTGATGCAGGTCCTCACTGCCTCCTGGAACCCCTTCAAATGCCCCAGACAATTTAGCCCTCTCTGCTTTCCTGCAGAATCTATCCTCAAAAGCACCTTTTTTCACTTTCGGCGGTCTTTGGAGCAAAAAAGACAAACGTCCAGCTTTTGCTGCCACAGCAAAGGCGCAAGCGGGGAAAAGTGATGCTGGTCCTCACTTCCTCCTGGAACCCCTTCAAATGCCCCAGACAATTTGGCCCTCTCTTCTTTCCTGCGGACTGTATCGTCAAAAGCACCTTTTCTCACTCTCAGCAGCCTCCGAGGCAAAAAAGACAAACGTCCAGCTTTTGCTGCCACAGCAAAGGTGCCAGCGGGGAAAAGTGATGCTGCTCCTCACTGCCTCCTAGAACCCCTTCAAATACCCCAGACAATTTGGCCCTCTCTGCTTTCCTGC
The DNA here is from genome assembly GCF_965231255.1 of Vanellus vanellus. Classification (NCBI taxonomy): domain Eukaryota; kingdom Metazoa; phylum Chordata; class Aves; order Charadriiformes; family Charadriidae; genus Vanellus; species Vanellus vanellus. The sequence continues at coordinate 250,675 of NW_028128280.1, forward strand.
AGACTCTATCCTCAAAAGCACCTTTTCACAGTCTCGGCAGCCTCCGGATCAAAAAAGACAAACGTCCAGCTTTTGCTGCCACAGCAAAGTGCCAGCGGGGAAAAGTGATGCTGGTCCTCACTGCCTCCTGGAACCCCTTCAAATGCCTCAGACAATTTGGCCCTCTCTGCTTTCCTGCAGAATCTATCCTCAAAATCGCTATTTTTCACTTTCGGCGATGTTTGGAGCAAAAAGGACAAACGTCCAGCTTTTGCTGCCACAGCAAAGGTGCCAACGGGGAAAAGTGATGCTAGTCCTCACGGTCTCCTGGAACCCCTTCAAATGCCCCAGACAATTTGGCCCTCTCTGCTTTCCTGCAGACTCTATCCTCAAAAGCACCTTTTCTCACTCTCAGCAGCCTCCGGAGCAAAAAAGGCAAACGTCCAGCTTTTGCTGCCACAGCAAAAGTGCCAGCGGGGAAAAGTGATGCTGGTCCTCACTGCCTCCTGGAACCCCTTCAAATGCCTCAGACAATTTCACCCTCTCTTCTTTCCTGCGGACGCTATCGTCAAAAGGAACTTGTTTCACTTTCGGCGGTCTTTGGAGCAAAAAAGACAAACGTCCAGCTTTTGCTGCCACAGCAAAGGTGCCAGCGGGGAAAAGTGATGCTGGTCCTCACTGCCTCCTGGAACCCCTTCAAATGCCCCAGACAATTTGGCCCTCTCTGCTTTCCTGCAGACTCTATCCTCAAAAGCACCTTTTCACAGCCTCGTCAGCCTCCGTAGCAAAAAAGACAAACGTCCAGCTTTTGCTGCCACAGCAAAGGTGCCAGCGGGGAAAAGTGCTGCTGGTCCTCACTGTCTACTGGAACCCCTTCAAATGCCCCAGACAATTTGGCCCTCTCTGCTTTCCTGCAGAATCTATCCTCAAAAGCACTTTTTTTCACTTTCGGCGATGTTTGGAGCAAAAAGGACAAACGTCCACCTTTTGCTGCCACAGCAAAGGTGCCAGCAGGGAAAAGTGATGCTAGTCCTCACTGTCTCCTGGAACCCCTTCAAATGCCCCAGACAATTTGGCCCTCTCTGCTTTCCTGCGGACTCTATCGTCTAAAGCACCTTTTCTCACTCTCAGCAGCCTCCGGAGCAAAAAAGGCAAACATCCAGCTTTTGCTGCCACAGCAAAGGTGCCAGCAGGGAAAAGTGATGCTGGTCCTCACTGCCTCCTGGAACCCCTTCAAATGCCCCAGACAATTTGGCCCTCTCTGCTTTCCTGCAGAATCTATCCTCAAAAGCACCTTTTTTCACTTTCGGCGGTGTTTGGAGCAAAAAAGTCATACGTCCATCTTTTGCTGCCACAGCAAAGGTGCCAGCGGGGAAAAGTGATGCTGGTCCTCACTGCCTCCTGGAACCCCTTCAAATGCCCCAGACAATTTGGCCCTCTCTGCTTTCCTGCAGAATCTATACTCAAAAGCACCTTTTTTCACTTTCGGCGGTCTTTGGAGCAAAAAAGACAAACGTCCAGCTTTTGCTGCCACAGCAAAGTGCCAGCGGGGAAAAGTGATGCTGGTCCTCACTGCCTCCTGGAACCCCTTCAAATGCCCTATACAATTTCACCCTCTCTTCTTTCCTGCAGGCTCTATCGTCAAAAGCACCTTTTTTCACTTTCGGCGGTGTTTGGAGCAAAAAAGACAAACGTCCAGCTTTTGCTGCCACAGCAAAGGTGCCAGCGGGGAAAAGTGATGCTGGTCCTCACTGCCTCCTGGAACCCCTTCAAATGCCCCAGACAATTTGGCCCTCTCTGCTTTCCTGCAGACTCTATCCTCAAAAGCACCTTTTCACAGTCTCGGCAGCCTCCGGAAAAAAAAAGACAAACATCCAGCATTTGCTGCCAGAGCAAAAGTGCCAGCGTTGAAAAGTGATGCTGGTCCTAACTGCCTCCTGGAACCCCTTCAAATGCCCCCAACAATTTAGCCCTCTCTTCTTTCCCGCGGAGGCTATCGTCAAAAGGACCTTTTTTCACTTTCGTCGGTGTTTAGAGCAAAAAAGACAAACGTCCAGCTTTTGCTGCCACAGCAAAGGTGCCAGCGGGGAAAAGTGATGCTGGTCCTCACTGCCTCCTGGAACCCCTTCAAATGCCCCAGACAATTTGGCCCTCTCTGCTTTCCTGCAGACTCTATCCTCAAAAGCACCTTTTCACAGTCTCGTCAGCCTCCGTAGCAAAAAAGAAAAACGTCCAGCTTTTGCTGGCACAGCAAAGCTGCCAGCGGGGAAAAGTGATGCTGCTCCTCACTGCCTCCTGGAACCCCTTCAAATGCCCCAGACAATTTCACCCTCTTTTCTTTCCTGCAGAATCTATCCTCAAAAGCACCTTTTTTCAATTTCGGCGGTGTTTGGAGCAAAAAAGACAAACGTCCAGCTTTTGCTGCCACAGCAAAGGTGCCAGCGGGGAAAAGTGATGCTGGTCCTCCCTGCCTCCTGGAACCCCTTCAAATGCCCCAGACAATTTGGCCCTCTCTGCTTTCCTGCAGAGTCATTCGTCAAAATGATCTTTTTTCACTTTCGGCGGTGTTTGGAGCAAAAAAGTCATACGTCCAGCTTTTGCTGCCACAGCAAAGGTGCCAGCGGGGAAAAGTGATGCTGCTCCTCACTGCCTCCTGGAACCCCTTCAAATGCCCCAGACAATTTCACCCTCTCTTCTTTCCTGCAGGCTCTATCGTCAAAAGCACCTTTTTTCACTTTCGGCGGTGTTTGGAGCAAAAAAGACAAACGTCCATCTTTTGCTGCCACAGCAAAGGTGCCAGCGGGGAAAAGTGATGCTGGTCCTCCCTACCTCCTGGAACCCCTTCAAATGCCCCAGACAATTTGGCCCTCTCTGCTTTCCTGCAGAATCTATCCTCAAAAGCGCTTTTTTTCACTTTCGGCGATGTTTGGAGCAAAAAGGACTAACGTCCAGCTTTTGCTGCCACAGCAAAGGTGCCAACGGGGAAAAGTGATGCTAGTCCTCACTGTCTCCTGGAACCCCTTCAAATGCCCCAGACAATTTGGCCCTCTCTGCTTTCCTGCGGACTCTATCGTCAAAAGCACCTTTTCTCACTCTCAGCAGCCTCCGGAGCAAAAAAGGCAAACATCCAGCTTTTGCTACCACAGCAAAGGTGCCAGCAGGGAAAAGTGATGCTGGTCCTCCCTGCCTCCTGGAACCCCTTCAAATGCCCCAGACAATTTGGCCCTCTCTGCTTTCCTGCAGAATCTATCCTCAAAAGCTCCTTTTTTCACTTTCGGCGGTGTTTGGAGCAAAAAAGTCATACGTCCAGCTTTTGCTGCCACAGCAAAGGTGCCAGCGGGGAAAAGTGATGCTGGTCCTCACTGCCTCCTGGAACCCCTTCAAATGCCCCAGACAATTTGGCCCTCTCTGCTTTCCTGCAGAATCTATCCTCAAAAGCACCTTTTTTCAATTTCGGCGGTGTTTGGAGCAAAAAAGACAAACGTCCAGCTTTTGCTGCCACAGCAAAGGTGCCAGCGGGGAAAAGTGATGCTGGTCCTCACTGCCTCCTGGAACCCCTTCAAATGCCCTATACAATTTCACCCTCTCTTCTTTCCTGCATAGTCATTCGTCAAAAGGATCTTTTTTCACTTTCGACGGTGTTTGGAGCAAAAAAGACAAACGTCCAGCTTTTGCTGCCACAGCAAAGGTGCCAGCGGGGAAAAGTGATGCTGGTCCTCACTGCCTCCTGGAACCCCTTCTAATGCCCCAGACAATTTGGCCCTCTCTGCTTTCCTGCAGACTCTATCCTGAAAAGAACCTTTTCACAGTCTCGGCAGCCTCCGGAAAAAAAAAGACAAACATCCAGCATTTGCTGCCAGAGCAAAAGTGCCAGCGTTGAAAAGTGATGCTGGTCCTAACTGCCTCCTGGAACCCCTTCAAATGCCCCAAACAATTTAGCCCTCTCTTCTTTCCCGCGGACGCTATCGTCAAAAGGACCTTTTTTCACTTTCGTCGGTGTTTAGAGCAAAAAAGACAAACGTCCAGCTTTTGCTGCCACAGCAAAGGTGCCAGCGGGGAAAAGTGATGCTGGTCCTCACTGCCTCCTGGAACCCCTTCAAATGCCCCAGACAATTTGGCCCTCTCTGCTTTCCTGCAGACTCTATCCTCAAAAGCACCTTTTCACAGTCTCGTCAGCCTCCGTAGCAAAAAAGACAAACGTCCAGCTTTTGATGGCACAGCAAAGCTGCCAGCGGGGAAAAGTGATGCTGCTCCTCACTGCCTCCTGGAACCCCTTCAAATGCCCCAGACAATTTCACCCTCTATCCTTTCCTGCAGGCTCTATCGTCAAAAGCACCTTTTTTCACTGTCGGCGGTGTTTGGAGCAAAAAAGACAAACGTCCAGCTTTTGCTGCCACAGCAAAGGTGCCAGCGGGGAAAAGTGATGCTGGTCCTCCCTGCCTCCTGGAACCCCTTCAAATGCCCCAGACAATTTGGCCCTCTCTGCTTTCCTGCAGAGTCATTCGTCAAAATGATCTTTTTTCACTTTCGGCGGTGTTTGGAGCAAAAAAGTCATACGTCCAGCTTTTGCTGCCACAGCAAAGGTGCCAGCGGGGAAAAGTGATGCTGGTCCTCACTGTCTCCTGGAACCCCTTCAAATGTCCCAGACAATTTGGCCCTCTCTGCTTTCCTGCAGACTCTATCCTCAAAAGCACCTTTTTTCACTCTCGGCAGCCTCCGGAAAAAAAAAGACAAACGTCCAGCTTTTGCTGCCACAGCAAAGGTGCCAGCGGGGAAAAGTGATGCTGCTCCTCACTGCCTCCTGGAACCCCTTCAAATGCCCCAGACAATTTCACCCTCTCTTCTTTCCTGCAGGCTCTATCGTCAAAAGCACCTTTTTTCACTTTCGGCGGTGTTTGGAGCAAAAAAGACAAACGTCCATCTTTTGCTGCCACAGCAAAGGTGCCAGCGGGGAAAAGTGATGCTGGTCCTCACTGCCTCCTGGAACCCCTTCAAATGCCCCAGACAATTTGGCCCTCTCTGCTTTCCTGCAGAGTCATTCGTCAAAATGATCTTTTTTCACTTTCGGCTGTGTTTGGAGCAAAAAAGACAAACGTCCAGCTTTTGCTGCCACAGCAAAGGTGCCAGCGGGGAAAAGTGATGCTAGTCCTCACGGTCTCCTGGAACCCCTTCAAATGCCCCAGACAATTTGGCCCTCTCTGCTTTCCTGCAGAGTCATTAGTCAAAATGATCTTTTTTAACTTTCGGCTGTGTTTGGAGCAAAAAAGACAAATGTCCATCTTTTGCTGCCACAGCAAAGGTGCCAGCGGGGAAAAGTGATGCTGGTCCTCACTGTCTCCTGGAACCCCTTCAAATGCCCCAGACAATTTGGCCCTCTCTGCTTTCCTGCAGACTCTATCCTCAAAAGCACCTTTTTTCACTTTCGGCGGTGTTTGGAGCAAAAAAGACAAACGTCCAGCTTTTGCTACCACAGCAAAGTGCCAGCGGGGAAAAGTGATGCTGGTCCTCACTGCCTCCTGGAACCCCTTCAAATGCCCCAGACAATTTGGCCCTCTCTGCTTTCCTGCAGACTCTATCCTCAAAAGCACCTTTTCTCACTCTCAGCAGCCTCCGTAGCAAAAAAGACAAACGTCCAGCTTTTGCTGCCACAGCAAAGGTGCCAGCGGGGAAAAGTGATGCTGGTCCTCACTGCCTCCTGGAAACCCTTCAAATGCCCCAGACAATTTGGCCCTCTCTGCTTTCCTGCAGAATCTATCCTCAAAAGCACCTTTTCACAGTCTCGGCAGCCTCCGGAGAAAAAAAGACAAACATCGAGCTTTTGCTGCCAGAGCAAAAGTGCCAGCGGGGAAAAGTGATGCTGGTCCTCACTGCCTCCTGGAACCCCTTCAAATGCCCCAGACAATTTCGCCCTCTCTGCTTTCCTGCAGAATCTATCCTCAAAAGCACCTTTTCTCACTCTCAGCAGCCTCCGGAGAAAAAAAGACAAACATCCAGCTTTTCCTGCCAGAGCAAAAGTGCCAGCGGGGAAAAGTGATGCTGGTCCTCACTGCCTCCTGGAACCCCTTCAAATGCCCCAGACAATTTAGCCCTCTCTGCTTTCCTTCAGAATCTATCCTCAAAAGCACCTTTTTTCACTTTCGGCGGTGTTTGGAGCAAAAAAGACAAACGTCCATCTTTTGCTGCCACAGCAAAGGTGCCAGCGGGGAAAAGTGATGCTGGTCCTCCCTGCCTCCTGGAACCCCTTCAAATGTCCCAGACAATTTGGCCCTCTCTGCTTTCCTGCAGAGTCATTCTCAAAATGATCTTTTTTCACTTTCGGCTGTGTTTGGAGCAAAAAAGACAAACGTCCATCTTTTGCTGCCACAGCAAAGGTGCCAGCGGGGAAAAGTGATGCTGGTCCTCCCTGCCTCCTGGAACCCCTTCAAATGCCCCAGACAATTTAGCCCTCTCTGCTTTCCTGCAGAGTCATTCATCAAAAGGACCTTTTTTCACTTTCGGCGGTGTTTGGAGCAAAAAAGTCATACGTCCAGCTTTTGCTGCCACAGCAAAGGTGCCAGCGGGGAAAAGTGATGCTGGTCCTCACTGCCTCCTGGAACCGCTTCAAATGCCCCAGACAATTGGGCCCTCTCTGCTTTCCTGCAGACTCTATCCTCAAAAGCACCTTTTCACAGTCTCGGCAGACTCCGGAAAAAAAAAGACAAACATCCAGCTTTTGCTGCCACAGCAAAAGTGCCAGCGTTGAAAAGTGATGCTGGTCCTAACTGCCTCCTGGAACCCCTTCAAATGCCCCAAACAATTTAGCCCTCTCTTCTTTCCCGCGGACGCTATCTTCAAAAGGACCTTTTTTCACTTTCGTCGGTGTTTAGAGCAAAAAAGACAAACGTCCAGCTTTTGCTGCCACAGCAAAGGTGCCAGCAGGGAAAAGTGATGCTGGTCCTCACTGCCTCCTGGAACCCCTTCAAATGCCCCAGACAATTTGGCCCTCTCTGCTTTTTTGCAGACTCTATCCTCAAAAGCACCTTTTTTCACTTTCGGCGGTTTTTGGAGATAAAAAGACAAAAGTCCAGCTTTTGCTGCCACAGCAAAGGTGCCAGCGGGGAAAAGTGATGCTGGTCCTCACTGTCTCCTGGAACCCCTTCAAATGCCCCAGACAATTTGGCCCTCTCTGCTTTCCTGCAGAATCTATCCTCAAAAGCACCTTTTTTCACTTTCGGCAGTGTTTGGAGCAAAAAAGACAAACGTCCAGCTTTTGCTGCCACAGCAAAGGTGCCAGAGGGGAAAAGTGATGCTGGTCCTCACTGCCTCCTGGAACCCCTTCAAATGCCCCAGACAATTTGGCCCTCTCTGCTTTCCTGCAGAATCTATCCTCAAAAGCACCTTTTCACAGTCTTGGCAGCCTCCGGAGAAAAAAAGACAAACATCCATCTTTTGCTGCCAGAGCAAAAGTGCCAGCGGGGAAAAGTGATGCTGGTCCTCACTGCCTCCTGGAACCCCTTCTAATGCCCCAGACAATTTAGCCCTCTCTGCTTTCCTGCAGAATCTATCCTCAAAAGCACCTTTTCTCACTCTCAGCAGCCTCCGGAGAAAAAAAGACAAACATCCAGCTTTTCCTGCCAGAGCAAAAGTGCTAGCAGGGAAAAGTGATGCTGGTCCTCACTGCCTCCTGGAACCCCTTCAAATGCCCTAGACAATTTGGCCCTCTCTGCTTTCCTGCAGACTCTGTCCTCAAAAGCACCTTTTCTCACTCTCAGCAGCCTCCAGAGCAAAAAAGACAAACATCCAGCTTTTGCTGCCACAGCAAAGGTGCCAGCAGGGAAAAGTGATGCTGGTCCTCACTGCCTCCTGGAACCCCTTCAAATGCCCCAGACAATTTAGCCCTCTCTGCTTTCCTTCAGAATCTATCCTCAAAAGCACCTTTTTTCACTTTCGGCGGTGTTTGGAGCAAAAAAGACAAACGTCCAGCTTTTGCTGCCACAGCAAAGGTGCCAGCGGGGAAAAGTGATGCTGGTCCTCACTGCCTCCTGGAACCCCTTCAAATGCCCCAGACAATTTGGCCCTCTCTTCTTTCCTGCGGACTGTATCGTCAAAAGCAACTTTTCTCACTCTCAGCAGCCTCCGGAGCAAAAAAGACAAACGTCCAGCTTTTGCTGCCACAGCAAAGGTGCCAGTGGGGAAAAGTGATGCTGGTCCTCACTGTCTCCTGGAACCCCTTCAAATGCCCCAGACAATTTGGCCCTCTCTGCTTTCCTGCAGAATCTATCCTCAAAAGCGCTTTTTTTCACTTTCGGCGATGTTTGGAGCAAAAAGGACAAACGTCCAGCTTTTGCTGCCACAGCAAAGGTGCCAACGGGGAAAAGTGATGCTGGTCCGCACTGTCTCCTGGAACCCCTTCAAATGCCCCAGACAATTGGGCCCTCTCTGCTTTCCTGCAGAATCTATCCTCAAAAGCACCTTTTTTCACTTTTGGCGGTGTTTGGAGCAAAAAAGACAAACGTCCATCTTTTGCTGCCACAGCAAAGGTGCCAGCGGGGAAAAGTGATGCTGGTCCTCACTGCCTCCTGGAACCCCTTCAAATGCCCCAGACAATTTCACCCTCTCTGCTTTCCTGCAGAATCTATACTCAGAAGCACCTTTTTAGATTTTCGGCGGTGTTTGGAGCAAAAAAGACAAACATCCGGCTTTTGCTGCCACAGCAAAAGTGCCAGCAGGGAAAAGTGATGCTTGTCCTCACTTCCTCCTGGAACCCCTTCAAATGCCCCATACAATTTGGCCCTCTCTGCTTTCATGCAGACTCTATCCTCAAAAGCACCTTTTCACAGTCTCGTCAGCCTCCGTAGCAAAAAAGACAAACGTCCAGCTTTTGCTGCCACAGCAAAGTGCCAGCGGGGAAAAGTGATGCTGGTCCTCACTGCCTCCTGGAACCCCTTCAAATGCCCCAGACAATTTGGCCCTCTCTGCTTTCCTGCAGACTCTATCCTCAAAAGCACCTTTTCACAGTCTCGGCAGCCTCCGGAAAAAAAAAGACAAACATCCAGCATTTGCTGCCAGAGCAAAAGTGCCAGCGTTGAAAAGTGATGCTGGTCCTAACTGCCTCCTGGAACCCCTTCAAATGCCCCCAACAATTTAGCCCTCTCTTCTTTCCCGCGGACGCTATCGTCAAAAGGACCTTTTTTCACTTTCGTCGGTGTTTAGAGCAAAAAAGACAAACGTCCAGCTTTTGCTGCCACAGCAAAGGTGCCAGCGGGGAAAAGTGATGCTGGTCCTCACTGCCTCCTGGAACCCCTTCAAATGCCCCAGACAATTTGGCCCTCTCTGCTTTCCTGCAGACTCTATCCTCAAAAGCACCTTTTCATAGTCTCGTCAGCCTCCGTAGCAAAAAAGAAAAACGTCCAGCTTTTGCTGGCACAGCAAAGCTGCCAGCGGGGAAAAGTGATGCTGCTCCTCACTGCCTCCTGGAACCCCTTCAAATGCCCCAGACAATTTCACCCTCTTTTCTTTCCTGCAGAATCTATCCTCAAAAGCACCTTTTTTCAATTTCGGCGGTGTTTGGAGCAAAAAAGACAAACGTCCAGCTTTTGCTGCCACAGCAAAGGTGCCAGCGGGGAAAAGTGATGCTGGTCCTCCCTGCCTCCTGGAACCCCTTCAAATGCCCCAGACAATTTGGCCCTCTCTGCTTTCCTGCAGAGTAATTCGTCAAAATGATCTTTTTTCACTTTCGGCGGTGTTTGGAGCAAAAAAGTCATACGTCCAGCTTTTGCTGCCACAGCAAAGGTGCCAGCGGGGAAAAGTGATGCTGCTCCTCACTGCCTCCTGGAACCCCTTCAAATGCCCCAGACAATTTCACCCTCTCTTCTTTCCTGCAGGCTCTATCGTCAAAAGCACCTTTTTTCACTTTCGGCGGTGTTTGGAGCAAAAAAGACAAACGTCCATCTTTTGCTGCCACAGCAAAGGTGCCAGCGGGGAAAAGTGATGCTGGTCCTCCCTACCTCCTGGAACCCCTTCAAATGCCCCAGACAATTTGGCCCTCTCTGCTTTCCTGCAGAATCTATCCTCAAAAGCGCTTTTTTTCACTTTCGGCGATGTTTGGAGCAAAAAGGACTAACGTCCAGCTTTTGCTGCCACAGCAAAGGTGCCAACGGGGAAAAGTGATGCTAGTCCTCACTGTCTCCTGGAACCCCTTCAAATGCCCCAGACAATTTGGCCCTCTCTGCTTTCCTGCGGACTCTATCGTCAAAAGCACCTTTTCTCACTCTCAGCAGCCTCCGGAGCAAAAAAGGCAAACATCCAGCTTTTGCTGCCACAGCAAAGGTGCCAGCAGGGAAAAGTGATGCTGGTCCTCCCTGCCTCCTGGAACCCCTTCAAATGCCCCAGACAATTTAGCCCTCTCTGCTTTCCTGCAGAATCTATCCTCAAAAGCTCCTTTTTTCACTTTCGGCGGTATTTGGAGCAAAAAAGTCATACGTCCAGCTTTTGCTGCCACAGCAAAGGTGCCAGCGGGGAAAAGTGATGCTGGTCCTCACTGCCTCCTGGAACCCCTTCAAATGCCCCAGACAATTTGGCCCTCTCTGCTTTCCTGCAGAATCTATCCTCAAAAGCACCTTTTTTCAATTTCGGCGGTGTTTGGAGCAAAAAAGACAAACGTCCAGCTTTTGCTGCCACAGCAAAGGTGCCAGCGGGGAAAAGTGATGCTGGTCCTCACTGCCTCCTGGAACCCCTTCAAATGCCCTATACAATTTCACCCTCTCTTCTTTCCTGCATAGTCATTCGTCAAAAGGATCTTTTTTCACTTTCGACGGTGTTTGGAGCAAAAAAGACAAACGTCCAGCTTTTGCTGCCACAGCAATGGTGCCAGCGGGGAAAAGTGATGCTGGTCCTCACTGCCTCCTGGAACCCCTTCTAATGCCCCAGACAATTTGGCCCTCTCTGCTTTCCTGCGGACTCTATCGTCAAAAGCACCTTTTCACAGTCTCGGCAGCCTCCGGAAAAAAAAAGACAAACATCCAGCATTTGCTGCCAGAGCAAAAGTGCCAGCGTTGAAAAGTGATGCTGGTCCTAACTGCCTCCTGGAACCCCTTCAAATGCCCCAAACAATTTAGCCCTCTCTTCTTTCCCGCGGACGCTATCGTCAAAAGGACCTTTTTTCACTTTCGTCGGTGTTTAGAGCAAAAAAGACAAACGTCCAGCTTTTGCTGCCACAGCAAAGGTGCCAGCGGGGAAAAGTGATGCTGGTCCTCACTGCCTCCTGGAACCCCTTCAAATGCCCCAGACAATTTGGCCCTCTCTGCTTTCCTGCAGACTCTATCCTCAAAAGCACCTTTTCACAGTCTCGTCAGCCTCCGTAGCAAAAAAGACAAACGTCCAGCTTTTGATGGCACAGCAAAGCTGCCAGCGGGGAAAAGTGATGCTGCTCCTCACTGCCTCCTGGAACCCCTTCAAATGCCCCAGACAATTTCACCCTCTATCCTTTCCTGCAGGCTGTATCGTCAAAAGCACCTTTTTTCACTTTCGGCGGTGTTTGGAGCAAAAAAGACAAAGGTCCAGCTTTTGCTGCCACAGCAAAGGTGCCAGCGGGGAAAAGTGATGCTGGTCCTCCCTGCCTCCTGGAACCCCTTCAAATGCCCCAGACAATTTGGCCCTCTCTGCTTTCCTGCAGAGTCATTCGTCAAAATGATCTTTTTTCACTTTCGGCGGTGTTTGGAGCAAAAAAGTCATACGTCCAGCTTTTGCTGCCACAGCAAAGGTGCCAGCGGGGAAAAGTGATGCTGGTCCTCCCTGCCTCCTGGAACCCCTTCAAATGTCCCAGACAATTTGGCCCTCTCTGCTTTCCTGCAGACTCTATCCTCAAAAGCACCTTTTTTCATTCTCGTCAGCCTCCGGAAAAAAAAAGACAAACGTCCAGCTTTTGCTGCCACAGCAAAGGTGCCAGCGGGGAAAAGTGATGCTGCTCCTCACTGCCTCCTGGAACCCCTTCAAATGCCCCAGACAATTTCACCCTCTCTTCTTTCCTGCAGGCTCTATCGTCAAAAGCACCTTTTTTCACTTTCGGCGGTGTTTGGAGCAAAAAAGACAAACGTCCATCTTTTGCTGCCACAGCAAAGGTGCCAGCGGGGAAAAGTGATGCTGGTCCTCCCTGCCTCCTGGAACCCCTTCAAATGCCCCAGACAATTTGGCCCTCTCTGCTTTCCTGCAGAGTCATTCGTCAAAATGATCGTTTTTCACTTTCGGCTGTGTTTGGAGCAAAAAAGACAAACGTCCATCTTTTGCTGCCACAGCAAAGGTGCCAGCGGGGAAAAGGGATGCTGGTCCTCACTGCCTCCTGGAACCCCTTCAAATGTCCCAGACAATTTCACCCTCTCTGCTTTCCTGCAGAGTCATTAGTCAAAATGATCTTTTTTAACTTTCGGCTGTGTTTGGAGCAAAAAAGACAAATGTCCATCTTTTGCTGCCACAGCAAAGGTGCCAGCGGGGAAAAGTGATGCTGGTCCTCACTGTCTCCTGGAACCCCTTCAAATGCCCCAGACAATTTGGCCCTCTCTGCTTTCCTGCAGACTCTATCCTCAAAAGCACCTTTTTTCACTTTCGGCGGTGTTTGGAGCAAAAAAGACAAACGTCCAGCTTTTGCTACCACAGCAAAGTGCCAGCGGGGAAAAGTGATGCTGGTCCTCACTGCCTCCTGGAACCCCTTCAAATGCCCCAGACAATTTGGCCCTCTCTGCTTTCCTGCAGACTCTATCCTCAAAAGCACCTTTTCTCACTCTCAGCAGCCTCCGTAGCAAAAAAGACAAACGTCCAGCTTTTGCTGCCACAGCAAAGGTGCCAGCGGGGAAAAGTGATGCTGGTCCTCACTGCCTCCTGGAAACCCTTCAAATGCCCCAGACAATTTGGCCCTCTCTGCTTTCCTGCAGAATCTATCCTCAAAAGCACCTTTTCACAGTCTCGGCAGCCTCCGGAGAAAAAAAGACAAACAACGAGCTTTTGCTGCCAGAGCAAAAGTGCCAGCGGGGAAAAGTGATGCTGGTCCTCACTGCCTCCTGGAACCCCTTCTAATGCCCCAGACAATTTCGCCCTCTCTGCTTTCCTGCAGAATCTATCCTCAAAAGCACCTTTTCTCACTCTCAGCAGCCTCCGGAGAAAAACAGACAAACATCCAGCTTTTCCTGCCAGAGCAAAAGTGCCAGCGGGGAAAAGTGATGCTGGTCCTCACTGCCTCCTGGAACCCCTTCAAATGCCCCAGACAATTTCGCCCTCTCTGCTTTCCTGCAGAATCTATACTCAGAAGCACCTTTTTAGACTTTCGGCGGTGTTTGGAGCAAAAAAGACAAACATCCGGCTTTTGCTGCCACAGCAAAGGTGCCAGCGGGGAAAAGTGATGCTGGTCCTCACTTCCTCCTGGAACCCCTTCAAATGCCCCAGACAATTTGGCCCTCTCTGCTTTCCTGCAGACTCTATCCTCAAAAGCAACTTTTCTCACTCTCAGCAGCCTCCAGAGCAAAAAAGACAAACGTCCAGCTTTTGCTGCCACAGCAAAGGTGCCAGCGGGGAAAAGTGATGCTGGTCCTCACTGCCTCCTGGAAACCCTTCAAATGCCCCAGACAATTTGGCCCTCTCTGCTTTCCTGCAGACTCTATCCTCAAAAGCACCTTTTCAAAGTCTCGGCAGCCTCCGGAGAAAAAAAGACAAACATCGAGCTTTTGCTGCAAGAGCAAAAGTGCCAGCGGGGAAAAGTGATGCTGGTCCTCACTGCCTCCTGGAACCCCTTCAAATGCCCCAGACAATTTGGCCCTCTCTGCTTTCCTGCAGAATCTATCCTCAAAAGCACCTTTTTTCAATTTCGGCGGTGTTTGGAGCAGTAAAGACAAACGTCCAGCTTTTGCTGCCACAGCAAAGGTGCCAGCGGGGAAAAGTGATGCTGGTCCTCACTGCCTCCTGGAACCCCTTCAAATGCCCCAGACAATTTCACCCTCTCTGCTTTCCTGCAGAATCTATACTCAGAAGCACCTTTTTAGACTTTCGGCGGTGTTTGGAGCAGTAAAGACAAACGTCCAGCTTTTGCTGCCACAGCAAAGGTGCCAGCGGGGAAAAGTGATGCTGGTCTTCACTGCCTCCTGGAACCCCTTCAAATGCCCCAGACAATTTGGCCCTCTCTGCTTTCCTGCAGACTCTATCGTCAAAAGAACCTTTTCTCACTCTCAGCAGCCTCCGGAGCAAAAAAGACAAACATCCAGCTTTTGCTGCCACAGCAAAGGTGCCAGCGGGGAAAAGTGATGCAGGTCCTCACTGCCTCCTGGAACCCCTTCAAATGCCCCAGACAATTTAGCCCTCTCTGCTTTCCTGCAGAATCTATCCTCAAAAGCACCTTTTTTCACTTTCGGCGGTGTTTGGAGCAAAAAAGACAAACGTCCATCTTTTGCTGCCACAGCAAAGGTGCCAGCGGGGAAAAGTGATGCTGGTCCTCCCTGCCTCCTGGAACCCCTTCAAATGCCCCAGACAATTTGGCCCTCTCTGCTTTCCTGCAGAGTCATTCGTCAAAATGATCTTTTTTCACTTTCGGCTGTGTTTGGAGCAAAAAAGACAAACGTCCATCTTTTGATGCCACAGCAAAGGTGCCAGCGGGGAAAAGTGATGCTGGTCCTCCCTGCCTCCTGGAACCCCTTCAAATGCCCCAGACAATTTAGCCCTCTCTGCTTTCCTGCAGAGTCATTCATCAAAAGGACCTTTTTTCACTTTCGGCGGTGTTTGGAGCAAAAAAGTCATACGTCCAGCTTTTGCTGCCACAGCAAAGGTGCCAGCGGGGAAAAGTGATGCTGGTCCTCACTGCCTCCTGGAACCGCTTCAAATGCCCCAGACAATTTGGCCCTCTCTGCTTTCCTGCAGACTCTATCCTCAAAAGCACCTTTTCACAGTCTCGGCAGACTCCGGAAAAAAAAAGACAAACATCCAGCTTTTGCTGCCACAGCAAAAGTGCCAGCGTTGAAAAGTGATGCTGGTCCTAACTGCCTCCTGGAACCCCTTCAAATGCCCCAAACAATTTAGCCCTCTCTTCTTTCCCGCGGACGCTATCTTCAAAAGGACCTTTTTTCACTTTCGTCGGTGTTTAGAGCAAAAAAGACAAACGTCCAGCTTTTGCTGCCACAGCAAAGGTGCCAGCAGGGAAAAGTGATGCTGGTCCTCACTGCCTCCTGGAACCCCTTCAAATGCCCCAGACAATTTGGCCCTCTCTGCTTTTTTGCAGACTCTATCCTCAAAAGCACCTTTTTTCACTTTCGGCGGTTTTTGGAGATAAAAAGACAAAAGTCCAGCTTTTGCTGCCACAGCAAAGGTGCCAGCGGGGAAAAGTGATGCTGGTCCTCACTGTCTCCTGGAACCCCTTCAAATGCCCCAGACAATTTGGCCCTCTCTGCTTTCCTGCAGAATCTATCCTCAAAAGCACCTTTTTTCACTTTCGGCGGTGTTTGGAGCAAAAAAGACAAACGTCCAGCTTTTGCTGCCACAGCAAAGGTGCCAGAGGGGAAAAGTGATGCTGGTCCTCACTGCCTCCTGGAACCCCTTCAAATGCCCCAGACAATTTGGCCCTCTCTGCTTTCCTGCAGAATCTATCCTCAAAAGCACCTTTTCACAGTCTCGGCAGCCTCCGGAGAAAAAAAGACAAACATCCATCTTTTGCTGCCAGAGCAAAAGTGCCAGCGGGGAAAAGTGATGCTGGTCCTCACTGCCTCCTGGAACCCCTTCTAATGCCCCAGACAATTTGGCCCTCTCTGCTTTCCTGCAGAATCTATCCTCAAAAGCACCTTTTCTCACTCTCAGCAGCCTCCGGAGAAAAAAAGACAAACATCCAGCTTTTCCTGCCAGAGCAAAAGTGCTAGCAGGGAAAAGTGATGCTGGTCCTCACTGCCTCCTGGAACCCCTTCAAATGCCCCAGACAATTTGGCCCTCTCTGCTTTCCTGCAGACTCTGTCCTCAAAAGCACCTTTTCTCACTCTCAGCAGCCTCCAGAGCAAAAAAGACAAACATCCAGCTTTTGCTGCCACAGCAAAGGTGCCAGCAGGGAAAAGTGATGCTGGTCCTCACTGCCTCCTGGAACCCCTTCAAATGCCCCAGACAATTTAGCCCTCTCTGCTTTCCTTCAGAATCTATCCTCAAAAGCACCTTTTTTCACTTTCGGCGGTGTTTGGAGCAAAAAAGACAAACGTCCAGCTTTTGCTGCCACAGCAAAGGTGCCAGCGGGGAAAAGTGATGCTGGTCCTCACTGCCTCCTGGAACCCCTTCAAATGCCCCAGACAATTTCACCCTCTCTGCTTTCCTGCAGAATCTATACTCAGAAGCACCTTTTTAGATTTTCGGCGGTGTTTGGAGCAAAAAAGACAAACATCCGGCTTTTGCTGCCACAGCAAAGGTGCCAGCAGGGAAAAGTGATGCTGGTCCTCACTTCCTCCTGGAACCCCTTCAAATGCCCCATACAATTTGGCCCTCTCTTCTTTCCTGCGGACTGTATCGTCAAAAGCAACTTTTCTCACTCTCAGCAGCCTCCGGAGCAAAAAAGACAAACGTCCAGCTTTTGCTGCCACAGCAAAGGTGCCAGCGGGGAAAAGTGATGCTGGTCCTCACTGCCTCCTGGAAACCCTTCAAATGCCCCAGACAATTTGGCCCTCTCTGCTTTCCTGCAGACTCTATCCTCAAAAGCACCTTTTCACAGTCTCGGCAGCCTCCGGGAAAAAAAGACAAACATCGAGCTTTTGCTGCAAGAGCAAAAGTGCCAGCGGGGAAAAGTGATGCTGGTCCTCACTGCCTCCTGGAACCCCTTCAAATGCCCCAGACAATTTAGCCCTCTCTGCTTTCCTGCAGAATCTATCCTCAAAAGCACATTTTTTCACTATCGGCGGTCTTTGGAGCAAAAAAGACAAACGTCCAGCTTTTGCTGCCACAGCAAAGGTGCCAGTGGGGAAAAGTGATGCTGGTCCTCACTGTCTCCTGGAACCCCTTCAAATGCCCCAGACAATTTGGCCCTCTCTGCTTTCCTGCAGAATCTATCCTCAAAAGCGCTTTTTTTCACTTTCGGCTATGTTTGGAGCAAAAAGGACAAACGTCCAGCTTTTGCTGCCACAGCAAAGGTGCCAACGGGGAAAAGTGATGCTGGTCCGCACTGTCTCCTGGAACCCCTTCAAATGCCCCAGACAATTGGGCCCTCTCTGCTTTCCTGCAGAATCTATCCTCAAAAGCACCTTTTTTCACTTTTGGCGGTGTTTGGAGCAAAAAAGACAAACGTCCAGCTTTTGCTGCCACAGCAAAGGTGCCAGCGGGGAAAAGTGATGCTGGTCCTCCCTGCCTCCTGGAACCCCTTCAAATGCCCCAGACAATTTCACCCTCTCTGCTTTCCTGCAGAATCTATACTCAGAAGCACCTTTTTAGATTTTCGTCGGTGTTTGGAGCAAAAAAGACAAACATCCGGCTTTTGCTGCCACAGCAAAGGTGCCAGCAAAGAAAAGTGATGCTTGTCCTCACTTCCTCCTGGAACCCCTTCAAATGCCCCATACAATTTGGCCCTCTCTTCTTTCCTGCGGACTGTATCGTCAAAAGCAACTTTTCTCACTCTCAGCAGCCTCCGGAGCAAAAAAGACAAACGTCCAGCTTTTGCTGCCACAGCAAAGGTGCCAGCGGGGAAAAGTGATGCTGGTCCTCACTGCCTCCTGGAAACCCTTCAAATGCCCCAGACAATTTGGCCCTCTCTGCTTTCCTGCAGACTCTATCCTCAAAAGCACCTTTTCACAGTCTCGGCAGCCTCCGGAGAAAAAAAGACAAACATCGAGCTTTTGCTGCAAGAGCAAAAGTGCCAGCGGGGAAAAGTGATGCTGGTCCTCACTGCCTCCTGGAAACCCTTCAAATGCCCCAGACAATTTGGCCCTCTCTGCTTTCCTGCAGAATCTATCCTCAAAAGCACCTTTTTTCAATTTCGGCGGTGTTTGGAGCAAAAAAGACAAACGTCCAGCTTTTGCTGCCACAGCAAAGGTGCCAGCGGGGAAAAGTGATGCTGGTCCTCACTGCCTCCTGGAACCCCTTCAAATGCCCCAGAGAATTTAGCCCTCTCTGCTTTCCTGCAGAATCTATCCTCAAAAGCACATTTTTTCACTATCGGCGGTCTTTGGAGCAAAAAAGACAAACTTCCAGCTTTTGCTGCCACAGCAAAGGTGCCAGTGGGGAAAAGTGATGCTGGTCCTCACTGTCTCCTGGAACCCCTTCAAATGCCCCAGACAATTTGGCCCTCTCTGCTTTCCTGCAGAATCTATCCTCAAAAGCGCTTTTTTTCACTTTCGGCGATGTTTGGAGCAAAAAGGACAAACGTCCAGCTTTTGCTGCCACAGCAAAGGTGCCAACGGGGAAAAGTGATGCTGGTCCGCACTGTCTCCTGGAACCCCTTCAAATGCCCCAGACAATTGGGCCCTCTCTGCTTTCCTGCAGACTCTATCCTCAAAAGCACCTTTTTTCACTTTCGGCGGTGTTTGGAGCTAAAAAGACAAACGTCCAGCTTTTGCTGCCACAGCAAAGGTGCCAGCAGGGAAAAGTGATGCTGGTCCTCACTGCCTCCTGGAACCCCTTCAAATGCCCCAGACAATTTGGCCTTCTCTGCTTTCATGCAGACTCCATCCTCAAAAGCACCTTTTCACAGTCTCGTCAGCCTCCGTAGCACAAAAGACAAACGTCCAGCTTTTGCTGCCACAGCAAAGGTGCCAGCGGGGAAAAGTGATGCTGGTCCTCACTGCCTCCTGGAACCCCTTCAAATGCCCCAGACAATTTGGCCTTCTCTGCTTTCATGCAGACTCTATCCTCAAAAGCACCTTTTCACAGTCTCGTCAGCCTCCGTAGCAAAAAAGACAAACGTCCACCTTTTGCTGCCACAGCAAAGGTGCCAGTGGGGAAAAGTGATGCTGGTCCTCACTGCCTCCTGGAACCCCTTCAAATGCCCTATACAATTTCACCCTCTCTTCTTTCCTGCAGGCTCTATCGTCAAAAGCACCTTTTTTCACTTTCGGCGGTGTTTGGAGCAAAAAAGACAAACGTCCATCTTTTGCTGCCACAGCAAAGTGCCAGCGGGGAAAAGTGATGCTGGTCCTCACTGCCTCCTGGAACCCCTTCAAATGCCCCAGACAATTTGGCCCTCTCTGCTTTCCTGCAGACTCTATCATCAAAAGCACCTTTTCACAGTCTCGGCAGCCTCCGGAGCTAAAAAGACAAACGTCCAGCTTTTGCTGCCACAGCAAAGGTGCCAGCGGGGAAAAGTGATGCTGGTCCTCACTGCCTCCTGGAACCCCTTCAAATGCCCCAGACAATTTGGCCTTCTCTGCTTTCATGCAGACTCTATCCTCAAAAGCACCTTTTCACAGTCTCGTCAGCCTCCGTAGCAAAAAAGACAAACGTCCAGCTTTTGCTGCCACAGCAAAGGTGCCAGCGGGGAAAAGTGATGCTGGTCCTCACTGCCTCCTGGAACCCCTTCAAATGCCCTATACAATTTCACCCTCTCTTCTTTCCTGCAGGCTCTATCGTCAAAAGCACCTTTTTTCACTTTCGGCGGTGTTTGGAGCAAAAAATACAAACGTCCATCTTTTGCTGCCACAGCAAAGTGCCAGCGGGGAAAAGTGATGCTGGTCCTCAGTGCCTCCTGGAACCCCTTCAAATGCCCCAGACAATTTGGCCCTCTCTGCTTTCCTGCAGACTCTATCATCAAAAGCACCTTTTCACAGTCTCGGCAGCCTCCGGAGCTAAAAAGACGAACGTCCAGCTTTTGCTGCCACAGCAAAGGTGCCAGCGGGGAAAAGTGATGCTGGTCCTCACTGCCTCCTGGAACCCCTTCAAATGCCCCAGACAATTTAGCCCTTACTGCTTTCCTGCAGAATCTATCCTCAAAAGCACCTTTTCTCACTTTCGGCGGTGTTTGTAGCAAAAAAGACAAACGTCCATCTTTTGCTGCCACAGCAAAGGTGCCAGCGGGGAAAAGTGATGCTGGTCCTCACTGCCTCCTGGAACCCCTTCAAATGCCCCAGACAATTTGGCCCTCTCTGCTTTCCTGCAGAGTCATTCGTTAAAATGATCTTTTTTCACTTTCGGCGGTGTTTGGTGCAAAAAAGTCATACGTCCAGCTTTTGCTGCCAGAGGAAAGGTGCCAGCGGCGAAAAGTGATGCTGGTCCTCACTTCCTCCTGGAACCCCTTCAAATGCCCCATACAATTTGGCCCTCTCTTCTTTCCTGCGGACTGTATCGTCAAAAGCACCTTTTCTCACTCTAAGCAGCCTCTGAGGCAAAAAAGACAAACGTCCAGCTTTTGCTGCCACAGCAAAGGTGCCAGCAGGGAAAAGTGATGCTGGTCCTCACTGCCTCCTGGAACCCTTTCAAATGCCCCAGACAATTTAGCCCTCTCTGCTTTCCCGCGGACGCTATCGTCAAAAGGACCTTTTTTCACTTTCGTCGGTGTTTGGAGCAAAAAAGACAAACGTCCAGCTTTTGCTGCCACAGCAAAGGTGCCAGCGGGGAAAAGTGATGCTGGTCCTCACTGCCTCCTGGAAACCCTTCAAATGCCCCAGACAATTTGGCCCTCTCTGCTTTTTTGCAGACTCTATCCTCAAAAGCACCTTTTCTCACTTTCGGCGCTGTTTAGAGCTAAAAAGTCATACGTCCAGCTTTTGCTGCCACAGCAAAGGTGCCAGCGGGGAAAAGTGATGCTGGTCCTCACTGCCTCCTGGAACCCCTTCAAATGCCCCAGACAATTTGGCCCTCTCTGCTTTCCTGCAGACTCTGTCCTCAAAAGCACCTTTTCTCACTCTCAGCAGCCTCCAGAGCAAAAAAGACAAACATCCAGCCTTTGCTGCCACAGCAAAGGTGCCAGCGGGGAAAAGTGATGCTGGTCCTCACTGCCTCCTGGAACCCCTTCAAATGCCCCAGACAATTTCACCCTCTCTGCTTTCCTGCAGAGTCATTCGTCAAAATGATCTTTTTTCACTTTCGGCGGTGTTTGGAGCAAAAAAGTCATACATCCAGCTTTTGCTGCCACAGCAAAGGTGCCAGCGGGGAAAAGTGATGCTGGTCCTCACTGCCTCCTGGAACCCCTTCAAATGCCCCAGACAATTTAGCCCTCTCTGCTTTTCTGCAGACTCTATCCTCAAAAGCACCTTTTTTCTCTCTCGGCAGCCTCTGGAGCAAAAAAGACAAACATCCAGCTTTTGCTGCCAGAGCAAAAGTGCCAGCGTTGAAAAGTGATGCTGGTCCTCACTGCCTCCTGGAACCCCTTCAAATGCCCCAGACAATTTAGCCCTCTCTACTTTCCCGCGGACGCTATCGTCAAAAGGAACTTTTTCCACTTTCGTCGGTGTTTGGAGCAAAAAAGACAAACGTCCAGCATTTGCTGCCACAGCAAAGGTGCCAGCGGGGAAAAGTGATGCTGGTCCTCACTGCCTCCTGGAACCCCTTCAAATGCCCCATACAATTTCACCCTCTCTTCTTTCCTGCGGACGCTATCGTCAAAAGGACCTTTTTTCTCTTTCGGCGGTGTTTGGAGCTAAAAAGACAAACGTCCAGCTTTTGCTGCCACAGCAAAGGTGCCAGCGGGGAAAAGTGATGCTGGTCCTCACTGCCTCCTGGAACCCCTTCAAATGCCCCAGACAATTCAGCCCTCTCTGCTTTCCCGCGGACGCTATCGACAAAAGGACCTTTTTTCACTTTCGTCGGTGTTTGGAGCAAAAAAGACAAACGTCCAGCTTTTGCTGCCACAGCAAAGGTGCCAGCGGGGAAAAGTGATGCTGGTCCTCACTGCCTCCTGGAAACCTTTCAAATGCCCCAGACAATTTGGCCCTCTCTGTTTTTTTGCAGACTCTATCCTCAAAAGCACCTTTTCTCACTTTCGGCGCTGTTTGGAGCTAAAAAGTCATACGTCCAGCTTTTGCTGCCACAGCAAAGATGCCAGCGGGGAAAAGTGATGCTGGTCCTCACTGCCTCCTGGAACCCCTTCAAATGCCCCAGACAATTTCACCCTCTCTGCTTTCCTGCAGAGTCATTCGTCAAAATGAACTTTTTTCACTTTCGGCGGTGTTTGGAGCAAAAAGTCATACATCCAGCTTTTGCTGCCACAGCAAAGGTGCCAGCGGGGAAAAGTGATGCTGGTCCTCACTGCCTCCTGGAACCCCTTCAAATGCCCCAGACAATTTAGCCCTCTCTGCTTTCCTGCAGACTCTATCCTCAAAAGCACCTTTTTTCACTCTCGGCAGCCTCCGGAGCAAAAAAGACAAACATCCAGCTTTTGCTGCCAGAGCAAAAGTGCCAGCGTTGAAAAGTGATGCTGGTCCTCACTGCCTCCTGGAACCCCTTCAAATGCCCCAGACAATTTAGCCCTCTCTACTTTCCCGCGGACGCTATCGTCAAAAGGACCTTTTTCCACTTTCGTCGGTGTTTGGAGCAAAAAAGACAAACGTCCAGCATTTGCTGCCACAGCAAAGGTGCCAGCGGGGAAAAGTGATGCTGGTCCTCACTGCCTCCTGGAACCCCTTCAAATGCCCCATACAATTTCACCCTCTCTTCTTTCCTGCGGACGCTATCGTCAAAAGGACCTTTTTTCTCTTTCGGCGGTGTTTGGAGCTAAAAAGACAAACGTCCAGCTTTTGCTGCCACAGCAAAGGTGCCAGCAGGGAAAAGTGATGCTGGTCCTCACTGCCTCCTGGAACCCCTTCAAATGCCCCAGACAATTTAGCCCTCTCTGCTTTCCCGCGGACGCTATCGTCAAAAGGACCTTTTTTCACTTTCGTCGGTGTTTGGAGCTAAAAAGACAAACGTCCAGCTTTTGCTGCCACAGCAAAGGTGCCAGCGGGGAAAAGTGATGCTGGTCATCACAGCCTCCTGGAAACCCTTCAAATGCCCCAGACAATTTGGCCCTCTCTGCTTTTTTGCAGACTCTATCCTCAAAAGCAGCTTTTCTCACTTTCGGCGCTGTTTGGAGCTAAAAAGTCATACGTCCAGCTTTTGCTGCCACAGCAAAGATGCCAGCGGGGAAAAGTGATGCTGGTCCTCACTGCATCCTGGAACCCGTTCAAATGCCCCAGGCAATTTGGCCCTCCCTGTTTCCAGCAGACTCTATCCTCAAAAGCACTTTTTTTCAATTTTGGCGGTGTTTGGAGCAAAAAAGACAAACGTCCAGCATTTGCTGCCACAGCAAAGGAGCCAGCGGGGAAAAGTGATGCTGGTCCTCACTGCCTCCTGGAACCCCTTCAAATGCCCCAGACAATTCAGCCCTCTCTGCTTTCCCGCGGACGCTATCGTCAAAAGGACCTTTTTTCACTTTCGTCGGTGTTTGGAGCAAAAAAGACAAACGTCCAGCTTTTGCTGCCACAGCAAAGGTGCCAGCGGGGAAAAGTGATGCTGGTCCTCACTGCCTCCTGGAAACCTTTCAAATGCCCCAGACAATTTGGCCCTCTCTGTTTTTTTGCAGACTCTATCCTCAAAAGCACCTTTTCTCACTTTCGGCGCTGTTTGGAGCTAAAAAGTCATACGTCCAGCTTTTGCTGCCACAGCAAAGATGCCAGCGGGGAAAAGTGATGCTGGTCCTCACTGCCTCCTGGAACCCCTTCAAATGCCCCAGACAATTTCACCCTCTCTGCTTTCCTGCAGAGTCATTCGTCAAAATGAACTTTTTTCACTTTCGGCGGTGTTTGGAGCAAAAAGTCATACATCCAGCTTTTGCTGCCACAGCAAAGGTGCCAGCGGGGAAAAGTGATGCTGGTCCTCACTGCCTCCTGGAACCCCTTCAAATGCCCCAGACAATTTAGCCCTCTCTGCTTTCCTGCAGACTCTATCCTCAAAAGCACCCTTTTTCACTCTCGGCAGCCTCCGGAGCAAAAAAGACAAACATCCAGCTTTTGCTGCCAGAGCAAAAGTGCCAGCGTTGAAAAGTGATGCTGGTCCTCACTGCCTCCTGGAACCCCTTCAAATGCCCCAGACAATTTAGCCCTCTCTACTTTCCCGCGGACGCTATCGTCAAAAGGACCTTTTTCCACTTTCGTCGGTGTTTGGAGCAAAAAAGACAAACGTCCAGCATTTGCTGCCACAGCAAAGGTGCCAGCGGGGAAAAGTGATGCTGGTCCTCACTGCCTCCTGGAACCCCTTCAAATGCCCCAGACAATTTCACCCTCTCTTCTTTCCTGCGGACGCTATCGTCAAAAGGACCTTTTTTCTCTTTCGGCGGTGTTTGGAGCTAAAAAGACAAACGTCCAGCTTTTGCTGCCACAGCAAAGGTGCCAGCAGGGAAAAGTGATGCTGGTCCTCACTGCCTCCTGGAACCCCTTCAAATGCCCCATACAATTTCACCCTCTCTTCTTTCCTGCGGACGCTATCGTCAAAAGGACCTTTTTTCTCTTTCGGCGGTGTTTGGAGCTAAAAAGACAAACGTCCAGCTTTTGCTGCCACAGCAAAGGTGCCAGCGGGGAAAAGTGATGCTGGTCATCACAGCCTCCTGGAAACCCTTCAAATGCCCCAGACAATTTGGCCCTCTCTGCTTTTTTGCAGACTCTATCCTCAAAAGCAGCTTTTCTCACTTTCGGCGCTGTTTGGAGCTAAATAGTCATACGTCCAGCTTTTGCTGCCACAGCAAAGATGCCAGCGGGGAAAAGTGATGCTGGTCCTCACTGCATCCTGGAACCCCTTCAAATGCCCCAGACAATTTGGCCCTCCCTGTTTCCAGCAGACTCTATCCTCAAAAGCACTTTTTTTCACTTTTGGCGGTGTTTGGAGCAAAAAAGACAAACGTCCAGCATTTGCTGCCACAGCAAAGGAGCCAGCGGGGAAAAGTGATGCTGGTCCTCACTGCCTCCTGGAACCCCTTCAAATGCCCCAGACAATTTGGCCCTCTCTGCTTTCCTGCGGACGCTATCGTCAAAAGCACCTTTTTTCCCTTTCGGCGGTGTTTGGAGCTAAAAAGACAAACGTACAGCTTTTGCTGCCACAGCAAAGGTGCCAGCGGGGAAAAGTGATGCTGGTCCTCACTGCCTCCTGGAACCCCTTCAAATGCCCCAGACAATTGGGCCCTCTCTGCTTTCCTGCAGACTCTATCCTCAAAAGCACCTTTTCTCACTCACAGCAGCCTCCGGAGCAAAAAAGACAAACGTCCAGCTTTTGCTGCCACAGCAAAGGTGCCAGCGGGGAAAAGTGATGCTGGTCCTCACTGCCTCCTGGAAACCCTTCAAATGCCCCAGACAATTTGGCCCTCTCTGCTTTCCTTCAGACTCTATACTCAAAAGCACCTTTTCACAGTCTCGGCAGCCTCCGGAGAAAAAAAGAAAAACGTCCAGCTTTTGCTGCCACAGCAAAAGTGCCAGCGGGGAAAAGTGATGCTGGTCCTCACTGCCTCCTGGAACCCCTTCAAATGCCCCAGACAATTTGGCCCTCTCTGCTTTCCTGCAGACTCTATCCTCAAAAGCACCTTTTTTCAATTTCAGCGGTCTTTGGAGCAAAAAAGACAAACGTCCAGCTTTTGCTGCCACAGCAAAGGTGCCAGCAGGGAAAAGTGATGCTGGTCCTCACTGCCTCCTGGAACCCCTTCAAATGCCCCAGACAATTTGGCCCTCTCTGCTTTCCTGCAGAATCTCTCCCCAAAAGCACCTTTTTTCACTTTCGGCGATGTTTGGAGCCTAAAGGAAAAACGTCCAGCTTTTGCTGCCACAGCAAAGGTGCCAGCGGGGAAAAGTGATGCTGGTCCTCACTTCCTCCTGGAACCCCTTCAAATGCCCCAGACAATTTGGCCCTCTCTTCTTTCCTGCGGACTGTATCATCAAAAGCAACTTTTCTCACTCTCAGCAGCCTCCGGAGTAAAAAGACAAACGTCCAGGTTTTGCTGCCACAGCAAAGTGCCAGCGGGGAAAAGTGATGCTGGTCCTCACTTCCTCCTGGAACCCCTTCAAATGCCCCAGACAATTTGGCCCTCTCTTCTTTCCTGCGGACTCTATCGTCAAAATCACCTTTTCTCACTCTCAGCAGCCTCCGGAGCAAAAAAGACAAACGTCCAGCTTTTGCTGCCACAGCAAAGGTGCCAGCGGGGAAAAGTGATGCTGGTCCTCACTGCCTCCTGGAACCGCTTCAAATGTCCCATACAATTTCACCCTCTCTTCTTTCCTGCAGGCTCTGTCGTCAAAAGCACCTTTTTCACTTCCGGCTGTGTTTGGAGCAAAAAAGACAAACGTCCATCTTTTGCTGCCACAGCAAAAGAGCCAGTGGGGAAAAGTGATGCTGGTCCTCCCTGCCTCCTGGAACCCCTTCAAATGCCCCAGACAATTTGGCCCTCTCTGCTTTCCTGCAGAGTCATTCGTCAAAAGGATCTTTTTTCACTTTCGGCGGTGTTTGGAGCAAAATAGTCATACGTCCAGCTTTTGCTGCCACAGCAAAGGTGCCAGCGGGGAAAAGTGATGCTGGTCCTCACTGCCTCCTGGAACCCCTTCAAATGCCCCAGACAATTTGGCCCTCTCTTCTTTCCTGCGGACTCTATCCTCAAAAGCACCTTTTCTCACTCTCAGCAGCCTCCAGAGCAAAAAAGACAAACATCGAGCTTTTGCTGCCAGAGCAAAAGTGCCAGTGGGGAAAAGTGATGCTGGTCCTCACTGCCTCCTGGAACCCCTTCAAATGCCCCAGACAATTTGGCCCTCTCTACTTTCCTGCAGAATCTATCCTCAAAAGCACCTTTTTTCAATTTCGGCGGTGTTTGGAGCAAAAAAGACAAACGTCCATCTTTTGCTGCCACAGCAAAGGTGCCAGCGGGGAAAAGTGATGCTGGTCCTCACTGCCTCCTGGAACCCCTTCTAATGCCCCAGACAATTTGGCCCTCTCTGCTTTCCTGCAGACTCTATCCTCAAAAGCACCTTTTCTCACTCACAGCAGCCTCCGGAGCAAAAAAGACAAACGTCCAGCTTTTGCTGCCACAGCAAAGGTGCCAGCGGGGAAAAGTGATGCTGGTCCTCACTGCCTCCTGGAAACCCTTCAAATGCCCCAGACAATTTGGCCCTCTCTGCTTTCCTTCAGACTCTATACTCAAAAGCACCTTTTCACAGTCTCGGCAGCCTCCGGAGAAAAAAAGAAAAACGTCCAGCTTTTGCTGCCACAGCAAAAGTGCCAGCGGGGAAAAGTGATGCTGGTCCTCACTGCCTCCTGGAACCCCTTCAAATGCCCCAGACAATTTGGCCCTCTCTGCTTTCCTGCAGACTCTATCCTCAAAAGCACCTTTTTTCAATTTCAGCGGTCTTTGGAGCAAAAAAGACAAACGTCCAGCTTTTGCTGCCACAGCAAAGGTGCCAGCAGGGAAAAGTGATGCTGGTCCTCACTGCCTCCTGGAACCCCTTCAAATGCCCCAGACAATTTGGCCCTCTCTGCTTTCCTGCAGAATCTCTCCCCAAAAGCACCTTTTTTCACTTTCGGCGATGTTTGGAGCCTAAAGGAAAAACGTCCAGCTTTTGCTGCCACAGCAAAGGTGCCAGCGGGGAAAAGTGATGCTGGTCCTCACTTCCTCCTGGAACCCCTTCAAATGCCCCAGACAATTTGGCCCTCTCTTCTTTCCTGCGGACTGTATCATCAAAAGCAACTTTTCTCACTCTCAGCAGCCTCCGGAGTAAAAAGACAAACGTCCAGGTTTTGCTGCCACAGCAAAGTGCCAGCGGGGAAAAGTGATGCTGGTCCTCACTTCCTCCTGGAACCCCTTCAAATGCCCCAGACAATTTGGCCCTCTCTTCTTTCCTGCGGACTCTATCGTCAAAATCACCTTTTCTCACTCTCAGCAGCCTCCGGAGCAAAAAAGACAAACGTCCAGCTTTTGCTGCCACAGCAAAGGTGCCAGCGGGGAAAAGTGATGCTGGTCCTCACTGCCTCCTGGAACCGCTTCAAATGTCCCATACAATTTCACCCTCTCTTCTTTCCTGCAGGCTCTGTCGTCAAAAGCACCTTTTTCACTTCCGGCTGTGTTTGGAGCAAAAAAGACAAACGTCCATCTTTTGCTGCCACAGCAAAAGAGCCAGTGGGGAAAAGTGATGCTGGTCCTCCCTGCCTCCTGGAACCCCTTCAAATGCCCCAGACAATTTGGCCCTCTCTGCTTTCCTGCAGAGTCATTCGTCAAAAGGATCTTTTTTCACTTTCGGCGGTGTTTGGAGCAAAATAGTCATACGTCCAGCTTTTGCTGCCACAGCAAAGGTGCCAGCGGGGAAAAGTGATGCTGGTCCTCACTGCCTCCTGGAACCCCTTCAAATGCCCCAGACAATTTGGCCCTCTCTTCTTTCCTGCGGACTCTATCCTCAAAAGCACCTTTTCTCACTCTCAGCAGCCTCCAGAGCAAAAAAGACAAACATCGAGCTTTTGCTGCCAGAGCAAAAGTGCCAGTGGGGAAAAGTGATGCTGGTCCTCACTGCCTCCTGGAACCCCTTCAAATGCCCCAGACAATTTGGCCCTCTCTACTTTCCTGCAGAATCTATCCTCAAAAGCACCTTTTTTCAATTTCGGCGGTGTTTGGAGCAAAAAAGACAAACGTCCATCTTTTGCTGCCACAGCAAAGGTGCCAGCGGGGAAAAGTGATGCTGGTCCTCACTGCCTCCTGGAACCCCTTCTAATGCCCCAGACAATTTGGCCCTCTCTGCTTTCCTGCAGACTCTATCCTCAAAAGCACCTTTTCTCACTCTCAGCAGCCTCCGGAGAAAAAAAGACAAACGTCCAGCTTTTGCTGCCACAGCAAAGGTGCCAGCGGGGAAAAGTGATGCTGGTCCTCACTGCCTCCTGGAACCCCTTCAAATGCCCCAGACAATTTGGCCCTCTCTGCTTTTTTACAGACTCTATCCTCAAAAGCACCTTTTTTCACTTTCAGCGGTGTTTGGAGCAAAAAAGAAAAACGTCCAGCTTTTGCTGCCAGAGCAAAGGTGCCAGCGGGGAAAAGTGATGCTGGTCCTCACTGCCTCCTGAAACCCCTTCAAATGCCCCAGACAATTTGGCCCTCTCTGCTTTCCTGCAGACTCTATCCTCAAAACACCTTTTTTCACTTTTGGCGGTGTTTGGAGCAAAAAAGACAAACGTCCAGCTTTTGCTGCCACAGCAAAGGTGCCAGCGGAGAAAAGTGATGCTGGTCCTCACTGCCTCCTGGAACCCCTTCAAATGCCCCAGACATTTTGGCCCTCTCTGCTTTCCTGCAGAGTCATTCGTCAAAAGGATCTTTATTCAATTTCGGCGGTGTTTGGAGCAAAAAAGTCGTACGTCCAGCTTTTGCTGCCACAGCAAAGGTGCCAGCGGGGAAAAGTGATGCTGGTCCTCACTGCCTCCTGGAACCCCTTCAAAAGCCCCAGACAATTTGGCCCTCTCTGCTTTCATGCAGACTCTATCCTCAAAAGCACCTTTTCACAGTCTCGTCAGCCTCCGTAGCAAAAAAGACAAACGTCCACATTTGCTGCCACAGCAAATGTGCCAGCGGGGAAAAGTGATGCTGGTCCTCACTGCCTCCTGGAACCCCTTCAAATGCCCCAGACAATTTCACCCTCTCTTCTTTCCTGCAGGCTCTGTCGTCAAAAGCACCTTTTTCACTTCCGGCTGTGTTTGGAGCAAAAAAGACAAACGTCCATCTTTTGCTGCCACAGCAAAGGTGCCAGCAGGGAAAAGTGATGCTGGTCCTCCCTGCCTCCTGGAACCCCTTCAAATGCCCCAAACAATTTAGCCCTCTCTTCTTTCCCGCGGACGCTATCTTCAAAAGGACCTTTTTTCACTTTCGTCGGTGTTTAGAGCAAAAAAGACAAACGTCCAGCTTTTGCTGCCACAGCAAAGGTGCCAGCGGGGAAAAGTGATGCTGGTCCTCACTGCCTCCTGGAACCCCTTCAAATGCCCCAGACAATTTGGCCCTCTCTGCTTTTTTGCAGAATCTATCCTCAAAAGCACTTTTTTTCACTTTCGGCAGTGTTTGGAGCAAAAAAGACAAACGTCCAGGTTTTGCTGCCACAGCAAAGTGCCAGCGGGGAAAAGTGATGCTGGTCCTCACTGCCTCCTGGAACCCCTTCAAATGCCCCAGACAATTTGGCCCTCTCTTCTTTCCTGCGGACTCTAGCGTCAAAATCACCTTTTCTCACTCTCAGCAG
The DNA here is from genome assembly GCF_965231255.1 of Vanellus vanellus. NCBI lineage: Eukaryota > Metazoa > Chordata > Aves > Charadriiformes > Charadriidae > Vanellus > Vanellus vanellus. The sequence goes on from NW_028128280.1 coordinate 280,764, forward strand.
CCTCCGGAGCAAAAAAGACAAACGTCCAGCTTTTGCTGCCACAGCAAAGGTGCCAGCGGGGAAAAGTGATGCTGGTCCTCACTGTCTCCTGGAACCCCTTCAAATGCCCCAGACAATTTCACCCTCTCTTCTTTCCTGCAGGCTCTATCCTCAATGGCACCTTTTTTCACTTTCGGCGGTGTTTGGAGCTAAAAAGACAAATGTCCAGCTTTTGCTGCCACAGCAAAGGTGCCAGCAGGGAAAAGTGATGCTGGTCCTCACTGCCTCCTGGAACCCCTTCAAATGCCCCAGACAATTTGGCCCTCTCTGCTTTCATGCAGACTCTATCCTCAAAAGCACCTTTTCACAGTCTCGTCAGCCTCCGTAGCAAAAAAGACAAACGTCCAGCTTTTGCTGCCACAGCAAAGGTGCCAGCGGGGAAAAGTGATGCTGGTCCTCACTGCCTCCTGGAACCCCTTCAAATGCCCCATACAATTTCACCCTCTCTTCTTTCCTGCAGGCTCTGTCGTCAAAAGCACCTTTTTCACTTCCGGCTGTGTTTGGAGCAAAAAAGACAAACGTCCATCTTTTGCTGCCACAGCAAAGGTGCCAGCAGGGAAAAGTGATGCTGGTCCTCCCTGCCTCCTGGAACCCCTTCAAATGCCCCAGACAATTTGGCCCTCTCTGCTTTTTTGCAGACTCTATCCTCGAAAGCACCTTTTCTCACTCTCAGCAGCCTCCGGAGCAAAAAAGACAAACGTGCAGCTTTTGCTGCCACAGCAAATGTGCCAGCGGGGAAAAGTGATGCTGGTCCTCACTGCCTCCTGGAAACCCTTCAAATGCCCCAGACAATTTGGCCCTCTCTGCTTTCCTGCAGAATCTATCCTCAAAAGCACCTTTTCACAGTCTCGGCAGCCTCCGGAAAAAAAAAGACAAACATCCAGCTTTTGCTGCCACAGCAAAAGTGCCAGCGGGGAAAAGTGATGCTGGTCCTCACTGCCTCCTGGAACCCCTTCAAATGCCCCAGACAATTTCGTCCTCTCTGCTTTCCTGCAGACTCTATCCTCAAAAGCACCTTTTCTCACTCTCAGCAGCCTCCGGAGAAAAAAAGACAAACATCCATCTTTTCCTGCCAGAGCAAAAGTGCTAGCAGGGAAAAGTGATGCTGGTCCTCACTGCCTCCTGGAACCCCTTCAAATGCCCCAGACAATTTGGCCCTCTCTGCTTTCCTGCAGACTCTATCCTCAAAAGCACCTTTTCTCACTCTCAGCAGCCTCCGGAGCAAAAAAGACAAAAGTCCAGCTTTTGCTGCCACAGCAAAGGTGCCAGCGGGGAAAAGTGATGCTGGTCCTCACTGTCTCCTGGAACCCCTTCAAATGCCCCAGACAATTTGGCCCTCTCTGCTTTCCTGCAGAATCTATCCTCAAAAGCACTTTTTTTCACTTTCTGCGATGTTTTGAGCAAAAAGGACAAACGTCCAGCTTTTGCTGCCACAGCAAAGTTGCCAACGGGGAAAAGTGATGCTGGTCCTCACTGTCTCCTGGAACCCCTTCAAATGCCCCAGACAATTTCACCCTCTCTTCTTTCCTGCAGGCTCTGTCGTCAAAAGCACCTTTTTCACTTCCGGCTGTGTTTGGAGCAAAAAAGACAAACGTCCATCTTTTGCTGCCACAGCAAAGGTGCCAGCAGGGAAAAGTGATGCTGGTCCTCCCTGCCTCCTGGAACCCCTTCAAATGCCCCAAACAATTTAGCCCTCTCTTCTTTCCCGCGGACGCTATCTTCAAAAGGACCTTTTTTCACTTTCGTCGGTGTTTAGAGCAAAAAAGACAAACGTCCAGCTTTTGCTGCCACAGCAAAGGTGCCAGCGGGGAAAAGTGATGCTGGTCCTCCCTGCCTCCTGGAACCCCTTCAAATGCCCCAGACAATTTGACCCTCTCTGCTTTTTTGCAGAATCTATCCTCAAAAGCACTTTTTTTCACTTTCGGCAGTGTTTGGAGCAAAAAAGACAAACGTCCAGGTTTTGCTGCCACAGCAAAGTGCCAGCGGGGAAAAGTGATGCTGGTCCTCACTGCCTCCTGGAACCCCTTCAAATGCCCCAGACAATTTCACCCTCTCTGCTTTCCTGCAGACTATATCCTCAAAAGCACCTTTTCTCACTCTCAGCAGCCTCCGGAGCAAAAAAGACAAACGTGCAGCTTTTGCTGCCACAGCAAATGTGCCAGCGGGGAAAAGTGATGCTGGTCCTCACTGCCTCCTGGAAACCCTTCAAATGCCCCAGACAATTTGGCCCTCTCTGCTTTCCTGCAGAATCTATCCTCAAAAGCACCTTTTCACAGTCTCGGCAGCCTCCGGAAAAAAAAAGACAAACATCCAGCTTTTGCTGCCAGAGCAAAAGTGCCAGCGGGGAAAAGTGATGCTGGTCCTCACTGCCTCCTGGAACCCCTTCTAATGCCCCAGACAATTTCGCCCTCTCTGCTTTCCTGCAGACTCTATCCTCAAAAGCACCTTTTCTCACTCTCAGCAGCCTCCGGAGAAAAAAAGACAAACATCCATCTTTTCCTGCCAGAGCAAAAGTGCTAGCAGGGAAAAGTGATGCTGGTCCTCACTGCCTCCTGGAACCCCTTCAAATGCCCCAGACAATTTGGCCCTCTCTGCTTTCCTGCAGACTCTATCCTCAAAAGCACCTTTTCTCACTCTCAGCAGCCTCCGGAGCAAAAAAGACAAAAGTCCAGCTTTTGCTGCCACAGCAAAGGTGCCAGCGGGGAAAAGTGATGCTGGTCCTCACTGTCTCCTGGAACCCCTTCAAATGCCCCAGACAATTTGGCCCTCTCTGCTTTCCTGCAGAATCTATCCTCAAAAGCACTTTTTTTCACTTTCGGCGATGTTTTGAGCAAAAAGGACAAACGTCCAGCTTTTGCTGCCACAGCAAAGTTGCCAACGGGGAAAAGTGATGCTGGTCCTCACTGCCTCCTGGAACCCCTTCAAATGCCCCAGACAATTTGGCCCTCTCTTCTTTCCTGCGGACTCTATCGTCAAAAGTACCTTTTTCTCACTCTCAGCAGCCTCCGGAGCAAAAAAGACAAACATCCAGCTTTTGCTGCCACAGCAAAGGTGCCAGCAGGGAAAAGTGATGCTGGTCCTCACTGCCTCCTGGAACCCCTTCAAATGCCCCAGACAATTTGGCCCTCTCTGCTTTCCTGCAGACTCTATCCTCAAAAGCACCTTTTTTCACTTTCGGCAGTGTTTGGAGCAAAAAAGTCATACGTCCAGCTTTTGCTGCCACAGCAAAGGTGCCAGCGGGGAAAACTGATGCTGGTCCTCACTGCCTCCTGGAACCCCTTCAAATGCCCCAGACAATTGGGCCCTCTCTGCTTTCCTGCAGACTCTATCCTCAAAAGCACCTTTTCACAGTCTCGGCAGCCTCCGGAGAGAAAAAGACAAACATCGAGCTCTTGCTGCCAGAGGAAAAGTGCCAGCGGGGAAAAGTGATGCTGGTCCTCACTGCCTCCTGGAACCCCTTCAAATGCCCCAGACAATTTGGCCCTCTCTGCTTTCCTGCAGAATCTATCCTCAAAAGCACCTTTTTTCTATTTCGGCGGTGTTTGGAGCAAAAAAGACAAACGTCCAGCTTTTGCTGCCACAGCAAAGGTGCCAGCGGGGAAAAGTGATGCTGGTCCTCACTGCCTCCTGGAACCCCTTCAAATGCCCCAGACAATTTGGCCCTCTCTGCTTTCCTGCAGACTCTATCCTCAAAAGCACCTTTTCTCACTCTCAGCAGCCTCCGGAGCAAAAAAGACAAACATCCAGCTTTTGATGCCACAACAAAGCTGCCAGCGGGGAAAAGTGATGCTGGTCCTCACTGCCTCCTGGAACCCCTTCAAATGCCCCAGACAATTTGGCCCTCTCTGCTTTCCTGCAGAATCTATCCTCAAAAGCACCTTTTTCACTTTCGGCGGTCTTTGGAGCAAAAAAGACAAACGTCCAGCTTTTGCTGCCACAGCAAAGGTGCCAGCGGGGAAAAGTGATGCTGGTCCTCACTGCCTCCTGGAACCCCTTCAAATGCCCCAGACAATTTGGCCCTCTCTGCTTTCCTGCAGAATCTATCCTCAAAAGCACCTTTTTTCACTTTCGGCGGTCTTTGGAGCAAAAAACACAAACGTCCACATTTGCTGCCACAGCAAATGTGCCAGCGGGGAAAAGTGATGCTGGTCCTCACTGCCTCCTGGAACCCCTTCAAATGCCCCAGACAATTTGGCCCTCTCTGCTTTCCTGCAGAATCTATCCTCAAAAGCACCTTTTTCACTTCCGGCTGTGTTTGGAGCAAAAAAGACAAACGTCCAGCTTTTGCTGCCACAGCAAAGGTGCCAGCGGGGAAAAGTGATGCTGGTCCTCCCTGCCTCCTGGAACCCCTTCAAATGCCCCAAACAATTTAGCCCTCTCTTCTTTCCCGCGGACGCTATCTTCAAAAGGACCTTTTTTCACTTTCGGCAGTGTTTGGAGCAAAAAAGTCATACGTCCAGCTTTTGCTGCCACAGCAAAGGTGCCAGCGGGGAAAACTGATGCTGGTCCTCACTGCCTCCTGGAAACCCTTCAAATGCCCCAGACAATTTGGCCCTCTCTGCTTTCCTGCAGACTCTATCCTCAAAAGCACCTTTTCACAGTCTCGGCAGCCTCCGGAGAAAAAAAGACAAACATCGAGCTTTTGCTGCCAGAGCAAAAGTGCCAGCGGGGAAAAGTGATGCTGGTCCTCACTGCCTCCTGGAACCCCTTCAAATGCCCCAGACAATTTGGCCCTCTCTGCTTTCCTGCAGAATCTATCCTCAAAAGCACCTTTTTTCTATTTCGGCGGTGTTTGGAGCAAAAAAGACAAACGTCCAGCTTTTGCTGCCACAGCAAAGGTGCCAGCGGGGAAAAGTGATGCTGGTCCTCACTGCCTCCTGGAACCCCTTCAAATGCCCCAGACAATTTGGCCCTCTCTGCTTTCCTGCAGACTCTATCCTCAAAAGCACCTTTTCTCACTCTCAGCAGCCTCCGGAGCAAAAAAGACAAACATCCAGCTTTTGCTGCCACAGCAAAGCTGCCAGCGGGGAAAAGTGATGCTGGTCCTCACTGCCTCCTGGAACCCCTTCAAATGCCCCAGACAATTTAGCCCTCTCTGCTTTCCTGCAGAATCTATCCTCAAAAGCACCTTTTTTCACTTTCGGCGTTCTTTGGAGCAAAAAAGACAAACGTCCAGCTTTTGCTACCACAGCAAAGGTGCCAGCGGGGAAAAGTGATGCTGGTCCTCACTGCCTCCTGGAACCCCTTCAAATGCCCCAGACAATTTGTCCCTCTCTGCTTTCCTGCAGAATCTATCCTCAAAAGCACTTTTTTTCACTTTCGGCGATGTTTGGAGCAAAAAGGACAAACGTCCAGCTTTTGCTGCCACAGCAAAGGTGCCAGCGGGGAAAACTGATGCTGGTCCTCACTGCCTCCTGGAAACCCTTCAAATGCCCCAGACAATTTGGCCCTCTCTGCTTTCCTGCAGTCTCTATCCTCAAAAGCACTTTTTCACAGTCTCGGCAGCCTCCGGAGAAAAAAAGACAAACATCGAGCTTTTGCTGCCAGAGCAAAAGTGCCAGCGGGGAAAAGTGATGCTGGTCCTCACTGCCTCCTGGAACCCCTTCAAATGCCCCAGACAATTTGGCCCTCTCTGCTTTCCTGCAGAATCTATCCTCAAAAGCACCTTTTTTCTATTTCGGCGGTGTTTGGAGCAAAAAAGACAAACGTCCAGCTTTTGCTGCCACAGCAAAGGTGCCAGCGGGGAAAAGTGATGCTGGTCCTCACTGCCTCCTGGAACCCCTTCAAATGCCCCAGACAATTTGGCCCTCTCTGCTTTCCTGCAGACTCTATCCTCAAAAGCACCTTTTCTCACTCTCAGCAGCCTCCGGAGCAAAAAAGACAAACATCCAGCTTTTGCTGCCACAGCAAAGCTGCCAGCGGGGAAAAGTGATGCTGGTCCTCACTGCCTCCTGGAACCCCTTCAAATGCCCCAGACAATTTGGCCCTCTCTGCTTTCCTGCAGAATCTATCCTCAAAAGCACCTTTTTTCACTTTCGGCGTTCTTTGGAGCAAAAAAGACAAACGTCCAGCTTTTGCTGCCACAGCAAAGGTGCCAGCGGGGAAAAGTGATGCTGGTCCTCACTGCCTCCTGGAACCCCTTCAAATGCCCCAGACAATTTGGCCCTCTCTGCTTTCCTGCAGAATCTATCCTCAAAAGCACTTTTTTTCACTTTCGGCGATGTTTGGAGCAAAAAGGACAAACGTCCAGCTTTTGCTGCCACAGCAAAGGTGCCAACGGGGAAAAGTGATGCTGGTCCTCACTTCCTCCTGGAACCCCTTCAAATGCCCCAGACAATTTGGCCCTCTCTTCTTTCCTGCGGACTCTATCGTCAAAAGCACCTTTTCTCATTGTCTGCATCCTCCGGAGCAAAAAAGACAAACGTCCAGCTTTTGCTGCCACAGCAAAGGTGCCAGCGGGGAAAAGTGATGCTGGTCCTCACTGCCTCCTGGAACCCCTTCAAATGCCCCAGACAATTTCACCCTCTCTTCTTTCCTGCAGGCTCTATCGTCAAAAGCACCTTTTTTCACTTTCGGCGGTGTTTGGAGCAAAAAAGACAAACGTCCATCTTTTGCTGCCACAGCAAAGGTGCCAGCGGGGAAAAGTGATGCTGGTCCTCCCTGCCTCCTGGAACCCCTTCAAATGCCCCAGACAATTTCGCCCTCTCTGCTTTCCTGCAGACTCTATCCTCAAAAGCACCTTTTCACAGTCTCGGCAGCCTCCGGAAAAAAAAAGACAAACATCCAGCTTTTGCTGCCAGAGCAAAAGTGCCAGCGTTTAAAAGTGATTCTGGTCCTAACTGCCTCCTGGAACCCCTTCACATGCCCCAAACAATTTAGCCCTCTCTTCTTTCCCGCGGACGCTATCGTCAAAAGGACCTTTTTTCACTTTCGTCGGTGTTTGGAGCAAAAAAGACAAACGTCCAGCATTTGCTACCACAGAAAAGGTGCCAGCGGGGAAAAGTGATGCTGGTCCTCACTGCCTCCTGGAACCCCTTCAAATGCCCCAGACAATTTCACCCTCTCTGCTTTCCTGCAGACTCTATCCTCAAAAGCACCTTTTCTCCCTCTCAGCAGCCTGCGGAGAAAAAAAGACAAACATCCAGCTTTTGCTGCCACAGCAAAAGTGCCAGCAGGGAAAAGTGATGCTGGTCCTCACTGCCTCCTGGAACCCCTTCAAATGCCCCAGACAATTTGGCCCTCTCTGTTTTCCTGCAGATTCTATACTCAAAAGGACCTTTTTTGACTTTCGGAGTGTTTGGAGCAAAAAAGACAAACATCCAGCTTTTGCTGCCACAGCAAAGGTGCCAGCGGGGAAAAGTGATGCTGGTCCTCACTTCCTCCTGGAACCCCTTCAAATGCCCCATACAATTTGGCCCTCTCTTCTTTCCTGCGGACTGTATCGTCAAAAGCAACTTTTCTCACTCTCAGCAGCCTCCGGAGCAATAAAGACAAACATCCAGCTTTTGCTGCCACAGCAAAGGTGCCAGCGGGGAAAACTGATGCTAGTCCTCACTGCCTCCTGGAACCCCTTCAAATGCCCCAGACAATTTGGCCCTCTCTGCTTTCCTGCAGACTCTATCCTCAAAAGCACCTTTTCACAGTCTCGGCAGCCTCCAGAGAAAAAAAGACAAACATCGACCTTTTGCTGCCAGAGCAAAAGTGCCAGCGGGGAAAAGTGATGCTGGTCCTCACTGCCTCCTGGAACCCCTTCAAATGCCCCAGACAATTTGGCCCTCTCTGCTTTCATGCAGACTCTATCCTCAAAAGCACCTTTTCACAGTCTCGGCAGCCTCCGTAGCAAAAAAGAAAAACGTCCAGCTTTTGCTGCCACAGCAAAGGTGCCAGCGGGGAAAAGTGATGCTGGTCCTCACTGCCTCCTGGAACCCCTTCAAATGCCCCCGACAATTTCACCCTCTCTTCTTTCCTGCAGGCTCTATCGTCAAAAGCACCTTTTTTCACTTTCGGCGGTGTTTGGAGCAAAAAAGACAAACGTCCATCTTTTGCTGCCACAGCAAAGGTGCCAGCGGGGAAAAGTGATGCTGGTCCTCCCTGCCTCCTGGAACCCCTTCAAATGCCCCAGACAATTTGGCCCTCTCTGCTTTCCTGCAGACTCTATCCTCAAAAGCACCTTTTTTCACTCTCAGCAGCCTCCGGAGTAAAAAAGACAAACATCCAGCTTTTGCTGCCAGAGCAAAAGTGCCAGCGTTGAAAAGTGATGCTGGTCCTCACTGCCTCCTGGAACCCCTTCAAATGCCCCAGACAATTTAGCCCTCTCTGCTTTCCCGCGGACGCTATCGTCAAAAGGACCTTTTTTCACTTTCGGCGATGTTTGGAGCAAAAAAGACAAACGTCCAGCTTTTGCTGCCACAGCAAAGGTGCCAGCGGGGAAAAGTGATGCTGGTCCTCACTGCCTCCTGGAACCCCTTCAAATGCCCCAGACAATTTAGCCCTCTCTGCTTTCCTGCAGAATCTATCCTCAAAAGCACCTTTTTTCACTTTCGGCGGTGTTTGGAGCAAAAAAGACAAACGTCCAGCTTTTGCTGCCACAGCAAAGGTGCCAGCGGGGAAAAGTGATGCTTGTCCTCACTGCCTCCTGGAACCCCTTCAAATGCCCCAGACAATTTCACCCTCTCTTCTTTCCTGCAGGCTCTATCGTCAAAAGCACCTTTTTTCACTTTCGGCGGTGTTTGGAGCAAAAAAACAAACGTCCATCCTTTGCTGCCACAGCAAAGGTGCCAGCGGGGAAAAGTGATGCTGGTCCTCACTGCCTCCTGGAACCCCTTCAAATGCCCCAGACAATTTGGCCCTCTCTGCTTTCCTGCAGACTCTATCCTCAAAAGCACCTTTTCACAGTCTCGGCAGCCTCCGGAAAAAAAAAGACAAACATCCAGCTTTTGCTGCCAGAGCAAAAGTGCCAGCGTTTAAAAGTGATTCTGGTCCTAACTGCCTCCTGGAACCCCTTCAAATGCCCCAAACAATTTAGCCCTCTCTGCTTTCCCGCGGACGCTATCGTCAAAAGGACCTTTTTTTCACTTTCGGCGGTGTTTGGAGCAAAAAAGACAAACGTCCAGCTTTTGCTGCCACAGCAAAGGTGCCAGCGGGGAAAAGTGATGCTGGTCCTCACTGCCTCCTGGAACCCCTTCAAATGCCCCAGACAATTTGGCCCTCTCTGCTTTCCTGCAGACTCTATCCTCAAAAGCACCTTTTCTCCCTCTCAGCAGCCTGCGGAGAAAAAAAGACAAACGTCCAGCTTTTGCTGCCAGAGCAAAAGTGCTAGCAGGGAAAAGTGATGCTGGTCCTCACTGCCTCCTGGAACCCCTTCAAATGCCCCAGACAATTTGGCCCTCTCTGCTTTCATGCAGACTCTATCCTCAAAAGCACCTTTACTCACTCTCAGCAGCCTCCGGAGCAAAAAAGACAAACATCCAGCTTTTGCTGCCATAGCAAAGGTGCCAGCGGGGAAAAGTGATGCTGCTCCTCACTGCCTCCTGGAACCCCTTCAAATGCCCCAGACAATTTGGCCCTCTCTGCTTTCCTGCAGACTCTATCCTCAAAAGCACCTTTTCTCACTCTCAGCAGCCTCCGGAGCAAAAAAGACAAACATCCAGCTTTTGCTGCCACAGCAAAGGTGCCAGGTGGGAAAACTGATGCTGGTCCTCACTGCCTCCTGGAACCCCTTCAAATGCCCCAGACAATTTGGCCCTCTCTGCTTTCCTGCAGAATCTATCCTCAAAAGCACTTTTTTCAATTTCGGCGATGTTTGGAGCAAAAAGGACAAACGTCCAGCTTTTGCTGCCACAGCAAAGGTGCCAGCGGGGAAAAGTGATGCTGGTCCTCACTGTCTCCTGGAGCCCCTTCAAATGCCCCAGACAATTTGGACCTCTATGCTTTCCTGCGGACTATATCGTCAAAAGCACCTTTTCTCACTATCAGCAGCCTCCGGAGCAAAATAGACAAACGTCCAGCTTTTGCTGCCACAGCAAAGGTGCCAGCGGGGAAAAGTGATGCTGGTCCTCACTGTCTCCTGTAACCCCTTCAAATGCCCCAGACAATTTGGCCCTCTCTGCTTTCCTGCAGAGTCATTCGTCAAAAGTATCTTTTTTAACTTACGGCGGTGTTTGGAGCAAAAAAGACAAACGTCCAGCTTTTGCTGCCACAGCAAAGGTGCCAGCGGGGAAAAGTGATGCTGGTCTTCACTGCCTCCTGGAACCCCTTCAAATGCCCCAGACAATTTGGCCCTCCCTGTTTCCAGCAGACTCTATCCTCAAAAGCACTTTTTTTCACTTTCGACGGTTTTTGGAGCAAAAAAGACAAACGTCCAGCATTTGCTGCCACAGCAAAGGTGCCAGCGGGGAAAAGTGATGCTGGTCCTCACTGCCTCCTGGAACCCCTTCAAATGCCCCAGACAATTGGGCCCTCTCTGCTTTCCTGCAGACTCTATACTCAAAAGCACCTTTTTTCACTTTCGGTGGTGTTTGGAGCTAAAAAGACAAACGTCCAGCTTTTGCTGCCACAGCAAAGGTGCCAGCAGGGAAAAGTGATGCTGGTCCTCACTGCCTCCTGGAACCCCTTCAAATGCCCCAGACAATTTGGCCCTCTCTGCTTTCATGCAGACTCTATCCTCAAAAGCACCTTTTCACAGTCTCGGCAGCCTCCCTAGCAAAAAAGACAAACGTCCAGCTTTTGCTGCCACAGCAAAGGTGCCAGTGGGGAAAAGTGATGCTGGTCCTCACTGCCTCCTGGAACCCCTTCAAATGCCCCAGACAATTTCACCTTCTCTTCTTTCCTGCAGGCTCTATCGTCAAAAGCACCTTTTTTCACTTTCGGAGGTGTTTGGAGCAAAAAAGACAAACGTCCAGCTTTTGCTGCCACAGCAAAGTGCCAGCGGGGAAAAGTGATGCTGGTCCTCCCTGCCTCCTGGAACCCCTTCAAATGCCCCAGACAATTTGGCCCTCTCTGCTTTCCTGCAGACTCTATCCTCAAAAGCACCTTTTTTCACTCTCAGCAGCCTCCGGAGCAAAAAAGACAAACATCCAGCTTTTGCTGCCAGAGCAAAAGTGCCAGCGTTGAATAGTGATGCTGGTCCTCACTGCCTCCTGGAACCCCTTCAAATGCCCCAGACAATTTAGCCCTCTCTGCTTTCCCGCAGACGCTATCGTCAAAAGGACCTTTTTTCACTTTCGGCGATGTTTGGAGCAAAAAAGACAAACGTCCAGCTTTTGCTGCCACAGCAAAGGTGCCAGCGGGGAAAAGTGATGCTGGTCCTCACTGCCTCCTGGAAACCCTTCAAATGCCCCAGACAATTTGGCCCTCTCTGCTTTCCTGCAGACTCTATCCTCAAAAGCAACTTTTTTCACTTTTGGCGGTGTTTGGAGCAAAAAAGACAAACGTCCAGCTTTTGCTGCCACAGCAAAGTGCCAGCGGGGAAAAGTGATGCTGGTCCTCACTGCCTCCTGGAACCCCTTCAAATGCCCCAGACAATTTGGCCCTCTCTGCTTTCCTGCAGACTCTATCCTCAAAAGCACCTTTTCTCACTCTCAGCAGCCTCCGGAGCAAAAAAGACAAACGTCCAGCTTTTGCTGCCACAGCAAAGTGCCAGCGGGGAAAAGTGATGCTGGGCCTCCCTGCCTCCTGGAAACCCTTCAAATGCCCCAGACAATTTGGCCCTCTCTGCTTTCCTGCAGAGTCATTCGTCAAAAGGATCTTTTTTCAATTTCGGCGGTGTTTGGAGCAAAAAAGTCGTACGTCCAGCTTTTGCTGCCACAGCAAAGGTGCCAGCGGGGAAAAGTGATGCTGGTCCTCACTGCCTCCTGGAACCCCTTCAAATGCCCCAGACAATTTAGCCCTCTCTGCTTTCCCGCGGACGCTATCGTCAAAAGGACCTTTTTTCACTTTCGGCGGTTTTTGGAGCAAAAAAGACAAACGTCCAGCTTTTGCTGCCACAGCAAAGGTGCCAGCGGGGAAAAGTGATGCTGGTCCTCACTGCCTCCTGGAACCCCTTCAAATGCCCCAGACAATTTGGCCCTCTCTGCTTTTTTGCAGACTCTATCCTCAAAAGCACCTTTTTTCACTTTCGGCGGTGTTTGGAGCTATAAAGACAAACGTCCAGCTTTTGCTGCCACAGCAAAAGTGCCAGCGGGGAAAACTGATGCTGGTCCTCACTGCCTCCTGGAACCCCTTCAAATGCCCCAGACAATTTGGCCCTCTCTGCTTTCCTGCAGAGTCATTCGTCAAAAGGATCTTTTTTCAATTTCGGCGGTGTTTGGAGCAAAAATGTCATACGTCCAGCTTTTGCTGCCACAGCAAAGGTGCCAGCGGGGAAAAGTGATGCTGGTCTTCACTGCCTCCTGGAACCCCTTCAAATGCCCCAGACAATTGGGCCATCTCTGCTTTCCTGCGGACTCTATCCTCAAAAGAACCTTTTCTCACTCTCAGCAGCCTCCGGAGCAAAAAAGACAAACATCCAGCTTTTGCTGCCACAGCAAAGTGCCAGCGGGGAAAAGTGATGCTGGTCCTCACTGCCTCCTGGAACCCCTTCAAATGCCCCGTACAATTTCACCCTCTCTTCTTTCCTGCAGGCTCTATCGTCAAAAGCACCTTTTTTTACTTTCGGCGGTGTTTGCAGCAAAAAAGACAAACGTCCATCTTTTGCTGCCACAGCAAAGGTGCCAGCGGGGAAAAGTGATGCTGGTCCTCACTGCCTCCTGGAACCCCTTCAAATGCCCCAGACAATTTGGCCCTCTCTGCTTTCCTGCAGAGTCATTCGTCAAAATGATCTTTTTTCACTTTCGGCGGTGTTTGGAGCAAAAAAGTCATACGTCCAGCTTTTGCTGCCACAGCAAAGGTGCCAGCGGGGAAAAGTGATGCTGGTCCTCACTGCCTCCTGGAACCCCTTCAAATGCCCCACACAATTTGGCCCTCTCTGCTTTCCTGCAGACTCTATCCTCAAAAGCACCTTTTCACAGTCTCGGCAGCCTCCGGAAAAAAAAAGACAAACATCCAGCTTTTGCTGCCAGAGCAAAAGTGCCAGCGTTGAAAAGTGATGCTGGTCCTCACTGCCTCCTGGAAACCCTTCAAAATGCCCCAGACAATTTGGCCCTCTCTGCTTTTTTGCAGACTCTATCCTCAAAAGCACCTTTTTTCACTTGCGGCGGTGTTTGGAGCTAAAAAGACAAACGTCCAGCTTTTGCTGCCACAGCAAAGGTGCCAGCGGGGAAAACTGATGCTCGTCCTCACTGCCTCCTGGAACCCCTTCAAATGCCCCAGACAATTTGGCCCTCTCTGCTTTCCTGCAGAGTCATTCGTCAAAAGGATCTTTTTTCAATTTCGGCGGTGTTTGGAGCAAAAATGTCGTACGTCCAGCTTTTGCTGCCACAGCAAAGGTGCCAGCGGGGAAAAGTGATGCTGGTCTTCACTGCCTCCTGGAACCCCTTCAAATGCCCCAGACAATTGGGCCATCTCTGCTTTCCTGCGGACTCTATCCTCAAAAGCACCTTTTCTCACTCTCAGCAGCCTCCGGAGCAAAAAAGACAAACATCCAGCTTTTGCTGCCACAGCAAAGTGCCAGCGGGGAAAAGTGATGCTGGTCCTCACTGCCTCCTGGAACCCCTTCAAATGCCCCAGACAATTTAGCCCTCTCTGCTTTCCTGCAGAATCTATCCTCAAAAGCACCTTTTTTCACTTTCGGCGATGTTTGGAGCAAAAAAGAAAACGTCCAGCTTTTGCTGCCACAGCAAAGTGCCAGCGGGGAAAAGTGATGCTGGTCCTCACTGCCTCCTGGAACCCCTTCAAATGCCCCGTACAATTTCACCCTCTCTTCTTTCCTGCAGGCTCTATCGTCAAAAGCACCTTTTTTTACTTTCGGCGGTGTTTGCAGCGAAAAAGACAAACGTCCATATTTTGCTGCCACAGCAAAGGTGCCAGCGGGGAAAAGTGATGCTGGTCCTCACTGCCTCCTGGAACCCCTTCAAATGCCCCACACAATTTGGCCCTCTCTGCTTTCCTGCAGACTCTATCCTCAAAAGCACCTTTTCACAGTCTCGGCAGCCTCCGGAAAAAAAAAGACAAACATCCGGCTTTTGCTGCCAGAGCAAAAGTGCCAGCGTTGAAAAGTGATGCTGGTCCTCACTGCCTCCTGGAAACCCTTCAAAATGCCTCAGACAATTTAGCCCTCTCTGCTTTCCCGCGGACGCTATCGTCAAAAGGACCTTTTTTCACTTTTGTCGGTGTTTGGAGCAAAAAAGACAAACGTCCAGCTTTTGCTGCCACAGCAAAGGTGCCAGCGTTGAAAAGTGATGCTGGTCCTCACTGCCTCCTGGAACCCCTTCAAATGCCCCAGACAATTTGGCCCTCTCTGCTTTCCTGAAGAGTCATTCGTCAAAAGGATCTTTTTTCACTTTCGGCGCTGTTTGGAGCAAAAAAGTCATACGTCCAGCTTTTGCTGCCACAGCAAAGTGCCAGCGGGGAAAAGTGATGCTGCTCCTCACTGCCTCCTGGAACCCCTTCAAATGCCCCAGACAATTTGGCCCTCTCTGCTTTCCTGCAGACTCTATCCTCAAAAGCACCTTTTCTCACTCTCAGCAGCCTCTGGATCAAAAAAGACAAACGTCCAGCTTTTGCTGCCAGAGCAAAGGTGCCAGTGGGGAAAAGTGATGCTGCTCCTCACTGCCTCCTGGAACCCCTTCAAATGCCCCAGACAATTTGGCCCTCTCTGCTTTCCTGCAGACTCTATCCTCAAAAGCACCTTTTCTCACTCTCAGCAGCCTCCAGAGCAAAATAGACAAACATCCAGCTTTTCCTGCCACAGCAAAGGTGCCAGCGGGGAAAAGTGATGCTGGTCCTCACTGTCTCCTGGAACCCCTTCAAATGCCCCAGACAATTGGGCCCTCTCTGCTTTCCTGCAGACTCTATCCTCAAAAGCACCTTTTTTCACTTTCGGCGGTGTTTGGAGCTAAAAAGACAAACGTCCAGCTTTTGCTGCCACAGCAAAGGTGCCAGCAGGGAAAAGTGATGCTGGTCCTCCCTGCCTCCTGGAACCCCTTCAAATGCCCCAGACAATTTGGCCCTCTCTGCTTTCATGCAGACTCTATCCTCAAAAGCACCTTTTCACAGTCTCGTCAGCCTCCGTAGCAAAAAAGACAAACGTCCAGCTTTTGCTGCCACAGCAAAGGTGCCAGCGGGGAAAACTGATGCTGGTCCTCCCCGCCTCCTGGAACCCATTCAAATGCCCCAGACAATTTGGCCCTCTCTGCTTTCCTGCAGAGTCATTCGTCAAAAGGATCTTTTTTCACTTTCGGAGGTGTTTGGAGCAAAAAAGTCATACGTCCAGCTTTTGCTGCCACAGCAAAGGTGCCAGCGGGGAAAAGTGATGCTGGTCCTCACTGCCTCCTGGAACCCCTTCAAATGCCCCAGACAATTTGGCCCTCTCTGCTTTTCTGCAGACTCCATCCTCAAAAGCACCTTTTCAAAGTCACGGCAGCCTCCGGAGAAAAAAAGACAAACATCCAGCTTTTGCTGCCAGAGCAAAAGTGCCAGCGTTGAAAAGTGATGCTGGTCCTCACTGTCTCCTGGAACCCCTTCAAATGCCCCAGACAATTTGGCCCTCTCTGCTTTTCTGCAGACTCCATCCTCAAAAGCACCTTTTCACAGTCTCGGCAGCCTCCGGAGAAAAAAAGACAAACATCCAGCTTTTGCTGTCAGAGCAAATGTGCCAGCGGGGAAAAGTGATGCTGGTCCTCACTGCCTCCTGGAACCCCTTCAAATGCCCCAGACAATTTAGCCCTCTCTTCTTTCCCGCGGACGCTATCGTCAAAAGGACCTTTTTTCACTTTCGTCGGTGTTTAGAGCAAAAAAGACAAACGTCCAGCTTTTGCTGCCACAGCAAAGGTGCCAGCGGGGAAAAGTGATGCTGGTCCTCACTGCCTCCTGGAACCCCTTCAAATGCCCCAGACAATTTGGCCCTCTCTGCTTTCCTGCAGACTCTATCCTCAAAAGCACCTTTTTTCACTTTCGGCGGTGTTTGGAGCAAAAAAGACAAACGTCCAGCTTTTGCTGCCACAGCAAAGGTGCCAGCGGGGAAAAGTGATGCTGGTCCTCACTGCCTCCTGGAAACCCTTCAAATGCCCCAGACAGTTTGGCCCTCTCTGCTTTCCTTCAGACTCTATCCTCAAAAGCACCTTTTCACAGTCTTGGCAGCCTCCGGAGAAAAAAAGACAAACATCCAACTTTTGCTGCCAGAGCAAAAGTGCCAGCAGGGAAAAGTGATGCTGGTCCTCACTGCCTCCTGTAAACCCTTCAAATGCCCCAGACAATTTGGCCCTCTCTGCTTTCCTGCAGACTCTATCCTCAAAAGCACCTTTTTTCAATTTCGGCTCTGTTTGGAGCAAAAAAGACAAACGTCCAGCTTTTGCTGCCACAGCAAAGGTGCCAGCGGGGAAAAGTGATGCTGGTCCTCACTGCCTCCTGGAAACCCTTCAAATGCCCCAGACAATTTGGCCCTCTCTGCTTTCCTGCAGACTCTATCCTCAAAAGCACCTTTTCTCACTCTCAGCAGCCTCCGGAGCAAAAAAGACAAACGTCCAGCTTTTGCTGCCACAACAAAGGTGCCAGCGGGGAAAAGTGATGCTGGTCCTCACTGCCTCCTGGAAACCCTTCAAATGCCCCAGACAGTTTGGCCCTCTCTGCTTTCCTTCAGACTCTATCCTCAAAAGCACCTTTTCACAGTCTCGGCAGCCTCCGGAGAAAAAAAGACAAACATCTAGCTTTTGCTGCCAGAGCAAAAGTGCCAGCGGGGAAAAGTGATGCTGGTCCTCACTGCCTCCTGGAACCCCTTCAAATGCCCCAGACAATTTGGCCCTCTCTGCTTTCCTGCAGACTCTATCCTCAAAAGCACCTTTTCACAGTCTCGGCAGCCTCCGGAGCAAAAAAGACAAACATCCAGCTTTTGCTGCCAGAGCAAAAGTGCCAGCGTTGAAAAGTGATGCTGGTCCTCACTGCCTCCTGGAACCCCTTCAAATGCCCAGACAATTTGGCCCTCTCTTCTTTCCCGCGGACGCTATCGTCAAAAGGACCTTTTTTCACTTTCGTCGGTGTTTGGAGCAAAAAAAGACAAACGTCCAGCTTTTGCTGCCACAGCAAAGGTGCCAGCGGGGAAAAGTGATGCTGGTCCTCACTGCCTCCTGGAACCCCTTCAAATGCCCCAGACAATTTGGCCCTCTCTGCTTTCCTGCAGAGTCATTCGTCAAAAGGATCTTTTTTCACTTTCGGCGGTGTTTGGAGCAAAAAAGTCATACGTCCAGCTTTTGCTGCCACAGCAAAGGTGCCAGCGGGGAAAAGTGATGCTGGTCCTCACTGCCTCCTGGAACCCCTTCAAATGCCCCAGACAATTTGGCCCTCTCTGCTTTTCTGCAGACTCCATCCTCAAAAGCACCTTTTCACAGTCTCAGCAGCCTCCGGAGAAAAAAAGACAAACATCCAGCTTTTGCTGTCAGAGCAAAAGTGCCAGCGTTGAAAAGTGATGCTGGTCCTCACTGCCTCCTGGAACCCCTTCAAATGCCCCAAACAATTTAGCCCTCTCTTCTTTCCTGCTGACGCTATCATCAAAAGGACCTTTTTTCACTTTCGTCGCTGTTTAGAGCAAAAAAGACAAACGTCCAGCTTTTGCTGCCACAGCAAAGGTGCCAGCGGGGAAAAGTGATGCTGGTCCTCACTGCCTCCTGGAACCCCTTCAAATGCCCCAGACAATTTGGCCCTCTCTGCTTTTTTACAGACTCTATCCTCAAAAGCACCTTTTTTCACTTTCGGCGGTGTTTGGAGCAAAAAAGACAAACGTCCATCTTTTGCTGCCAGAGCAAAGGTGCCAGCGGGGAAAAGTGATGCTGGTCCTCACTGCCTCCTGGAACCCCTTCAAATGCCCCAGACAATTTGGCCCTCTCTGCTTTTTTGCAGACTCTATCCTCAAAAGCACCTTTTTTCACTTTCGGCGGTGTTTGGAGCAAAAAAAACAAACGTCCAGCTTTTGCTGCCACAGCAAAGGTGCCAGCGGGGAAAAGTGATGCTGGTCCTCCCTGCCTCCTGGAACCCCTTCAAATGGCCCAGACAATTTGGCCCTCTCTGCTTTCCTGCAGAGTCATTCGTCAAAAGGATCTTTTTTCACTTTCGGCGGTGTTTGGAGCAAAAAAGTCATACGTCCAGCTTTTGCTGCCACAGCAAAGGTGCCAGCGGGGAAAAGTGATGCTGGTCCTCACTGCCTCCTGGAATCCCTTCAAATGCCCCAGAGAATTTGGCCCTCTCTGCTTTTCTGCAGACTCCATCCTCAAAAGCACCTTTTCACAGTCTCAGCAGCCTCCGGAGAAAAAAAGACAAACATCCAGCTTTTGCTGCCAGAGCAAAAGTGCCAGCGTTGAAAAGTGATGCTGGTCCTCACTGCCTCCTGGAACCCCTTCAAATGCCCCAAACAATTTAGCCCTCTCTTCTTTCCTGCTGACGCTATCATCAAAAGGACCTTTTTTCACTTTCGTCGCTGTTTAGAGCAAAAAAGACAAACGTCCAGCTTTTGCTGCCACAGCAAAGGTGCCAGCGGGGAAAAGTGATGCTGGTCCTCACTGCCTCCTGGAACCCCTTCAAATGCCCCAGACAATTTGGCCCTCTCTGCTTTTTTACAGACTCTATCCTCAAAAGCACTTTTTTTCACTTTCGGCGGTGTTTGGAGCAAAAAAGACAAACGTCCAGCTTTTGCTGCCACAGCAAAGGTGCCAGCGGGGAAAAGTGATGCTGGTCCTCACTGCCTCCTGGAACCCCTTGAAATGCCCCAGACAATTTGGCCCTCTCTGCTTTCCTGCAGACTCTATCCTCAAAAGCACCTTTTTTCACTTTCGGCGGTGTTTGGAGCAAAAAAGACAAACGTCCATCTTTTGCTGCCAGAGCAAAGGTGCCAGCGGGGAAAAGTGATGCTGGTCCTCACTGCCTCCTGGTACCCCTTCAAATGCCCCAGACAATTTGGCCCTCTCTGCTTTCCTGCAGACTCTATCCTCAAAAGCACCTTTTTTCACTTTCGGCCGTGTTTGGAGAAAAAAAGACAAACGTCCAGCTTTTGCTGCCAGAGCAAAGTGCCAGCGGGGAAAAGTGATGCTGGTCCTCCCTGCCTCCTGGAACCCCTTCAAATGCCCTAGACATTTTGGCCCTCTCTGCTTTCCTGCAGAGTCATTCGTCAAAAGGATCTTTTTTCAATTTCGGCGGTGTTTGGAGCAAAGAAGTCGTACGTCCAGCTTTTGCTGCCACAGCAAAGGTGCCAGCGGGGAAAAGTGATGCTGGTCTTCACTGCCTCCTGGAACCCCTTCAAATGCCCCAGACAATTTGGCCCTCTCTGCTTTTTTACAGACTCTATCCTCAAAAGCACCTTTTTTCACTTTCGGCGGTGTTTGGAGCAAAAAAAACAAACGTCCAGCTTTTGCTGCCACAGCAAAGGTGCCAGCGGGGAAAAGTGATGCTGGTCCTCACTGCCTCCTGGAACCCCTTCAAATGGCCCAGACAATTTGGCCCTCTCTGCTTTCCTGCAGAGTCATTCGTCAAAAGGATCTTTTTTCACTTTCGGCGGTGTTTGGAGCAAAAAAGTCATACGTCCAGCTTTTGCTGCCACAGCAAATGTGCCAGCGGGGAAAAGTGATGCTGGTCCTCACTGCCTCCTGGAATCCCTTCAAATGCCCCAGAGAATTTGGCCCTCTCTGCTTTTCTGCAGACTCCATCCTCAAAAGCACCTTTTCACAGTCTCAGCAGCCTCCGGAGAAAAAAAGACAAACATCCAGCTTTTGCTGCCAGAGCAAAAGTGCCAGCGTTGAAAAGTGATGCTGGTCCTCACTGCCTCCTGGAACCCCTTCAAATGCCCCAAACAATTTAGCCCTCTCTTCTTTCCTGCTGACGCTATCATCAAAAGGACCTTTTTTCACTTTCGTCGCTGTTTAGAGCAAAAAAGACAAACGTCCAGCTTTTGCTGCCACAGCAAAGGTGCCAGCGGGGAAAAGTGATGCTGGTCCTCACTGCCTCCTGGAACCCCTTCAAATGCCCCAGACAATTTGGCCCTCACTGCTTTTTTACAGACTCTATCCTCAAAAGCACTTTTTTTCACTTTCGGCGGTGTTTGGAGCAAAAAAGACAAACGTCCAGCTTTTGCTGCCACAGCAAAGGTGCCAGCGGGGAAAAGTGATGCTGGTCCTCACTGCCTCCTGGAACCCCTTGAAATGCCCCAGACAATTTGGCCCTCTCTGCTTTCCTGCAGACTCTATCCTCAAAAGCACCTTTTTTCACTTTCGGCGGTGTTTGGAGCAAAAAAGACAAACGTCCATCTTTTGCTGCCAGAGCAAAGGTGCCAGCGGGGAAAAGTGATGCTGGTCCTCACTGCCTCCTGGTACCCCTTCAAATGCCCCAGACAATTTGGCCCTCTCTGCTTTCCTGCAGACTCTATCCTCAAAAGCACCTTTTTTCACTTTCGGCCGTGTTTGGAGAAAAAAAGACAAACGTCCAGCTTTTGCTGCCAGAGCAAAGTGCCAGCGGGGAAAAGTGATGCTGGTCCTCCCTGCCTCCTGGAACCCCTTCAAATGCCCTAGACATTTTGGCCCTCTCTGCTTTCCTGCAGAGTCATTCGTCAAAAGGATCTTTTTTCAATTTCGGCGGTGTTTGGAGCAAAGAAGTCGTACGTCCAGCTTTTGCTGCCACAGCAAAGGTGCCAGCGGGGAAAAGTGATGCTGGTCTTCACTGCCTCCTGGAACCCCTTCAAATGCCCCAGACAATTTGGCCCTCTCTGCTTTCCTGCAGACTCTATCCTCAAAAGCACCTTTTCACAGTCTCGGCAGCCTCCGGAGCAAAAAAGACAAACATCCAGCTTTTGCTGCCAGAGCAAAAGTGCCAGCGTTGAAAAGTGATGCTGGTCCTCACTGCCTCCTGGAACCCCTTCAAATGCCCAGACAATTTAGCCCTCTCTTCTTTCCCGCGGACGCTATCGTCAAAAGGACCTTTTTTCACTTTCGTCGGTGTTTGGAGCAAAAAAAGACAAACGTCCAGCTTTTGCTGCCACAGCAAAGGTGCCAGCGGGGAAAAGTGATGTTGGTCCTCACTGCCTCCTGGAACCCCTTCAAATGCCCCAGACAATTTGGCCCTCTCTGCTTTTTTGCAGACTCTATCCTCAAAAGCACCTTTTTTCACTTTCGGCGGTGTTTGGAGCAAAAAAAACAAATGTCTAGCTTTTGCTGCCACAGCAAAGGTGCCAGCGGGGAAAAGTGATGCTGGTCCTCCCTGCCTCCTGGAACCCCTTCAAATGCCCCAGACAATTTGGCCCTCTCTGCTTTTTTGCAGACTCTATCCTCAAAAGCACCTTTTTTCACTTTCGGCGGTGTTTGGAGCAAAAAAGACAAACGTCCATCTTTTGCTGCCACAGCAAAGGTGCCTGCGGGGAAAAGTGATGCTGGTCCTCCCTGCCTCCTGGAACCCCTTCAAATGCCCCAGACAATTTGGCCCTCTCTGCTTTCCTGCAGAGTCATTCGTCAAAAGGATCTTTTTTCACTTTCGGCGGTGTTTGGAGCAAAAAAGTCATACGTCCAGCTTTTGCTGCCACAGCAAAGGTGCCAGTGGGGAAAAGTGATGCTGGTCCTCACTGCCTCCTGGAACCCCTTCAAATGCCCCAGACAATTTGGCCCTCTCTGCTTTTCTGCAGACTCCATCCTCAAAAACACCTTTTCACAGTCTCAGCAGCCTCCGGAGAAAAAAAGACAAACATCCAGCTTTTGCTGCCAGAGCAAAAGTGCCAGCGTTGAAAAGTGATGCTGGTCCTCACTGCCTCCTGGAACCCCTTCAAATGCCCCAAACAATTTAGCCCTCTCTTCTTTCCTGCTGACGCTATCATCAAAAAGACCTTTTTTCACTTTCGTCGGTGTTTAGAGCAAAAAAGACAAACGTCCAGCTTTTGCTGCCACAGCAAAGGTGCCAGCGGGGAAAAGTGATGCTGGTCCTCACTGCCTCCTGGAACCCCTTCAAATGCCCCAGACAATTTGGCCCTCTCTGCTTTTTTACAGACTCTATCCTCAAAAGCACTTTTTTTCACTTTCGGCGGTGTTTGGAGCAAAAAAGACAAACGTCCAGCTTTTGCTGCCACAGCAAAGGTGCCAGCGGGGAAAAGTGATGCTGGTCCTCACTGCCTCCTGGAACCCCTTCAAATGCCCCAGACAATTTGGCCCTCTCTGCTTTTTTACAGACTCTATCCTCAAAAGCACCTTTTTTCACTTTCGGCGGTGTTTGGAGAAAAAAAGACAAACGTCCATCTTTTGCTGCCAGAGCAAAGGTGCCAGCGGGGAAAAGTGATGCTGGTCCTCACTGCCTCCTGGTACCCCTTCAAATGCCCCAGACAATTTGGCCCTCTCTGCTTTCCTGCAGACTCTATCCTCAAAAGCACCTTTAATCACTTTCGGCGGTGTTTGGAGAAAAAAAGACAAACGTCCAGCTTTTGCTGCCAGAGCAAAGTGCCAGCGGGGAAAAGTGATGCTGGTCCTCCCTGCCTCCTGGAACCCCTTCAAATGCCCCAGACATTTTGGCCCTCTCTGCTTTCCTGCAGAGTCATTCGTCAAAAGGATCTTTTTTCAATTTCGGCGGTGTTTGGAGCAAAGAAGTCGTACGTCCAGCTTTTGCTGCCACAGCAAAGGTGCCAGCGGGGAAAAGGGATGCTGGTCTTCACTGCCTCCTGGAACCCCTTCAAATGCCCCAGACAATTTGGCCCTCTCTGCTTTCCTGCAGACTCTATCCTCAAAAGCACCTTTTCACAGTCTCGGCAGCCTCCGGAGCAAAAAAGACAAACATCCAGCTTTTGCTGCCAGAGCAAAAGTGCCAGCGTTGAAAAGTGATGCTGGTCCTCACTGCCTCCTGGAACCCCTTCAAATGCCCAGACAATTTAGCCCTCTCTTCTTTCCCGCGGACGCTATCGTCAAAAGGACCTTTTTTCACTTTCGTCGGTGTTTGGAGCAAAAAAAGACAAACGTCCAGCTTTTGCTGCCACAGCAAAGGTGCCAGCGTTGAAAAGTGATGCTGGTCCTCACTGCCTCCTGGAACCCCTTCAAATGCCCCAGACAATTTGGCCCTCTCTGCTTTTTTGCAGACTCTATCCTCAAAAGCACCTTTTTTCACTTTCGGCGGTGTTTGGAGCAAAAAAGACAAACGTCCATCTTTTGCTGCCAGAGCAAAGGTGCCAGCGGGGAAAAGTGATGCTGGTCCTCACTGTCTCCTGGAACCCCTTCAAATGCCCCAGACAATTTGGCCCTCTCTGCTTTCCTGCAGACTCTATCCTCAAAAGCACCTTTTTTCACTTTCGGCGGTGTTTGGAGAAAAAAAGACAAACGTCCAGCTTTTGCTGCCAGAGCAAAGTGCCAGCGGGGAAAAGTGATGCTGGTCCTCCCTGCCTCCTGGAACCCCTTCAAATGCCCCAGACATTTTGGCCCTCTCTGCTTTCCTGCAGAGTCATTCGTCAAAAGGATCTTTTTTCACTTTCGGCGGTGTTTGGAGCAAAGAAGTCGTACGTCCAGCTTTTGCTGCCACAGCAAAGGTGCCAGCGGGGAAAAGTGATGCTGGTCTTCACTGCCTCCTGGAACCCCTTCAAATGCCCCAGACAATTTGCCCCTCTCTGCTTTCCTGCAGACTCTATCCTCAAAAGCACCTTTTCACAGTCTCGGCAGCCTCCGGAGCAAAAAAGACAAACATCCATCTTTTGCTGCCAGAGCAAAGGTGCCAGCGTTGAAAAGTGATGCTGGTCCTCACTGCCTCCTGGAACCCCTTCAAATGCCCAGACAATTTAGCCCTCTCTTCTTTCCCGCGGACGCTATCGTCAAAAGGACCTTTTTTCACTTTCGTCGGTGTTTGGAGCAAAAAAAGACAAACGTCCAGCTTTTGCTGCCACAGCAAAGGTGCCAGCGGGGAAAAGTGATGCTGGTCCTCACTGCCTCCTGGAACCCCTTCGAATGCCCCAGACAATTTGGCCCTCTTTGCTTTTTTGCAGACTCTATCCTCAAAAGCACCTTTTTTCACTTTCGGCGGTGTTTGGAGCAAAAAAGACAAACGTCCAGCTTTTGCTGCCACAGCAAAGGTGCCAGCGGGGAAAACTGATGCTCGTCCTCACTGCCTCCTGGAACCCCTTCAAATGCCCCAGACAATTTGGCCCTCTCTGCTTTCCTGCAGAGTCATTCGTCAAGAGGATCTTTTTTCACTTTCGGCGGTGTTTGGAGCAAAAAAGACAAACGTCCAGCTTTTGCTGCCACAGCAAAGGTGCCAGCGGGGAAAAGTGATGCTGGTCTTCACTGCCTCCTGGAACCCCTTCAAATGCCCCAGACAATTTAGCCCTCTCTGCTTTCCCGCGGACGCTATCGTCAAAAGGACCTTTTTTCACTTTCGGCGGTGTTTGGAGCAAAAAAGACAAACATCCGGCTTTTGCTGCCACAGCAAAGGTGCCAGCGGGGAAAAGTGATGCTGGTCCTCACTGCCTCCTGGAAACCCTTCAAATGCCCCAGACAATTTGGCCCTCTCGGCTTTTTTGCAGACTCTATCCTCAAAAGCACCTTTTCTCACTTTCGGCGCTGTTTGGAGCTAAAAACTCATACGTCCAGCTTTTGCTGCCACAGCAAAGGTGCCAGCGGGGAAAAGTGATGCTGGTCCTCCCTGCCTCCTGGAACCCCTTCAAATGCCCCAGACAATTTGGCCCTCTCTGCTTTCCTGCAGACTCTATCCTCAAAAGCACCTTTTTTCACTTTCGGCGGTGTTTGGAGCAAAAAAGACAAACGTCCAGCTTTTGCTGCCACAGCAAAGTGCCAGCGGGGAAAAGTGATGCTGGTCCTCACTGCCTCCTGGAAACCCTTCAAATGCCCCAGACAATTTGGCCCTCTCTGCTTTCCTGCAGACTCTATCCTCGAAAGCACCTTTTCTCACTCTCAGCAGCCTCCGGAGCAAAAAAGACAAACGTACAGCCTTTGCTGCCACAGCAAAGGTGCCAGCGGGGAAAAGTGATGCTGGTCCTCACTGCCTCCTGGAAACCCTTCAAATGCCCCAGACAGTTTGGCCCTCTCTGCTTTCCTTCAGACTCTGTCCTCAAAAGCACCTTTTCACAGTCTCAGCAGCCTCCGGAGAAAAAAAGACAAACAGCCAGCTTTTGCTGCCAGAGCAAAAGTGCCAGCGGGGAAAAGTGATGCTGGTCCTCACTGCCTCCTGGAACCCCTTCAAATGCCCCAGACAATTTGGCCCTCTCTGCTTTCCTGCAGACTCTATCCTCAAAAGCACCTTTTTTCACTTTCGTCGGTGTTTGGAGCAAAAAAGACAAACGTCCAGCTTTTGCTGCCATACCAAAGGTGCCAGCGGGGAAAAGTGATGCTGGTCCTCACTGCCTCCTGGAACCCCTTCAAATGCCCCAGACAATTTGGCCCTCTCTGCTTTCTTGCGGACGCTATCGTCAAAAGGAACTTGTTTCACTTTCGGCGGTCTTTGGAGCAAAAAAGACAAACGTCCAGCTTTTGCTGCCACAGCAAAGGTGCCAGCGGGGAAAAAGTGATGCTGGTCCTCACTGCCTCCTGGAACCCCTTCAAATGCCCCATACACTTTGGCCCTCCCTATTTCCAGCAGACTCTATCCTCAAAAGCACTTTTTTTCACTTTCGGCGGTGTTTGGAGCAAAAAAGACAAATGTCCAGCATTTGCTGCCACAGCAAAGGTGCCAGCGGGGAAAAGTGATGCTGGTCCTCACTGCCTCCTGGAAACCCTTCAAATGCCCCAGACAATTTGGCCCTCTCTGCTTTCCTGCAGAATCTATCCTCAAAAGCACTTTTTTTCACTTTCGGCGATGTTTGGAGCCAAAAGGAAAAACGTCCAGCTTTTCCTGCCACAGCAAACTTGCAAACGGGGAAAAGTGATGCTGGTCCTCACTGCCTCCTGGAACCCCTTCAAATGCCCAGACAATTTAGCCCTCTCTTCTTTCCCGCGGACGCTATCGTCAAAAGGACCTTTTTTCACTTTCGTCGGTGTTTGGAGCAAAAAAAGACAAACGTCCAGCTTTTGCTGCCACAGCAAAGGTGCCAGCGGGGAAAAGTGATGCTGGTCCTCACTGCCTCCTGGAACCCCTTCAAATGCCCCAGACAATTTGGCCCTCTCTTCTTTCCTGCAGACTCTATCCTCAAAAGCACCTTTTTTCACTTTCGGCGGTGTTTGGAGCAAAAAAGACAAACGTCCATCTTTTGCTGCCAGAGCAAAGGTGCCAGCGGGGAAAAGTGATGCTGGTCCTCACTGTCTCCTGGAACCCCTTCAAATGCCCCAGACAATTTGGCCCTCTCTGCTTTCCTGCAGACTCTATCCTCAAAAGCACCTTTTTTCACTTTCGGCGGTGTTTGGAGAAAAAAAGACAAACGTCCAGCTTTTGCTGCCAGAGCAAAGTGCCAGCGGGGAAAAGTGATGCTGGTCCTCACTGCCTCCTGGAACCCCTTCAAATGCCCCAGACATTTTGGCCCTCTCTGCTTTCCTGCAGAGTCATTCGTCAAAAGTATCTTTTTTCACTTTCGGCGGTGTTTGGAGCAAAGAAGTCGTACGTCCAGCTTTTGCTGCCACAGCAAAGGTGCCAGCGGGGAAAAGTGATGCTGGTCTTCACTGCCTCCTGGAACCCCTTCAAATGCCCCAGACAATTTGCCCCTCTCTGCTTTCCTGCAGACTCTATCCTCAAAAGCACCTTTTCACAGTCTCGGCAGCCTCCGGAGCAAAAAAGACAAACATCCATCTTTTGCTGCCAGAGCAAAGGTGCCAGCGTTGAAAAGTGATGCTGGTCCTCACTGCCTCCTGGAACCCCTTCAAATGCCCAGACAATTTAGCCCTCTCTTCTTTCCCGCGGACGCTATCGTCAAAAGGACCTTTTTTCACTTTCGTCGGTGTTTGGAGCAAAAAAAGACAAACGTCCAGCTTTTGCTGCCACAGCAAAGGTGCCAGCGGGGAAAAGTGATGCTGGTCCTCACTGCCTCCTGGAACCCCTTCGAATGCCCCAGACAATTTGGCCCTCTCTGCTTTTTTGCAGACTCTATCCTCAAAAGCACCTTTTTTCACTTTCGGCGGTGTTTGGAGCAAAAAAGACAAACGTCCAGCTTTTGCTGCCACAGCAAAGGTGCCAGCGGGGAAAACTGATGCTCGTCCTCACTGCCTCCTGGAACCCCTTCAAATGCCCCAGACAATTTGGCCCTCTCTGCTTTCCTGCAGAGTCATTCGTCAAGAGGATCTTTTTTCACTTTCGGCGGTGTTTGGAGCAAAAAAGACAAACGTCCAGCTTTTGCTGCCACAGCAAAGGTGCCAGCGGGGAAAAGTGATGCTGGTCTTCACTGCCTCCTGGAACCCCTTCAAATGCCCCAGACAATTTGGCCCTCTCTGCTTTCCTGCGGACTCTATCCTCAAAAGCACATTTTCTCACTCTCAGCAGCCTCCGGAGCAAAAAAGACAAACATCCAGCTTTTGCTGCCACAGCAAAGGTGCCAGCGGGGAAAAGTGATGCTGGTCCTCACTGCCTCCTGGAACCCCTTCAAATGCCCCAGACAATTTAGCCCTCTCTGCTTTCCCGCGGACGCTATCGTCAAAAGGACCTTTTTTCACTTTCGGCGGTGTTTGGAGCAAAAAAGACAAACGTCCAGCTTTTGCTGCCACAGCAAAGGTGCCAGCGGGGAAAAGTGATGCTGGTCCTCACTGCCTCCTGGAAACCCTTCAAATGCCCCAGACAATTTGGCCCTCTCGGCTTTTTTGCAGACTCTATCCTCAAAAGCACCTTTTCTCACTTTCGGCGCTGTTTGGAGCTAAAAACTCATACGTCCAGCTTTTGCTGCCACAGCAAAGGTGCCAGCGGGGAAAAGTGATGCTGGTCCTCCCTGCCTCCTGGAACCCCTTCAAATGCCCCAGACAATTTGGCCCTCTCTGCTTTCCTGCAGACTCTATCCTCAAAAGCACCTTTTTTCACTTTCGGCGGTGTTTGGAGCAAAAAAGACAAACGTCCAGCTTTTGCTGCCACAGCAAAGTGCCAGCGGGGAAAAGTGATGCTGGTCCTCACTGCCTCCTGGAAACCCTTCAAATGCCCCAGACAATTTGGCCCTCTCTGCTTTCCTGCAGACTCTATCCTCGAAAGCACCTTTTCTCACTCTCAGCAGCCTCCGGAGCAAAAAAGACAAACGTCCAGCCTTTGCTGCCACAGCAAAGGTGCCAGCGGGGAAAAGTGATGCTGGTCCTCACTGCCTCCTGGAAACCCTTCAAATGCCCCAGACAGTTTGGCCCTCTCTGCTTTCCTTCAGACTCTGTCCTCAAAAGCACCTTTTCACAGTCTCAGCAGCCTCCGGAGAAAAAAAGACAAACATCCAGCTTTTGCTGCCAGAGCAAAAGTGCCAGCGGGGAAAAGTGATGCTGGTCCTCACTGCCTCCTGGAACCCCTTCAAATGCCCCAGACAATTTGGCCCTCTCTGCTTTCCTGCAGACTCTATCCTCAAAAGCACCTTTTTTCACTTTCGTCGGTGTTTGGAGCAAAAAAGACAAACGTCCAGCTTTTGCTGCCATACCAAAGGTGCCAGCGGGGAAAAGTGATGCTGGTCCTCACTGCCTCCTGGAACCCCTTCAAATGCCCCAGACAATTTGGCCCTCTCTGCTTTCTTGCGGACGCTATCGTCAAAAGGAACTTGTTTCACTTTCGGCGGTCTTTGGAGCAAAAAAGACAAACGTCCAGCTTTTGCTGCCACAGCAAAGGTGCCAGCGGGGAAAAAGTGATGCTGGTCCTCACTGCCTCCTGGAACCCCTTCAAATGCCCCAGACAATTTGGCCCTCCCTATTTCCAGCAGACTCTATCCTCAAAAGCACTTTTTTTCACTTTCGGCGGTGTTTGGAGCAAAAAAGACAAATGTCCAGCATTTGCTGCCACAGCAAAGGTGCCAGCGGGGAAAAGTGATGCTGGTCCTCACTGCCTCCTGGAAACCCTTCAAATGCCCCAGACAATTTGGCCCTCTCTGCTTTCCTGCAGAATCTATCCTCAAAAGCACTTTTTTTCACTTTCGGCGATGTTTGGAGCCAAAAAGACAAACGTCCAGCTTTTCCTGCCACAGCAAAGGTGCAAACGGGGAAAAGTGATGCTGGTCCTCACTTCCTCCTGGAACCCCTTCAAATGCCTCAGACAATTTGGCCCTCTCTTCTTTCCTGCGGAATCTATCGTCAAAAGCAACTTTTCTCACTCTCAGCAGCCTCCGGATCAAAAAAGACAAACGTCCAGCTTTTGTTGCCACAGCAAAGGTGCCAGCGGGGAAAAGTGATGCTGGTCCTCACTGCCTCCTGGAACCCCTTCAAATGCCCCAGACAATTTGGCCCTCTCTGCTTTCCTGCAGACTCTATCCTCAAAAGCACCTTTTTTCACTTTCGGCGGTGTTTGGAGCAAAAAAGACAAACGTCCAGCTTTTGCTGCCACAGCAAAGTGCCAGCGGGGAAAAGTGATGCTGGTCCTCACTGCCTCCTGGAAACCCTTCAAATGCCCCAGACAATTTGGCCCTCTCTGCTTTCCTGCAGACTCTATCCTCGAAAGCACCTTTTCTCACTCTCAGCAGCCTCCGGAGCAAAAAAGACAAACGTCCAGCCTTTGCTGCCACAGCAAAGGTGCCAGCGGGGAAAAGTGATGCTGGTCCTCACTGCCTCCTGGAAACCCTTCAAATGCCCCAGACAGTTTGGCCCTCTCTGCTTTCCTTCAGACTCTGTCCTCAAAAGCACCTTTTCACAGTCTCAGCAGCCTCCGGAGAAAAAAAGACAAACATAAAGCTTTTGCTGCCAGAGCAAAAGTGCCAGCGGGGAAAAGTGATGCTGGTCCTCACTGCCTCCTGGAACCCCTTCAAATGCCCCAGACAATTTGGCCCTCTCTGCTTTCCTGCAGACTCTATCCTCAAAAGCACCTTTTTTCACTTTCGTCGGTGTTTGGAGCAAAAAAGACAAACGTCCAGCTTTTGCTGCCATACCAAAGGTGCCAGCGGGGAAAAGTGATGCTGGTCCTCACTGCCTCCTGGAACCCCTTCAAATGCCCCAGACAATTTGGCCCTCTCTGCTTTCTTGCGGACGCTATCGTCAAAAGGAACTTGTTTCACTTTCGGCGGTCTTTGGAGCAAAAAAGACAAACGTCCAGCTTTTGCTGCCACAGCAAAGGTGCCAACGGGGAAAAAGTGATGCTGGTCCTCACTGCCTCCTGGAACCCCTTCAAATGCCCCATACACTTTGGCCCTCCCTATTTCCAGCAGACTCTATCCTCAAAAGCACTTTTTTTCACTTTCGGCGGTGTTTGGAGCAAAAAAGACAAATGTCCAGCATTTGCTGCCACAGCAAAGGTGCCAGCGGGGAAAAGTGATGCTGGTCCTCACTGCCTCCTGGAAACCCTTCAAATGCCCCAGACAATTTGGCCCTCTCTGCTTTCCTGCAGAATCTATCCTCAAAAGCACTTTTTTTCACTTTCGGCGATGTTTGGAGCCAAAAGGAAAAACGTCCAGCTTTTCCTGCCACAGCAAAGGTGCAAACGGGGAAAAGTGATGCTGGTCCTCACTGCCTCCTGGAACCCCTTCAAATGCCTCAGACAATTTGGCCCTCTCTTCTTTCCTGCGGAATCTATCGTCAAAAGCAACTTTTCTCACTCTCAGCAGCCTCCGGATCAAAAAAGACAAACGTCCAGCTTTTGTTGCCACAGCAAAGGTGCCAGCGGGGAAAAGTGATGCTGGTCCTCACTGCCTCCTGGAACCCCTTCAAATGCCCCAGACAATTTGGCCCTCTCTGCTTTCCTGCAGACTCTATCCTCAAAAGCACTTTTTCTCACTCTCAGCCGCCTCCAGAGCAAAAAAGACAAACATCCAGCTTTTACTGCCACAGCAAAGGTGCCAGAGGGGAAAAGTGATGCTGGTCCTCACTGTCTCCTGGAACCCCTTCAAATGCCCCAGACAATTTGGCACTCTCTGCTTTCCTGCAGAGTCATTCGTCAAAAGGATCTTTTTTCATTTTCGGCGGTGTTTGGAGCAAAAAAGTCATACGTCCAGCTTTTGCTACCACAGCAAAGGTGCCAGCGGGGAAAAGTGATGCTGGTCCTCACTGCCTCCTGGAACCCCTTCAAATGCCCCAGACATTTTGGCCCTCTCTGCTTTCCTGCAGACTCTATCCTCAAAAGAACCTTTTTTCACTTTCGGCGGTGTTTGGAGCAAAAAAGACAAACGTCCAGCTTTTGCTGCCACAGCAAAGGTGCCAGCGGGGAAAAGTGATGCTGGTCCTCACTGCCTCCTGGAACCCCTTCAAATGCCCCAGACAATTTGGCCCTCTCTGCTTTCCTGCAGAATCTATCCTCAAAAGCACTTTTTTTCACTTTCGGCGATGTTTGGAGCCAAAAGGAAAAACGTCCAGCTTTTGCTGCCACAGCAAAGGTGCCAGCGGGGAAAAGTGATGCTGGTCCTCACTGCCTCCTGGAAACCCTTCAAATGCCCCAGACAATTTGGCCCTCTCTGCTTTCCTGCAGACTCTATCCTCAAAAGCACCTTTTCTCACTTTCGGCGCTGTTTGGATCTAAAAAGTCATATGTCCAGCTTTTGCTGCCACAGCAAAGGTGCCAGCGGGGAAAAGTGATGCTGGTCCTCCCTGCCTCCTGGAACCCCTTCAAATGCCCCAGACAATTTGGCCCTCTCTGCTTTCCTGCAGACTCTATCCTCAAAAGCACCTTTTCTCACTCTCAGCAGCGTCCGGAGCAAAAAAGACAAACGTCCAGCTTTTGCTGCCACAGCAAAGGTGCCAGCGGGGCAAAGTGATGCTGGTCCTCACTGCCTCCTGGAACCCCTTCAAATGCCCCAGACAATTTGGCCCTCTCTGCTTTCCTGCAGACTCTATCCTCAAAAGCACCTTTTTTCAATTTCGGCTGTGTTTTGAGCAAAAAAGACAAACGTCCAGCTTTTGCTGCCACAGCAAAGGTGCCAGCGGGGAAAAGTGATGCTGGTCCTCACTGCCTCCTGGAACCCCTTCAAATGCCCCAGACAATTTGGCCCTCTCTGCTTTCCTGCAGAATCTATCCTCAAAAGCACTTTTTTTCACTTTCGGCGATGTTTGGAGCAAAAAGGACAAACGTCCAGCTTTTGCTGCCACAGCAAAGGTGCCAGCGGGGAAAAGTGATGCTGGTCCTCACTGTCTCCTGGAACCCCTTCAAATGCCCCAGACAATTGGGCCCTCTCTGCTTTCCTGCAGACTCTATCCTCAAAAGCACCTTTTCTCACTCTCAGCAGCCTCCAGAGCAAAAAAGACAAACATCCAGCTTTTGCTGCCACAGCAAAGGTGCCAGCAGGGAAAAGTGATGCTGGTCCTCACTGTCTCCTGGAACCCCTTCAAATGCCCCAGACAATTTGGCCCTCTCTGCTTTCCTGCAGACTCTATCCTCAAAAGCACTTTTTTTCACTTTCGGCGATGTTTGGAGCAAAAAGGACAAACGTCCAGCTTTTGCTGCCACAGCAAAGGTGCCAGCGGGGAAAAGTGATGCTGGTCCTCACTGTCTCCTGGAACCCCTTCAAATGCCCCAGACAATTGGGCCCTCTCTGCTTTCCTGCAGACTCTATCCTCAAAAGCACCTTTTCTCACTCTCAGGAGCCTCCAGAGCAAAAAAGACAAACGTCCAGCTTTTGCTGCCACAGCAAAGGTGCCAGCGGGGAAAAGTGATGCTGGTCCTCACTGTCTCCTGGAACCCCTTCAAATGCCCCAGACAATTTGGCCCTCTCTGCTTTCCTGCAGACTCTATCCTCAAAAGCACTTTTTTTCACTTTCGGCGATGTTTGGAGCAAAAAGGACAAACGTCCAGCTTTTGCTGCCACAGCAAAGGTGCAAACGGGGAAAAGTGATGCTGGTCCTCACTGTCTCCTGGAACCCCTTCAAATGCCCCAGACAATTGGGCCCTCTCTGCTTTCCTGCAGACTCTATCCTCAAAAGCACCTTTTTTCACTTTCGGCGGTGTTTGGAGCTAAAAAGACAAACGTCCAGCTTTTGCTGCCACAGCAAAGGTGCCAGCAGGGAAAAGTGATGCTGGTCCTCACTGCCTCCTGGAACCCCTTCAAATGCCCCAGACAATTTGGCCCTCTCTGCTTTCATGCAGACTCTATCCTCAAAAGCACCTTTTCACAGTCTCGTCAGCCTCCGTACCAAAAAAGACAAACGTCCAGCTTATGCTGCCACAGCAAAGGTGCCAGCGGGGAAAAGTGATGCTGGTCCTCCCTGCCTCCTGGAACCCCTTCAAATGCCCCAGACAATTTGGCCCTCTCTGCTTTTTTACAGACTCTATCCTCAAAAGCACCTTTTTTCACTTTCGGCGGTGTTTAGAGCAAAAAAGACAAACGTCCAGCTTTTGCTGCCAGAGCAAAGGTGCCAGCGGGGAAAAGTGATGCTGGTCCTCACTGCCTCCTGGAACCCCTTCAAATGCCCCAGACAATTTGGCCCTCTCTGCTTTCCTGCAGAGTCATTCGTCAAAAGGACCTTTTTTCACTTTCGGCGGTGCTTGGAGCAAAAAAGTCATACGTCCAGCTTTTGCTGCCACAGCAAAGTGCCAGCGGGTAAAAGTGATGCTGGTCTTCACTGCCTCCTGGAACCCCTTCAAATGCCCCAGACAATTTGGCCCTCTCTGCTTTCCTGCAGAATCTATCCTCAAAAGCACTTTTTTTCACTTTCGGCGATGTTTGGAGCCAAAAGGAAAAACGTCCAGCTTTTGCTGCCACAGCAAAGGTGCCAGCGGGGAAAAGTGATGCTGGTCTTCACTGCCTCCTGGAACCCCTTCAAATGCCCCAGACAATTTGGCCCTCTCTGCTTTTCTGCAGACTCCATCCTCAAAAGCACCTTTTCACAGTCTCAGCAGCCTCCGGAGAAAAAAAGACAAACATCCAGCTTTTGCTGCCAGAGCAAAAGTGCCAGCGTTGAAAAGTGATGCTGGTCCTCACTGCCTCCTGGAACCCCTTCAAATGCCCCAAACAATTTAGCCCTCTCTTCTTTCCTGCTGACGCTATCATCAAAAGGACCTTTTCTCACTTTCGTCGGTGTTTAGAGCAAAAAAGACAAACGTCCAGCTTTTGCTGCCACAGCAAAGGTGCCAGCGGGGAAAAGTGATGCTGGTCCTCACTGCCTCCTGGAACCCCTTCAAATGCCCCAGACAATTTGGCCCTCTCTGCTTTTTTACAGACTCTATCCTCAAAAGCACCTTTTTTCACTTTCGGCGGTGTTTGGAGCAAAAAAGACAAACGTCCATCTTTTGCTGCCAGATCAAAGGTTCCAGCGGGGAAAAGTGATGCTGGTCCTCACTGCCTCCTGGAACCCCTTCAAATGCCCCAGACAATTTGGCCCTCTTTGCTTTCCTGCAGACTCTATCCTCAAAAGCACCTTTAATCACTTTCGGCGGTGTTTGGAGAAAAAAAGACAAACGTCCAGCTTTTGCTGCCACAGCAAAGTGCCAGCGGGGAAAAGTGATGCTGGTCCTCCCTGACTCCTGGAACCCCTTCAAATGCCCCAGACATTTTGGCCCTCTCTGCTTTCCTGCAGAGTCATTCGTCAAAAGGATCTTTTTTCAATTTCGGCGGTGTTTGGAGCAAAGAAGTCGTACTTCCAGCTTTTGCTGCCACAGCAAAGGTGCCAGCGGGGAAAAGTGATGCTGGTCTTCACTGCCTCCTGGAACCCCTTCAAATGCCCCAGACAATTTGGCCCTCTCTGCTTTCCTGCAGACTCTATCCACAAAAGCACCTTTTCACAGTCTCGGCAGCCTCCGGAGCAAAAAAGACAAACATCCAGCTTTTGCTGCCAGAGCAAACGTGCCAGCGTTGAAAAGTGATGCTGGTCCTCACTGCCTCCTGGAACCCCTTCAAATGCCCAGACAATTTAGCCCTCTCTTCTTTCCCGCGGACGCTATCGTCAAAAGGACCTTTTTTCACTTTCGTCGGTGTTTGGAGCAAAAAAAGACAAACGTCCAGCTTTTGCTGCCACAGCAAAGGTGCCAGCGGGGAAAAGTGATGCTGGTCCTCACTGCCTCCTGGAACCCCTTCGAATGCCCCAGACAATTTGGCCCTCTCTGCTTTTTTGCAGACTCTATCCTCAAAAGCACCTTTTTTCACTTTCGGCGGTGTTTGGAGCTAAAAAGACAAACGTCCAGCTTTTGCTGCCACAGCAAAGGTGCCAGCAGGGAAAAGTGATGCTGGTCCTCACTGCCTCCTGGAACCCCTTCAAATGCCCCAGACAATTTGGCCCTCTCTGCTTTCCTGCAGACTCTATCCTCAAAAGCACCTTTTCACAGTCTCTTCAGCCTCCGTAGCAAAAAAGACAAACGTCCAGCTTTTGCTGCCACAGCAAAGGTGCCAGCGGGGAAAAGTGATGCTGGTCCTCCCTGCCTCCTGGAACCCCTTCAAATGCCCCAGACAATTTGGCCCTCTCTGCTTTCCTGCAGAGTCATTCGTCAAAAGGATCTTTTTTCACTTTCGGCGGTGTTTGGATCAAAAAAGTCATACGTCCAGCTTTTGCTGCCACAGCAAAGGTGCCAGCGGGGAAAAGTGATGCTGGTCCTCACTACCTCCTGGAACCCCTTCAAATGCCCCAGACAATTTGGCCCTCTCTGCTTTTCTGCAGACTCCATCCTCAAAAGCACCTTTTCACAGTCTCAGCAGCCTCCGGAGAAAAAAAGACAAACATCCAGCTTTTGCTGCCAGAGCAAAAGTGCCAGCGTTGAAAAGTGATGCTGGTCCTCACTGCCTCCTGGAACCCCTTCAAATGCCCCAAACAATTTAGCCCTCTCTTCTTTCCTGCTGACGCTATCATCAAAAGGACCTTTTTTCACTTTCGTCGGTGTTTAGAGCAAAAAAGACAAACGTCCAGCTTTTGCTGCCACAGCAAAGGTGCCAGCGGGGAAAAGTGATGCTGGTCCTCACTGCCTCCTGGAACCCCTTCAAATGCCCCAGACAATTTGGCCCTCTCTGCTTTTTTACAGACTCTATCCTCAAAAGCACCTTTTTTCACTTTCGGCGGTTTTTGGAGCTAAAAAGACAAACGTCCATCTTTTGCTGCCAGAGCAAAGGTTCCAGCGGGGAAAAGTGATGCTGGTCCTCACTGCCTCCTGGAACCCCTTCAAATGCCCCAGACAATTTGGCCCTCTCTGCTTTCCTGCAGACTCTATCCTCAAAAGCACCTTTAATCACTTTCGGCGGTGTTTGGAGAAAAAAAGACAAACGTCCAGCTTTTGCTGCCACAGCAAAGTGCCAGCGGGGAAAAGTGATGCTGGTCCTCCCTGACTCCTGGAACCCCTTCAAATGCCCCAGACATTTTGGCCCTCTCTGCTTTCCTGCAGAGTCATTCGTCAAAAGGATCTTTTTTCAATTTCGGCGGTGTTTGGAGCAAAGAAGTCGTACTTCCAGCTTTTGCTGCCACAGCAAAGGTGCCAGCGGGGAAAAGTGATGCTGGTCTTCACTGCCTCCTGGAACCCCTTCAAATGCCCCAGACAATTTGGCCCTCTCTGCTTTCCTGCAGACTCTATCCACAAAAGCACCTTTTCACAGTCTCGGCAGCCTCCGGAGCAAAAAAGACAAACATCCAGCTTTTGCTGCCAGAGCAAACGTGCCAGCGTTGAAAAGTGATGCTGGTCCTCACTGCCTCCTGGAACCCCTTCAAATGCCCAGACAATTTAGCCCTCTCTTCTTTCCCGCGGACGCTATCGTCAAAAGGACCTTTTTTCACTTTCGTCGGTGTTTGGAGCAAAAAAAGACAAACGTCCAGCTTTTGCTGCCACAGCAAAGGTGCCAGCGGGGAAAAGTGATGCTGGTCCTCCCTGCCTCCTGGAACCCCTTCGAATGCCCCAGACAATTTGGCCCTCTCTGCTTTTTTGCAGACTCTATCCTCAAAAGCACCTTTTTTCACTTTCGGCGGTGTTTGGAGCTAAAAAGACAAACGTCCAGCTTTTGCTGCCACAGCAAAGGTGCCAGCAGGGAAAAGTGATGCTGGTCCTCACTGCCTCCTGGAACCCCTTCAAATGCCCCAGACAATTTGGCCCTCTCTGCTTTCCTGCAGACTCTATCCTCAAAAGCACCTTTTCACAGTCTCTTCAGCCTCCGTAGCAAAAAAGACAAACGTCCAGCTTTTGCTGCCACAGCAAAGGTGCCAGCGGGGAAAAGTGATGCTGGTCCTCCCTGCCTCCTGGAACCCCTTCAAATGCCCCAGACAATTTGGCCCTCTCTGCTTTCCTGCAGAGTCATTCGTCAAAAGGATCTTTTTTCACTTTCGGCGGTGTTTGGATCAAAAAAGTCATACGTCCAGCTTTTGCTGCCACAGCAAAGGTGCCAGCGGGGAAAAGTGATGCTGGTCCTCACTACCTCCTGGAACCCCTTCAAATGCCCCAGACAATTTGGCCCTCTCTGCTTTTCTGCAGACTCCATCCTCAAAAGCACCTTTTCACAGTCTCAGCAGCCTCCAGAGAAAAAAAGACAAACATCCAGCTTTTGCTGCCAGAGCAAAAGTGCCAGCGTTGAAAAGTGATGCTGGTCCTCACTGCCTCCTGGAACCCCTTCAAATGCCCCAAACAATTTAGCCCTCTCTTCTTTCCTGCTGACGCTATCATCAAAAGGACCTTTTTTCACTTTCGTCGGTGTTTAGAGCAAAAAAGACAAACGTCCAGCTTTTGCTGCCACAGCAAAGGTGCCAGCGGGGAAAAGTGATGCTGGTCCTCACTGCCTCCTGGAACCCCTTCAAATGCCCCAGACAATTTGGCCCTCTCTGCTTTTTTACAGACTCTATCCTCAAAAGCACCTTTTTTCACTTTCGGCGGTTTTTGGAGCTAAAAAGACAAACGTCCATCTTTTGCTGCCAGAGCAAAGGTTCCAGCGGGGAAAAGTGATGCTGGTCCTCACTGCCTCCTGGAACCCCTTCAAATGCCCCAGACAATTTGGCCCTCTCTGCTTTCCTGCAGACTCTATCCTCAAAAGCACCTTTTCACAGTCTCGGCAGCCTCCGGAGCAAAAAAGACAAACATCCACTTTTGCTGCCAGAGCAAAAGTGCCAGCGTTGAAAAGTGATGCTGGTCCTCACTGCCTCCTGGAACCCCTTCAAATGCCCAGACAATTTAGCCCTCTCTGCTTTCCCGCGGACGCTATCGTCAAAAGGACCTTTTTTCACTTTCGTCGGTGTTTGGACCAAAAAAAGACAAACGTCCAGCTTTTGCTGCCACAGCAAAGGTTCCAGCGGGGAAAAGTGATGCTGGTCCTCCCTGCCTCCTGGAACCCCTTCGAATGCCCCAGACAATTTGGCTCTCTCTGCTTTTTTGCAGACTCTATCCTCAAAAGCACCTTTTTTCACTTTCGGCGGTGTTTGGAGCAAAAAAGACAAACATCCAGCTTTTGCTGCCACAGCAAAGGTGCCAGCAGGGAAAAGTGATGCTGGTCCTCACTGCCTCCTGGAACCCCTTCAAATGCCCCAGACAATTTGGCCCTCTCTGCTTTCCTGCAGAGTCATTCGTCAAGAGGATCTTTTTTCACTTTCGGCGGTGTTTGGAGCAAAAAAGACAAACGTCCAGCTTTTGCTGCCACAGCAAAGGTGCCAGCGGGGAAAAGTGATGCTGGTCTTCACTGCCTCCTGGAACCCCTTCAAATGCCCCAGACAATTTGGCCCTCTCTGCTTTCCTGCGGACTCTATCCTCAAAAGCACCTTTTCTCACTCTCAGCAGCCTCCGGAGTAAAAAAGACAAACATCCAGCATTTGCTGCCACAGCAAAGGTGCCAGCGGGGAAAAGTGATGCTGGTCCTCACTGCCTCCTGGAACCCCTTCAAATGCCCCTGACAATTTAGCCCTCTCTGCTTTCCCGCGGACGCTATCGTCAAAAGGACCTTTTTTCACTTTCGGCGGTGTTTGGAGCAAAAAAGACAAACGTCCAGCTTTTGCTGCCACAGCAAAGGTGCCAGCGGGGAAAAGTGATGCTGGTCCTCCCTGCCTCCTGGAAACCCTTCAAATGCCCCAGACAATTTGGCCCTCTCTGCTTTTTTGCAGACTCTATCCTCAAAAGCACCTTTTCTCACTTTCGGCGCTGTTTGGAGCTAAAAAGTCATACGTCCAGCTTTTGCTGCCACAGCAAAGGTGCCAGCGGGGAAAAGTGATGCTGGTCCTCACTGCCTCCTGGAACCCCTTCAAATGCCCCAGACAATTTGGCCCTCTCTGCTTTCCTGCAGACTCTATCCTCAAAAGCACCTTTTTTCACTTTTGGCGGTGTTTGGAGCAAAAAAGACAAACGTCCAGCTTTTGCTGCCACAGCAAAGGTGCCAGCGGGGAAAAGTGATGCTGGTCCTCACTGCCTCCTGGAACCCCTTCAAATGCCCCAGACAATTTAGCCCTCTCTGCTTTCCTGCAGACTCTATCCTCAAAAGCACCTTTTCTCACTCCCAGCAACCTCCGTAGCAAAAAAGACAAACGTCCAGCCTTTGCTGCCACAGCAAAGGTGCCAGCGGGGAAAAGTGATGCTGGTCCTCACTGCCTCCCGGAAACCCTTCAAATGCCCCAGACAGTTTGGCCCTCTCTGCTTTCCTTCAGACTCTGTCCTCAAAAGCACCTTTCCACAGTCTCGGCAGCCTCCGGAGAAAAAAAGACAAACATCCAGCTTTTGCTGCCAGAGCAAAAGTGCCAGCGGGGAAAAGTGATGCTGGTCCTCACTGCCTCCTGGAAACCCTTCAAATGCCCCAGACAATTTGGCCCTCTCTTCTTTCCTGCGGACTGTATCTTCAAAAGCACCTTTTCTCACTCTCGGCAGCCTCCGGAGCAAAAAGGACAATCTCCAGCTTTTGCTGCCACAGCAAAGGTGCCAGCGGGGAAAAGTGATGCTGCTCCTCACTGCCTCCTGGAACCCCTTCCAATGCCCCAGACAATTTGGCCCTCTCTGCTTTCTTGCGGACGCTATCGTCAAAAGGAACTTGTTTCACTTTCGGCGGTCTTTGGAGCAAAAAAGACAAACGTCCAGCTTTTGCTGCCACAGCAAAGGTGCCAGCGGGGAAAAGTGATGCTGGTCCTCACTGCCTCCTGGAACCCCTTCAAATGCCCCATACACTTTGGCCCTCCCTATTTGCAGCAGACTCTATCCTCAAAAGCACCTTTTCACAGTCTCGGCAGCCTCCGGAGAAAAAAAGACAAACATCCAGCTTTTGCTGCCAGAGCAAAAGTGCCAGCGGGGAAAAGTGATGCTGTTCCTCACTGCCTCCTGGAACCCCTTCAAATGCCCCAGACAATTTGGCCCTCTCTGCTTTCCTGCAGACTCTATCCTCAAAAGCACCTTTTTTCAATTTCGGCTGTGCTTGGATCAAAAAAGACAAACGTCCAGCTTTTGCTGCCACAGCAAAGGTGCCAGCGGGGAAAAGTGATGCTGGTCCTCACTGCCTCCTGGAACCCCTTCAAATGCCCCAGACAATTTGGCCCTCTCTGCTTTCCTGCAGAGTCATTCGTCAAAAGGATCTTTTTTCACTTTCGGCGGTGTTTGGAGCAAAAAAGTCATACGTCCAGCTTTTGCTGCCACAGCAAAGTGCCAGCGGGGAAAAGTGATGCTGGTCCTCACTGCCTCCTGGAACCCCTTCAAATGCCCCAGACAATTTGGCCCTCTCTGCTTTCCTGCAGAATCTATCCTCAAAAGCACTTTTTTTCACTTTCGGCGATGTTTGGAGCCAAAAGGAAAAACGTCCAGCTTTTGCTGACACAGCAAAGGTGCCAGCGGGGAAAAGTGATGCTGGTCCTCACTGCCTCCTGGAACCCCTTCAAATGCCCCAGACAATTTGGCCCTC
The DNA here is from genome assembly GCF_965231255.1 of Vanellus vanellus. NCBI lineage: Eukaryota > Metazoa > Chordata > Aves > Charadriiformes > Charadriidae > Vanellus > Vanellus vanellus. The sequence continues at coordinate 321,673 of NW_028128280.1, forward strand.
TCTGCTTTCCTGCAGACTCTATCCTCAAAAGAACCTTTTTTCACTTTCGGCGGTGTTTGGAGCAAAAAAGACAAACGTCCAGCTTTTGCTGCCACAGCAAAGGTGTCAGCGGGGAAAAGTGATGCTGGTCCTCACTGCCTCCTGGAAACCCTTCAAATGCCCCAGACAATTTGGCCCTCTCTGCTTTTTTGAAGACTCTATCCTCAAAAGCACCTTTTCTCACTTTCGGCGCTGTTTGGATCTAAAAAGTCATACGTCCAGCTTTTGCTGCCACAGCAAAGGTGCCAGCGGGGAAAAGTGATGCTGGTCCTCCCTGCCTCCTGGAACCCCATCAAATGCGCCAGACAATTTGGCCCTCTCTGCTTTCCTGCAGACTCTATCCTCAAAAGCACCTTTTCTCACTCTCAGCAGCCTCCGGAGCAAAAAAGACAAACGTCCAGCTTTTGCTGCCACAGCAAAGGTGCCAGAGGGGAAAAGTGATGCTGGTCCTCCCTGCCTCCTGGAAACCCTTCAAATGCCCCAGACAGTTTGGCCCTCTCTGCTTTCTTGCAGACTCTATCCTCAAAAGCACCTTTTCACAGTCTCGGCAGCCTCCGGAGAAAAAAAGACAAACATCCAGCTTTTGCTGCCAGAGCAAAAGTGCCAGCGGGGAAAAGTGATGCTGTTCCTCACTGCCTCCTGGAACCCCTTCAAATGCCCCAGACAATTTGGCCCTCTCTGCTTTCCTGCAGACTCTATCCTCAAAAGCACCTTTTTTCAATTTCGGCTGTGCTTGGATCAAAAAAGACAAACGTCCAGCTTTTGCTGCCACAGCAAAGGTGCCAGCGGGGAAAAGTGATGCTGGTCCTCACTGCCTCCTGGAACCCCTTTCAAATGCCCCAGACAATTTGGCCCTCTCTGCTTTCCTTCAGAGTCATTCTTCAAAAGGATCTTTTTTCACTTTCGGCGGTGTTTGGAGCAAAAAAGTCATACGTCCAGCTTTTGCTGCCACAGAAAAGTGCCAGCGGGGAAAAGTGATGCTGGTCCTCACTGCCTCCTGGAACCCCTTCAAATGCCCCAGACAATTTGGCCCTCTCTGCTTTCCTGCAGAATCAATCCTCAAAAGCACTTTTTTTCACTTTCGGCGATGTTTGGAGCCAAAAGGAAAAACGTCCAGCTTTTGCTGCCACAGCAAAGGTGCCAGCGGGGAAAAGTGATGCTGGTCCTCACTGCCTCCTGGAACCCCTTGAAATGCCCCAGACAATTTGGCCCTCTCTGCTTTCCTGCAGACTCTATCCTCAAAAGAACCTTTTTTCACTTTCGGCGGTGTTTGGAGCAAAAAAGACAAACGTCCAGCTTTTGCTGCCACAGCAAAGGTGTCAGCGGGGAAAAGTGATGCTGGTCCTCACTGCCTCCTGGAACCCCTTCAAATGCCCCAGACAATTTGGCCCTCTCTGCTTTTTTGCAGACTCTATCCTCAAAAGCACCTTTTCTCACTTTCGGCGCTGTTTGGATCTAAAAAGTCATACGTCCAGCTTTTGCTGCCACAGCAAAGTTGCCAGCAGGGAAAAGTGATGCTGGTCCTCCCTGCCTCCTGGAACCCCTTCAAATGCCCCAGACAATTTGGCCCTCTCTGCTTTCCTGCAGACTCTATCCTCAAAAGCACCTTTTCTCACTCTCAGCAGCCTCCGGAGCAAAAAAGACAAACGTCCAGCTTTTGCTGCCACAGCAAAGGTGCCAGCGGGGACAAGTGATGCTGGTCCTCACTGCCTCCTGGAAACCCTTCAAATGCCCCAGACAATTTGGCCCTCTCTGCTTTCCTGCAGACTCTATCCTCAAAAGCACCTTTTTTCAATTTCGGCGATGTTTGGAGCCAAAAGGAAAAACGTCCAGCTTTTGCTGCCACAGCAAAGGTGCCAGCGGGGAAAAGTGATGCTGGTCCTCCCTGCCTCCTGGAACCCCTTCAAATGCCTCAGACAATTTGGCCCTCTCTTCTTTCCTGCGGAATCTATCCTCAAAAGCAACTTTTCTCACTCTCAGCAGCCTCCGGAGCAAAAAAGAAAAACGTCCAGCTTTTGCTGCCACAGCAAAGGTGCCAGCGGGGAAAAGTGATGCTGGTCCTCACTGCCTCCTGGAACCCCTTCAAATGCCCCAGACAATTTGGCCCTCTCTGCTTTCCTGCAGACTCTATCCTCAAAAGCACCTTTTCTCACTCTCAGCAGCCTCCAGAGCAAAAAAGACAAATGTCCAGCATTTGCTGCCAAAGCAAAGGTGCCAGCGGGGAAAAGTGATGCTGGTCCTCACTGTCTCCTGGAACCCCTTCAAATGCCCCAGACAATTTGGCCCTCTCTGCTTTCCTGCAGACTCTATCCTCAAAAGCACCTTTTTTCACTTTCGGCGGTGTTTGGAGCAAAAAAGACAAACGTCC